>NW_028232024.1:65000-587724 GCF_054491065.1 Syngnathus leptorhynchus
CTTCAGAGCTCCATAGCACCATAGCTCCATACCTCCAGAGCTCCAGGGCTCCATAGCTCCATACCTCCAGAGCTCCATACCTCCAGAGCTCCAGAGCTCCATAGCACCAGAGCTCCATGGCTTCAGAGCTCCATAGCACCATAGCTCCATACCTCCAGAGCTCCAGGGCTCCATAGCTCCATACCTCCAGAGCTCCATACCTCCAGAGCTCCATACCTCCAGAGCTCCATAGCTCCATAGCACCAGAGCTCCATAGCTCCATAGCACCAGAGCTCCATAGCACCAGAGCTCCATAGCACCAGAGCTCCATAGCTCCATAGCACCAGAGCTCCATAGCTCCATAGCACCAGAGCTCCATAGCTCCATAGCACCAGAGCTCCATACTTCCAGAGCTCCATAGCTCCATAGCTCCATAGCTCCATAGCACCAGAGCTCCATAGCTCCATAGCACCAGAGCTCCATGGCTTCAGAGCTCCATAGCACCATAGCTCCATACCTCCAGAGCTCCAGGGCTCCATAGCTCCATACCTCCAGAGCTCCATACCTCCAGAGCTCCATACCTCCAGAGCTCCATAGCACCAGAGCTCCATAGCTCCATAGCACCAGAGCTCCATAGCACCAGAGCTCCATAGCACCAGAGCTCCATAGCTCCATAGCACCAGAGCTCCATAGCTCCATAGCACCAGAGCTCCATACTTCCAGAGCTCCATAGCTCCATAGCTCCATAGCACCAGAGCTCCATAGCTCCATAGCACCAGAGCTCCATAGCTCCATAGCACCAGAGCTCCATACTTCCATAGCTCCATAGCTCCATACCTCCAGAGCTCCATAGCTCCATAGCTCCATACCTCCAGAGCTCCATAGCTCCAGAGCTCCATAGCTCCATAGCTCCATAGCACCAGAGCTCCATAGCTCCATAGCACCAGAGCTCCATACTTCCATAGCTCCAGGGCTCCATAGCTCCAGGGCTCCATACCTCCAGAGCTCCATAGCTCCATACTTCCAGAGCTCCATAGCTCCATACTTCCATAGCTCCATACTTCCATACCTCCATAGCTCCATACTTCCATAGCACCAGAGCTCCATACTTCCATAGCACCAGAGCTCCATACCTCCAGAGCTCCAGAGCTCCAGCCTGGGTGGCTGGTGGCTCCATAGCTCCATACTTCCATAGCTCTAAGTCAGAGAGTTGGCGAAAATTGCACTAAGTGCGAAAGCCCATTCATTTACAACGGCGTGTCCACAAGGCGGCGACATTTCCCCGTTACCGGTGGCTGCGCGGCGGGTGAGTGACAGAGCTTATCCGAGCGGCTGGAACTCTGCGCCGGCGTGGTCGAGCGTGAGGCCTCGGCCCTTTGGCTGCCTGGTACCTAAAACACTTCCATTGATCCAGCCACGGAGGGTGCTGGCTGGTGGCTCCATACCTCCATAGCTCCATAGCACCAGAGCTCCATAGCTCCATAGCACCAGAGCTCCATGGCTTCAGAGCTCCATAGCACCATAGCTCCATACCTCCAGAGCTCCAGGGCTCCATAGCTCCATACCTCCAGAGCTCCATACCTCCAGAGCTCCATACCTCCAGAGCTCCATAGCACCAGAGCTCCATGGCTTCAGAGCTCCATAGCACCATAGCTCCATACCTCCAGAGCTCCAGGGCTCCATAGCTCCATACCTCCAGAGCTCCATACCTCCAGAGCTCCATACCTCCAGAGCTCCAGAGCTCCATAGCACCAGAGCTCCATGGCTTCAGAGCTCCATAGCACCATAGCTCCATACCTCCAGAGCTCCAGGGCTCCATAGCTCCATACCTCCAGAGCTCCATACCTCCAGAGCTCCAGAGCTCCATAGCACCAGAGCTCCATGGCTTCAGAGCTCCATAGCACCATAGCTCCATACCTCCAGAGCTCCAGGGCTCCATAGCTCCATACCTCCAGAGCTCCATACCTCCAGAGCTCCAGAGCTCCATAGCACCAGAGCTCCATGGCTTCAGAGCTCCATAGCACCATAGCTCCATACCTCCAGAGCTCCAGGGCTCCAAAGCTCCATACCTCCAGAGCTCCATACCTCCAGAGCTCCATACCTCCAGAGCTCCATAGCTCCATAGCACCAGAGCTCCATAGCTCCATAGCACCAGAGCTCCATAGCACCAGAGCTCCATAGCACCAGAGCTCCATAGCTCCATAGCACCAGAGCTCCATAGCTCCATAGCTCCATAGCACCAGAGCTCCATAGCTCCATAGCACCAGAGCTCCATACTTCCAGAGCTCCATAGCTCCATAGCTCCATAGCACCAGAGCTCCATAGCTCCATTGCACCAGAGCTCCATAGCTCCATAGCACCAGAGCTCCATACTTCCATAGCTCCATAGCTCCATACCTCCAGAGCTCCATAGCTCCATAGCTCCATACCTCCAGAGCTCCATAGCTCCAGAGCTCCATAGCTCCATAGCACCAGAGCTCCATAGCTCCATAGCACCAGAGCTCCATACTTCCATAGCTCCAGGGCTCCATAGCTCCAGGGCTCCATAGCTCCATACCTCCAGAGCTCCATAGCTCCATACTTCCAGAGCTCCATAGCTCCATAGCACCAGAGCTCCATAGCTCCATAGCACCAGAGCTCCATAGCTCCATAGCACCAGAGCTCCATAGCTCCATAGCACCAGAGCTCCATAGCTCCATAGCTCCAGGGCTCCATAGCTCCATAGCTCCAGGGCTCCATAGCTCCATAGCTCCAGGGCTCCATAGCTCCATAGCTCCATACCTCCAGAGCTCCATACCTCAAGAGCTCCATACCTCCATAGCACCAGAGCTCCATAGCTCCAGGGCTCCAGGGCTCCATAGCTCCATACCTCCAGAGCTCCATAGCTCCATACTTCCAGAGCTCCATAGCTCCATAGCTCCATACTTCCATAGCTCCATAGCTCCATACTTCCATAGCACCTGAGCTCCATACCTCCAGAGCTCCATAGCTCCAGCCTGGGTGGCTGGTGGCTCCATAGCTCCATACTTCCATAGCTCTAAGTCAGAGAGTTGGCGAAAATTGCACTAAGTGCGAAAGCCCATTCATTTACAACGGCGTGTCCGCCAGGCGGCGACATTTCCCCGTTACCGGTGGCTGCGCGGCGGGTGAGTGACAGAGCTTATCCGAGCGGCTGGAACTCTGCGCCGGCGTGGTCGAGCGTGAGGCCTCGGCCCTTTGGCTGCCTGGTACCTAAAACACTTCCATTGATCCAGCCACGGAGGGTGCTGGCTGGTGGCTCCATACCTCCATAGCTCCATAGCACCAGAGCTCCATAGCTCCATAGCACCAGAGCTCCATGGCTTCAGAGCTCCATAGCACCATAGCTCCATACCTCCAGAGCTCCAGGGCTCCATAGCTCCATACCTCCAGAGCTCCATACCTCCAGAGCTCCATACCTCCAGAGCTCCATAGCACCAGAGCTCCATGGCTTCAGAGCTCCATAGCACCATAGCTCCATACCTCCAGAGCTCCAGGGCTCCATAGCTCCATACCTCCAGAGCTCCATACCTCCAGAGCTCCATACCTCCAGAGCTCCATAGCACCAGAGCTCCATGGCTTCAGAGCTCCATAGCACCATAGCTCCATACCTCCAGAGCTCCAGGGCTCCATAGCTCCATACCTCCAGAGCTCCATACCTCCAGAGCTCCATACCTCCAGAGCTCCAGAGCTCCATAGCACCAGAGCTCCATGGCTTCAGAGCTCCATAGCTCCATACCTCCAGAGCTCCAGGGCTCCATAGCTCCATACCTCCAGAGCTCCATACCTCCAGAGCTCCAGAGCTCCATAGCACCAGAGCTCCATGGCTTCAGAGCTCCATAGCACCATAGCTCCATACCTCCAGAGCTCCAGGGCTCCATAGCTCCATACCTCCAGAGCTCCATACCTCCAGAGCTCCATACCTCCAGAGCTCCATAGCTCCATAGCACCAGAGCTCCATAGCTCCATAGCACCAGAGCTCCATAGCACCAGAGCTCCATAGCACCAGAGCTCCATAGCTCCATAGCACCAGAGCTCCATAGCTCCATAGCACCAGAGCTCCATACTTCCAGAGCTCCATAGCTCCATAGCTCCATAGCACCAGAGCTCCATAGCTCCATAGCACCAGAGCTCCATAGCTCCATAGCACCAGAGCTCCATACTTCCATAGCTCCATAGCTCCATACCTCCAGAGCTCCATAGCTCCATAGCTCCATACCTCCAGAGCTCCATAGCTCCAGAGCTCCATAGCTCCATAGCACCAGAGCTCCATAGCTCCATAGCACCAGAGCTCCATACTTCCATAGCTCCAGGGCTCCATAGCTCCAGGGCTCCATACCTCCAGAGCTCCATAGCTCCATACTTCCAGAGCTCCATAGCTCCATACTTCCATAGCTCCATACTTCCATACCTCCATAGCTCCATACTTCCATAGCACCAGAGCTCCATACTTCCATAGCACCAGAGCTCCATACCTCCAGAGCTCCAGAGCTCCAGCCTGGGTGGCTGGTGGCTCCATAGCTCCATACTTCCATAGCTCTAAGTCAGAGAGTTGGCGAAAATTGCACTAAGTGCGAAAGCCCATTCATTTACAACGGCGTGTCCACAAGGCGGCGACATTTCCCCGTTACCGGTGGCTGCGCGGCGGGTGAGTGACAGAGCTTATCCGAGCGGCTGGAACTCTGCGCCGGCGTGGTCGAGCGTGAGGCCTCGGCCCTTTGGCTGCCTGGTACCTAAAACACTTCCATTGATCCAGCCACGGAGGGTGCTGGCTGGTGGCTCCATACCTCCATAGCTCCATAGCACCAGAGCTCCATAGCTCCATAGCACCAGAGCTCCATGGCTTCAGAGCTCCATAGCACCATAGCTCCATACCTCCAGAGCTCCAGGGCTCCAAAGCTCCATACCTCCAGAGCTCCATACCTCCAGAGCTCCATACCTCCAGAGCTCCATAGCTCCATAGCACCAGAGCTCCATAGCTCCATAGCACCAGAGCTCCATAGCACCATAGCTCCATAGCACCAGAGCTCCATAGCTCCATAGCACCAGAGCTCCATAGCTCCATAGCACCAGAGCTCCATAGCTCCATAGCACCAGAGCTCCATACTTCCAGAGCTCCATAGCTCCATAGCTCCATAGCACCAGAGCTCCATAGCTCCATAGCACCAGAGCTCCATAGCTCCATAGCACCAGAGCTCCATACTTCCATAGCTCCATAGCTCCATACCTCCAGAGCTCCATAGCTCCATACCTCCAGAGCTCCATAGCTCCAGAGCTCCATAGCTCCATAGCACCAGAGCTCCATAGCTCCATAGCACCAGAGCTCCATACTTCCATAGCTCCAGGGCTCCATAGCTCCAGGGCTCCATAGCTCCATACCTCCAGAGCTCCATAGCTCCATACCTCCAGAGCTCCATAGCTCCATACTTCCAGAGCTCCATAGCTCCATAGCACCAGAGCTCCATAGCTCCATAGCACCAGAGCTCCATAGCTCCATAGCACCAGAGCTCCATAGCTCCATAGCTCCAGGGCTCCATAGCTCCATAGCTCCAGGGCTCCATAGCTCCATAGCTCCAGGGCTCCATAGCTCCAGGGCTCCAGGGCTCCATAGCTCCATACCTCCAGAGCTCCATAGCTCCATACTTCCAGAGCTCCATAGCTCCATAGCTCCATACTTCCATAGCTCCATAGCTCCATACTTCCATAGCACCAGAGCTCCATACCTCCAGAGCTCCATAGCTCCAGCCTGGGTGGCTGGTGGCTCCATAGCTCCATACTTCCATAGCTCCAGTCAGAGAGTTGGCGAAAATTGCACTAAGTGCGAAAGCCCATTCATTTACAACGGCGTGTCCACAAGGCGGCGACATTTCCCCGTTACCGGTGGCTGCGCGGCGGGTGAGTGACAGAGCTTATCCGAGCGGCTGGAACTCTGCGCCGGCGTGGTCGAGCGTGAGGCCTCGGCCCTTTGGCTGCCTGGTACCTAAAACACTTCCATTGATCCAGCCACGGAGGGTGCTGGCTGGTGGCTCCATACCTCCATAGCTCCATAGCACCAGAGCTCCATAGCTCCATAGCACCAGAGCTCCATGGCTTCAGAGCTCCATAGCACCATAGCTCCATACCTCCAGAGCTCCAGGGCTCCATAGCTCCATACCTCCAGAGCTCCATACCTCCAGAGCTCCATACCTCCAGAGCTCCATAGCACCAGAGCTCCATGGCTTCAGAGCTCCATAGCACCATAGCTCCATACCTCCAGAGCTCCAGGGCTCCATAGCTCCATACCTCCAGAGCTCCATACCTCCAGAGCTCCATACCTCCAGAGCTCCATAGCACCAGAGCTCCATGGCTTCAGAGCTCCATAGCACCATAGCTCCATACCTCCAGAGCTCCAGGGCTCCATAGCTCCATACCTCCAGAGCTCCATACCTCCAGAGCTCCATACCTCCAGAGCTCCAGAGCTCCATAGCACCAGAGCTCCATGGCTTCAGAGCTCCATAGCACCATAGCTCCATACCTCCAGAGCTCCAGGGCTCCATAGCTCCATACCTCCAGAGCTCCATACCTCCAGAGCTCCAGAGCTCCATAGCACCAGAGCTCCATGGCTTCAGAGCTCCATAGCACCATAGCTCCATACCTCCAGAGCTCCAGGGCTCCATAGCTCCATACCTCCAGAGCTCCATACCTCCAGAGCTCCATACCTCCAGAGCTCCATAGCTCCATAGCACCAGAGCTCCATAGCTCCATAGCACCAGAGCTCCATAGCACCAGAGCTCCATAGCACCAGAGCTCCATAGCTCCATAGCACCAGAGCTCCATAGCTCCATAGCACCAGAGCTCCATAGCTCCATAGCACCAGAGCTCCATACTTCCAGAGCTCCATAGCTCCATAGCTCCATAGCACCAGAGCTCCATAGCTCCATAGCACCAGAGCTCCATGGCTTCAGAGCTCCATAGCACCATAGCTCCATACCTCCAGAGCTCCAGGGCTCCATAGCTCCATACCTCCAGAGCTCCATACCTCCAGAGCTCCATACCTCCAGAGCTCCATAGCACCAGAGCTCCATAGCTCCATAGCACCAGAGCTCCATAGCACCAGAGCTCCATAGCACCAGAGCTCCATAGCTCCATAGCACCAGAGCTCCATAGCTCCATAGCACCAGAGCTCCATACTTCCAGAGCTCCATAGCTCCATAGCTCCATAGCACCAGAGCTCCATAGCTCCATAGCACCAGAGCTCCATAGCTCCATAGCACCAGAGCTCCATACTTCCATAGCTCCATAGCTCCATACCTCCAGAGCTCCATAGCTCCATAGCTCCATACCTCCAGAGCTCCATAGCTCCAGAGCTCCATAGCTCCATAGCTCCATAGCACCAGAGCTCCATAGCTCCATAGCACCAGAGCTCCATACTTCCATAGCTCCAGGGCTCCATAGCTCCAGGGCTCCATACCTCCAGAGCTCCATAGCTCCATACTTCCAGAGCTCCATAGCTCCATACTTCCATAGCTCCATACTTCCATACCTCCATAGCTCCATACTTCCATAGCACCAGAGCTCCATACTTCCATAGCACCAGAGCTCCATACCTCCAGAGCTCCAGAGCTCCAGCCTGGGTGGCTGGTGGCTCCATAGCTCCATACTTCCATAGCTCTAAGTCAGAGAGTTGGCGAAAATTGCACTAAGTGCGAAAGCCCATTCATTTACAACGGCGTGTCCACAAGGCGGCGACATTTCCCCGTTACCGGTGGCTGCGCGGCGGGTGAGTGACAGAGCTTATCCGAGCGGCTGGAACTCTGCGCCGGCGTGGTCGAGCGTGAGGCCTCGGCCCTTTGGCTGCCTGGTACCTAAAACACTTCCATTGATCCAGCCACGGAGGGTGCTGGCTGGTGGCTCCATACCTCCATAGCTCCATAGCACCAGAGCTCCATAGCTCCATAGCACCAGAGCTCCATGGCTTCAGAGCTCCATAGCACCATAGCTCCATACCTCCAGAGCTCCAGGGCTCCATAGCTCCATACCTCCAGAGCTCCATACCTCCAGAGCTCCATACCTCCAGAGCTCCATAGCACCAGAGCTCCATGGCTTCAGAGCTCCATAGCACCATAGCTCCATACCTCCAGAGCTCCAGGGCTCCATAGCTCCATACCTCCAGAGCTCCATACCTCCAGAGCTCCATACCTCCAGAGCTCCAGAGCTCCATAGCACCAGAGCTCCATGGCTTCAGAGCTCCATAGCACCATAGCTCCATACCTCCAGAGCTCCAGGGCTCCATAGCTCCATACCTCCAGAGCTCCATACCTCCAGAGCTCCAGAGCTCCATAGCACCAGAGCTCCATGGCTTCAGAGCTCCATAGCACCATAGCTCCATACCTCCAGAGCTCCAGGGCTCCATAGCTCCATACCTCCATAGCTCCATAGCACCAGAGCTCCATAGCTCCATAGCACCAGAGCTCCATGGCTTCAGAGCTCCATAGCACCATAGCTCCATACCTCCAGAGCTCCAGGGCTCCAAAGCTCCATACCTCCAGAGCTCCATACCTCCAGAGCTCCATACCTCCAGAGCTCCATAGCTCCATAGCACCAGAGCTCCATAGCTCCATAGCACCAGAGCTCCATAGCACCATAGCTCCATAGCACCAGAGCTCCATAGCTCCATAGCACCAGAGCTCCATAGCTCCATAGCACCAGAGCTCCATAGCTCCATAGCACCAGAGCTCCATACTTCCAGAGCTCCATAGCTCCATAGCTCCATAGCACCAGAGCTCCATAGCTCCATAGCACCAGAGCTCCATAGCTCCATAGCACCAGAGCTCCATACTTCCATAGCTCCATAGCTCCATACCTCCAGAGCTCCATAGCTCCATACCTCCAGAGCTCCATAGCTCCAGAGCTCCATAGCTCCATAGCACCAGAGCTCCATAGCTCCATAGCACCAGAGCTCCATACTTCCATAGCTCCAGGGCTCCATAGCTCCAGGGCTCCATAGCTCCATACCTCCAGAGCTCCATAGCTCCATACCTCCAGAGCTCCATAGCTCCATACTTCCAGAGCTCCATAGCTCCATAGCACCAGAGCTCCATAGCTCCATAGCACCAGAGCTCCATAGCTCCATAGCACCAGTGCTCCATAGCTCCATAGCACCAGAGCTCCATAGCTCCATAGCTCCAGGGCTCCATAGCTCCATAGCTCCAGGGCTCCATAGCTCCATAGCTCCAGGGCTCCATAGCTCCAGGGCTCCAGGGCTCCATAGCTCCATACCTCCAGAGCTCCATAGCTCCATACTTCCAGAGCTCCATAGCTCCATAGCTCCATACTTCCATAGCTCCATAGCTCCATACTTCCATAGCACCAGAGCTCCATACCTCCAGAGCTCCATAGCTCCAGCCTGGGTGGCTGGTGGCTCCATAGCTCCATACTTCCATAGCTCCAGTCAGAGAGTTGGCGAAAATTGCACTAAGTGCGAAAGCCCATTCATTTACAACGGCGTGTCCACAAGGCGGCGACATTTCCCCGTTACCGGTGGCTGCGCGGCGGGTGAGTGACAGAGCTTATCCGAGCGGCTGGAACTCTGCGCCGGCGTGGTCGAGCGTGAGGCCTCGGCCCTTTGGCTGCCTGGTACCTAAAACACTTCCATTGATCCAGCCACGGAGGGTGCTGGCTGGTGGCTCCATACCTCCATAGCTCCATAGCACCAGAGCTCCATAGCTCCATAGCACCAGAGCTCCATGGCTTCAGAGCTCCATAGCACCATAGCTCCATACCTCCAGAGCTCCAGGGCTCCATAGCTCCATACCTCCAGAGCTCCATACCTCCAGAGCTCCATACCTCCAGAGCTCCATAGCACCAGAGCTCCATGGCTTCAGAGCTCCATAGCACCATAGCTCCATACCTCCAGAGCTCCAGGGCTCCATAGCTCCATACCTCCAGAGCTCCATACCTCCAGAGCTCCATACCTCCAGAGCTCCATAGCACCAGAGCTCCATAGCACCAGAGCTCCATGGCTTCAGAGCTCCATAGCACCATAGCTCCATACCTCCAGAGCTCCAGGGCTCCATAGCTCCATACCTCCAGAGCTCCATACCTCCAGAGCTCCATACCTCCAGAGCTCCAGAGCTCCATAGCACCAGAGCTCCATGGCTTCAGAGCTCCATAGCACCATAGCTCCATACCTCCAGAGCTCCAGGGCTCCATAGCTCCATACCTCCAGAGCTCCATACCTCCAGAGCTCCAGAGCTCCATAGCACCAGAGCTCCATGGCTTCAGAGCTCCATAGCACCATAGCTCCATACCTCCAGAGCTCCAGGGCTCCATAGCTCCATACCTCCAGAGCTCCATACCTCCAGAGCTCCATACCTCCAGAGCTCCATAGCTCCATAGCACCAGAGCTCCATAGCTCCATAGCACCAGAGCTCCATAGCACCAGAGCTCCATAGCACCAGAGCTCCATAGCTCCATAGCACCAGAGCTCCATAGCTCCATAGCACCAGAGCTCCATAGCTCCATAGCACCAGAGCTCCATACTTCCAGAGCTCCATAGCTCCATAGCTCCATAGCACCAGAGCTCCATAGCTCCATAGCACCAGAGCTCCATGGCTTCAGAGCTCCATAGCACCATAGCTCCATACCTCCAGAGCTCCAGGGCTCCATAGCTCCATACCTCCAGAGCTCCATACCTCCAGAGCTCCATACCTCCAGAGCTCCATAGCACCAGAGCTCCATAGCTCCATAGCACCAGAGCTCCATAGCACCAGAGCTCCATAGCACCAGAGCTCCATAGCTCCATAGCACCAGAGCTCCATAGCTCCATAGCACCAGAGCTCCATACTTCCAGAGCTCCATAGCTCCATAGCTCCATAGCACCAGAGCTCCATAGCTCCATAGCACCAGAGCTCCATAGCTCCATAGCACCAGAGCTCCATACTTCCATAGCTCCATAGCTCCATACCTCCAGAGCTCCATAGCTCCATAGCTCCATACCTCCAGAGCTCCATAGCTCCAGAGCTCCATAGCTCCATAGCTCCATAGCACCAGAGCTCCATAGCTCCATAGCTCCATAGCACCAGAGCTCCATACTTCCATAGCTCCAGGGCTCCATAGCTCCAGGGCTCCATACCTCCAGAGCTCCATAGCTCCATACTTCCAGAGCTCCATAGCTCCATACTTCCATAGCTCCATACTTCCATACCTCCATAGCTCCATACTTCCATAGCACCAGAGCTCCATACTTCCATAGCACCAGAGCTCCATACCTCCAGAGCTCCAGAGCTCCAGCCTGGGTGGCTGGTGGCTCCATAGCTCCATACTTCCATAGCTCTAAGTCAGAGAGTTGGCGAAAATTGCACTAAGTGCGAAAGCCCATTCATTTACAACGGCGTGTCCACAAGGCGGCGACATTTCCCCGTTACCGGTGGCTGCGCGGCGGGTGAGTGACAGAGCTTATCCGAGCGGCTGGAACTCTGCGCCGGCGTGGTCGAGCGTGAGGCCTCGGCCCTTTGGCTGCCTGGTACCTAAAACACTTCCATTGATCCAGCCACGGAGGGTGCTGGCTGGTGGCTCCATACCTCCATAGCTCCATAGCACCAGAGCTCCATAGCTCCATAGCACCAGAGCTCCATGGCTTCAGAGCTCCATAGCACCATAGCTCCATACCTCCAGAGCTCCAGGGCTCCATAGCTCCATACCTCCAGAGCTCCATACCTCCAGAGCTCCATACCTCCAGAGCTCCATAGCACCAGAGCTCCATGGCTTCAGAGCTCCATAGCACCATAGCTCCATACCTCCAGAGCTCCAGGGCTCCATAGCTCCATACCTCCAGAGCTCCATACCTCCAGAGCTCCATACCTCCAGAGCTCCAGAGCTCCATAGCACCAGAGCTCCATGGCTTCAGAGCTCCATAGCACCATAGCTCCATACCTCCAGAGCTCCAGGGCTCCATAGCTCCATACCTCCAGAGCTCCAGAGCTCCATAGCACCAGAGCTCCATGGCTTCAGAGCTCCATAGCACCATAGCTCCATACCTCCAGAGCTCCAGGGCTCCATAGCTCCATACCTCCAGAGCTCCATACCTCCAGAGCTCCAGAGCTCCATAGCACCAGAGCTCCATGGCTTCAGAGCTCCATAGCACCATAGCTCCATACCTCCAGAGCTCCAGGGCTCCAAAGCTCCATACCTCCAGAGCTCCATACCTCCAGAGCTCCATACCTCCAGAGCTCCATAGCTCCATAGCACCAGAGCTCCATAGCTCCATAGCACCAGAGCTCCATAGCACCAGAGCTCCATAGCACCAGAGCTCCATAGCTCCATAGCACCAGAGCTCCATAGCTCCATAGCACCAGAGCTCCATAGCTCCATAGCACCAGAGCTCCATACTTCCAGAGCTCCATAGCTCCATAGCTCCATAGCACCAGAGCTCCATAGCTCCATAGCACCAGAGCTCCATAGCTCCATAGCACCAGAGCTCCATACTTCCATAGCTCCATAGCTCCATACCTCCAGAGCTCCATAGCTCCATAGCTCCATACCTCCAGAGCTCCATAGCTCCAGAGCTCCATAGCTCCATAGCACCAGAGCTCCATAGCTCCATAGCACCAGAGCTCCATACTTCCATAGCTCCAGGGCTCCATAGCTCCAGGGCTCCATAGCTCCATACCTCCAGAGCTCCATAGCTCCATACTTCCAGAGCTCCATAGCTCCATAGCACCAGAGCTCCATAGCTCCATAGCACCAGAGCTCCATAGCTCCATAGCACCAGAGCTCCATAGCTCCATAGCACCAGAGCTCCATAGCTCCATAGCTCCAGGGCTCCATAGCTCCATAGCTCCAGGGCTCCATAGCTCCATAGCTCCAGGGCTCCATAGCTCCATAGCTCCATACCTCCAGAGCTCCATACCTCCAGAGCTCCATACCTCCATAGCACCAGAGCTCCATAGCTCCAGGGCTCCAGGGCTCCATAGCTCCATACCTCCAGAGCTCCATAGCTCCATACTTCCAGAGCTCCATAGCTCCATAGCTCCATACTTCCATAGCTCCATAGCTCCATACTTCCATAGCACCTGAGCTCCATACCTCCAGAGCTCCATAGCTCCAGCCTGGGTGGCTGGTGGCTCCATAGCTCCATACTTCCATAGCTCTAAGTCAGAGAGTTGGCGAAAATTGCACTAAGTGCGAAAGCCCATTCATTTACAACGGCGTGTCCGCCAGGCGGCGACATTTCCCCGTTACCGGTGGCTGCGCGGCGGGTGAGTGACAGAGCTTATCCGAGCGGCTGGAACTCTGCGCCGGCGTGGTCGAGCGTGAGGCCTCGGCCCTTTGGCTGCCTGGTACCTAAAACACTTCCATTGATCCAGCCACGGAGGGTGCTGGCTGGTGGCTCCATACCTCCATAGCTCCATAGCACCAGAGCTCCATAGCTCCATAGCACCAGAGCTCCATGGCTTCAGAGCTCCATAGCACCATAGCTCCATACCTCCAGAGCTCCAGGGCTCCATAGCTCCATACCTCCAGAGCTCCATACCTCCAGAGCTCCATACCTCCAGAGCTCCATAGCACCAGAGCTCCATGGCTTCAGAGCTCCATAGCACCATAGCTCCATACCTCCAGAGCTCCAGGGCTCCATAGCTCCATACCTCCAGAGCTCCATACCTCCAGAGCTCCATACCTCCAGAGCTCCATAGCACCAGAGCTCCATGGCTTCAGAGCTCCATAGCACCATAGCTCCATACCTCCAGAGCTCCAGGGCTCCATAGCTCCATACCTCCAGAGCTCCATACCTCCAGAGCTCCATACCTCCAGAGCTCCAGAGCTCCATAGCACCAGAGCTCCATGGCTTCAGAGCTCCATAGCTCCATACCTCCAGAGCTCCAGGGCTCCATAGCTCCATACCTCCAGAGCTCCATACCTCCAGAGCTCCAGAGCTCCATAGCACCAGAGCTCCATGGCTTCAGAGCTCCATAGCACCATAGCTCCATACCTCCAGAGCTCCAGGGCTCCATAGCTCCATACCTCCAGAGCTCCATACCTCCAGAGCTCCATACCTCCAGAGCTCCATAGCTCCATAGCACCAGAGCTCCATAGCTCCATAGCACCAGAGCTCCATAGCACCAGAGCTCCATAGCACCAGAGCTCCATAGCTCCATAGCACCAGAGCTCCATAGCTCCATAGCACCAGAGCTCCATACTTCCAGAGCTCCATAGCTCCATAGCTCCATAGCACCAGAGCTCCATAGCTCCATAGCACCAGAGCTCCATAGCTCCATAGCACCAGAGCTCCATACTTCCATAGCTCCATAGCTCCATACCTCCAGAGCTCCATAGCTCCATAGCTCCATACCTCCAGAGCTCCATAGCTCCAGAGCTCCATAGCTCCATAGCTCCATAGCACCAGAGCTCCATAGCTCCATAGCACCAGAGCTCCATACTTCCATAGCTCCAGGGCTCCATAGCTCCAGGGCTCCATACCTCCAGAGCTCCATAGCTCCATACTTCCAGAGCTCCATAGCTCCATACTTCCATAGCTCCATACTTCCATACCTCCATAGCTCCATACTTCCATAGCACCAGAGCTCCATACTTCCATAGCACCAGAGCTCCATACCTCCAGAGCTCCAGAGCTCCAGCCTGGGTGGCTGGTGGCTCCATAGCTCCATACTTCCATAGCTCTAAGTCAGAGAGTTGGCGAAAATTGCACTAAGTGCGAAAGCCCATTCATTTACAACGGCGTGTCCACAAGGCGGCGACATTTCCCCGTTACCGGTGGCTGCGCGGCGGGTGAGTGACAGAGCTTATCCGAGCGGCTGGAACTCTGCGCCGGCGTGGTCGAGCGTGAGGCCTCGGCCCTTTGGCTGCCTGGTACCTAAAACACTTCCATTGATCCAGCCACGGAGGGTGCTGGCTGGTGGCTCCATACCTCCATAGCTCCATAGCACCAGAGCTCCATAGCTCCATAGCACCAGAGCTCCATGGCTTCAGAGCTCCATAGCACCATAGCTCCATACCTCCAGAGCTCCAGGGCTCCAAAGCTCCATACCTCCAGAGCTCCATACCTCCAGAGCTCCATACCTCCAGAGCTCCATAGCTCCATAGCACCAGAGCTCCATAGCTCCATAGCACCAGAGCTCCATAGCACCATAGCTCCATAGCACCAGAGCTCCATAGCTCCATAGCACCAGAGCTCCATAGCTCCATAGCACCAGAGCTCCATAGCTCCATAGCACCAGAGCTCCATACTTCCAGAGCTCCATAGCTCCATAGCTCCATAGCACCAGAGCTCCATAGCTCCATAGCACCAGAGCTCCATAGCTCCATAGCACCAGAGCTCCATACTTCCATAGCTCCATAGCTCCATACCTCCAGAGCTCCATAGCTCCATACCTCCAGAGCTCCATAGCTCCAGAGCTCCATAGCTCCATAGCACCAGAGCTCCATAGCTCCATAGCACCAGAGCTCCATACTTCCATAGCTCCAGGGCTCCATAGCTCCAGGGCTCCATAGCTCCATACCTCCAGAGCTCCATAGCTCCATACCTCCAGAGCTCCATAGCTCCATACTTCCAGAGCTCCATAGCTCCATAGCACCAGAGCTCCATAGCTCCATAGCACCAGAGCTCCATAGCTCCATAGCACCAGAGCTCCATAGCTCCATAGCACCAGAGCTCCATAGCTCCATAGCTCCAGGGCTCCATAGCTCCATAGCTCCAGGGCTCCATAGCTCCATAGCTCCAGGGCTCCATAGCTCCAGGGCTCCAGGGCTCCATAGCTCCATACCTCCAGAGCTCCATAGCTCCATACTTCCAGAGCTCCATAGCTCCATAGCTCCATACTTCCATAGCTCCATAGCTCCATACTTCCATAGCACCAGAGTTCCATACCTCCAGAGCTCCATAGCTCCAGCCTGGGTGGCTGGTGGCTCCATAGCTCCATACTTCCATAGCTCCAGTCAGAGAGTTGGCGAAAATTGCACTAAGTGCGAAAGCCCATTCATTTACAACGGCGTGTCCACAAGGCGGCGACATTTCCCCGTTACCGGTGGCTGCGCGGCGGGTGAGTGACAGAGCTTATCCGAGCGGCTGGAACTCTGCGCCGGCGTGGTCGAGCGTGAGGCCTCGGCCCTTTGGCTGCCTGGTACCTAAAACACTTCCATTGATCCAGCCACGGAGGGTGCTGGCTGGTGGCTCCATACCTCCATAGCTCCATAGCACCAGAGCTCCATAGCTCCATAGCACCAGAGCTCCATGGCTTCAGAGCTCCATAGCACCATAGCTCCATACCTCCAGAGCTCCAGGGCTCCATAGCTCCATACCTCCAGAGCTCCATACCTCCAGAGCTCCATACCTCCAGAGCTCCATAGCACCAGAGC
The DNA here is from genome assembly GCF_054491065.1 of Syngnathus leptorhynchus. NCBI lineage: Eukaryota > Metazoa > Chordata > Actinopteri > Syngnathiformes > Syngnathidae > Syngnathus > Syngnathus leptorhynchus. Next base: position 81,351 of record NW_028232024.1, read on the forward strand.
TCCATGGCTTCAGAGCTCCATAGCACCATAGCTCCATACCTCCAGAGCTCCAGGGCTCCATAGCTCCATACCTCCAGAGCTCCATACCTCCAGAGCTCCATACCTCCAGAGCTCCATAGCACCAGAGCTCCATGGCTTCAGAGCTCCATAGCACCATAGCTCCATACCTCCAGAGCTCCAGGGCTCCATAGCTCCATACCTCCAGAGCTCCATACCTCCAGAGCTCCATACCTCCAGAGCTCCAGAGCTCCATAGCACCAGAGCTCCATGGCTTCAGAGCTCCATAGCACCATAGCTCCATACCTCCAGAGCTCCAGGGCTCCATAGCTCCATACCTCCAGAGCTCCATACCTCCAGAGCTCCAGAGCTCCATAGCACCAGAGCTCCATGGCTTCAGAGCTCCATAGCACCATAGCTCCATACCTCCAGAGCTCCAGGGCTCCATAGCTCCATACCTCCAGAGCTCCATACCTCCAGAGCTCCATACCTCCAGAGCTCCATAGCTCCATAGCACCAGAGCTCCATAGCTCCATAGCACCAGAGCTCCATAGCACCAGAGCTCCATAGCACCAGAGCTCCATAGCTCCATAGCACCAGAGCTCCATAGCTCCAAGCACCAGAGCTCCATAGCTCCATAGCACCAGAGCTCCATACTTCCAGAGCTCCATAGCTCCATAGCTCCATAGCACCAGAGCTCCATAGCTCCATAGCACCAGAGCTCCATGGCTTCAGAGCTCCATAGCACCATAGCTCCATACCTCCAGAGCTCCAGGGCTCCAAAGCTCCATACCTCCAGAGCTCCATACCTCCAGAGCTCCATACCTCCAGAGCTCCATAGCTCCATAGCACCAGAGCTCCATAGCTCCATAGCACCAGAGCTCCATAGCACCATAGCTCCATAGCACCAGAGCTCCATAGCTCCATAGCACCAGAGCTCCATAGCTCCATAGCACCAGAGCTCCATAGCTCCATAGCACCAGAGCTCCATACTTCCAGAGCTCCATAGCTCCATAGCTCCATAGCACCAGAGCTCCATAGCTCCATAGCACCAGAGCTCCATAGCTCCATAGCACCAGAGCTCCATACTTCCATAGCTCCATAGCTCCATACCTCCAGAGCTCCATAGCTCCATACCTCCAGAGCTCCATAGCTCCAGAGCTCCATAGCTCCATAGCACCAGAGCTCCATAGCTCCATAGCACCAGAGCTCCATACTTCCATAGCTCCAGGGCTCCATAGCTCCAGGGCTCCATAGCTCCATACCTCCAGAGCTCCATAGCTCCATACCTCCAGAGCTCCATAGCTCCATACTTCCAGAGCTCCATAGCTCCATAGCACCAGAGCTCCATAGCTCCATAGCACCAGAGCTCCATAGCTCCATAGCACCAGAGCTCCATAGCTCCATAGCACCAGAGCTCCATAGCTCCATAGCTCCAGGGCTCCATAGCTCCATAGCTCCAGGGCTCCATAGCTCCATAGCTCCATAGCTCCAGGGCTCCATAGCTCCAGGGCTCCAGGGCTCCATAGCTCCATACCTCCAGAGCTCCATAGCTCCATACTTCCAGAGCTCCATAGCTCCATAGCTCCATACTTCCATAGCTCCATAGCTCCATACTTCCATAGCACCAGAGCTCCATACCTCCAGATCTCCATAGCTCCAGCCTGGGTGGCTGGTGGCTCCATAGCTCCATACTTCCATAGCTCCAGTCAGAGAGTTGGCGAAAATTGCACTAAGTGCGAAAGCCCATTCATTTACAACGGCGTGTCCACAAGGCGGCGACATTTCCCCGTTACCGGTGGCTGCGCGGCGGGTGAGTGACAGAGCTTATCCGAGCGGCTGGAACTCTGCGCCGGCGTGGTCGAGCGTGAGGCCTCGGCCCTTTGGCTGCCTGGTACCTAAAACACTTCCATTGATCCAGCCACGGAGGGTGCTGGCTGGTGGCTCCATACCTCCATAGCTCCATAGCACCAGAGCTCCATAGCTCCATAGCACCAGAGCTCCATGGCTTCAGAGCTCCATAGCACCATAGCTCCATACCTCCAGAGCTCCAGGGCTCCATAGCTCCATACCTCCAGAGCTCCATACCTCCAGAGCTCCATACCTCCAGAGCTCCATAGCACCAGAGCTCCATGGCTTCAGAGCTCCATAGCACCATAGCTCCATACCTCCAGAGCTCCAGGGCTCCATAGCTCCATACCTCCAGAGCTCCATACCTCCAGAGCTCCATACCTCCAGAGCTCCATAGCACCAGAGCTCCATAGCACCAGAGCTCCATGGCTTCAGAGCTCCATAGCACCATAGCTCCATACCTCCAGAGCTCCAGGGCTCCATAGCTCCATACCTCCAGAGCTCCATACCTCCAGAGCTCCATACCTCCAGAGCTCCAGAGCTCCATAGCACCAGAGCTCCATGGCTTCAGAGCTCCATAGCACCATAGCTCCATACCTCCAGAGCTCCAGGGCTCCATAGCTCCATACCTCCAGAGCTCCATACCTCCAGAGCTCCAGAGCTCCATAGCACCAGAGCTCCATGGCTTCAGAGCTCCATAGCACCATAGCTCCATACCTCCAGAGCTCCAGGGCTCCATAGCTCCATACCTCCAGAGCTCCATACCTCCAGAGCTCCATACCTCCAGAGCTCCATAGCTCCATAGCACCAGAGCTCCATAGCTCCATAGCACCAGAGCTCCATAGCACCAGAGCTCCATAGCACCAGAGCTCCATAGCTCCATAGCACCAGAGCTCCATAGCTCCATAGCACCAGAGCTCCATAGCTCCATAGCACCAGAGCTCCATACTTCCAGAGCTCCATAGCTCCATAGCTCCATAGCACCAGAGCTCCATAGCTCCATAGCACCAGAGCTCCATGGCTTCAGAGCTCCATAGCACCATAGCTCCATACCTCCAGAGCTCCAGGGCTCCATAGCTCCATACCTCCAGAGCTCCATACCTCCAGAGCTCCATACCTCCAGAGCTCCATAGCACCAGAGCTCCATAGCTCCATAGCACCAGAGCTCCATAGCACCAGAGCTCCATAGCACCAGAGCTCCATAGCTCCATAGCACCAGAGCTCCATAGCTCCATAGCACCAGAGCTCCATACTTCCAGAGCTCCATAGCTCCATAGCTCCATAGCACCAGAGCTCCATAGCTCCATAGCACCAGAGCTCCATAGCTCCATAGCACCAGAGCTCCATACTTCCATAGCTCCATAGCTCCATACCTCCAGAGCTCCATAGCTCCATAGCTCCATACCTCCAGAGCTCCATAGCTCCAGAGCTCCATAGCTCCATAGCTCCATAGCACCAGAGCTCCATAGCTCCATAGCACCAGAGCTCCATACTTCCATAGCTCCAGGGCTCCATAGCTCCAGGGCTCCATACCTCCAGAGCTCCATAGCTCCATACTTCCAGAGCTCCATAGCTCCATACTTCCATAGCTCCATACTTCCATACCTCCATAGCTCCATACTTCCATAGCACCAGAGCTCCATACTTCCATAGCACCAGAGCTCCATACCTCCAGAGCTCCAGAGCTCCAGCCTGGGTGGCTGGTGGCTCCGTAGCTCCATACTTCCATAGCTCTAAGTCAGAGAGTTGGCGAAAATTGCACTAAGTGCGAAAGCCCATTCATTTACAACGGCGTGTCCACAAGGCGGCGACATTTCCCCGTTACCGGTGGCTGCGCGGCGGGTGAGTGACAGAGCTTATCCGAGCGGCTGGAACTCTGCGCCGGCGTGGTCGAGCGTGAGGCCTCGGCCCTTTGGCTGCCTGGTACCTAAAACACTTCCATTGATCCAGCCACGGAGGGTGCTGGCTGGTGGCTCCATACCTCCATAGCTCCATAGCACCAGAGCTCCATAGCTCCATAGCACCAGAGCTCCATGGCTTCAGAGCTCCATAGCACCATAGCTCCATACCTCCAGAGCTCCAGGGCTCCATAGCTCCATACCTCCAGAGCTCCATACCTCCAGAGCTCCATACCTCCAGAGCTCCATAGCACCAGAGCTCCATGGCTTCAGAGCTCCATAGCACCATAGCTCCATACCTCCAGAGCTCCAGGGCTCCATAGCTCCATACCTCCAGAGCTCCATACCTCCAGAGCTCCATACCTCCAGAGCTCCAGAGCTCCATAGCACCAGAGCTCCATGGCTTCAGAGCTCCATAGCACCATAGCTCCATACCTCCAGAGCTCCAGGGCTCCATAGCTCCATACCTCCAGAGCTCCATACCTCCAGAGCTCCAGAGCTCCATAGCACCAGAGCTCCATGGCTTCAGAGCTCCATAGCACCATAGCTCCATACCTCCAGAGCTCCAGGGCTCCATAGCTCCATACCTCCAGAGCTCCATACCTCCAGAGCTCCAGAGCTCCATAGCACCAGAGCTCCATGGCTTCAGAGCTCCATAGCACCATAGCTCCATACCTCCAGAGCTCCAGGGCTCCAAAGCTCCATACCTCCAGAGCTCCATACCTCCAGAGCTCCATACCTCCAGAGCTCCATAGCTCCATAGCACCAGAGCTCCATAGCTCCATAGCACCAGAGCTCCATAGCACCAGAGCTCCATAGCACCAGAGCTCCATAGCTCCATAGCACCAGAGCTCCATAGCTCCATAGCACCAGAGCTCCATAGCTCCATAGCACCAGAGCTCCATACTTCCAGAGCTCCATAGCTCCATAGCTCCATAGCACCAGAGCTCCATAGCTCCATAGCACCAGAGCTCCATAGCTCCATAGCACCAGAGCTCCATACTTCCATAGCTCCATAGCTCCATACCTCCAGAGCTCCATAGCTCCATAGCTCCATACCTCCAGAGCTCCATAGCTCCAGAGCTCCATAGCTCCATAGCACCAGAGCTCCATAGCTCCATAGCACCAGAGCTCCATACTTCCATAGCTCCAGGGCTCCATAGCTCCAGGGCTCCATAGCTCCATACCTCCAGAGCTCCATAGCTCCATACTTCCAGAGCTCCATAGCTCCATAGCACCAGAGCTCCATAGCTCCATAGCACCAGAGCTCCATAGCTCCATAGCACCAGAGCTCCATAGCTCCATAGCTCCAGGGCTCCATAGCTCCATAGCTCCAGGGCTCCATAGCTCCATAGCTCCAGGGCTCCATAGCTCCATAGCTCCATACCTCCAGAGCTCCATACCTCCAGAGCTCCATACCTCCATAGCACCAGAGCTCCATAGCTCCAGGGCTCCAGGGCTCCATAGCTCCATACCTCCAGAGCTCCATAGCTCCATACTTCCAGAGCTCCATAGCTCCATAGCTCCATACTTCCATAGCTCCATAGCTCCATACTTCCATAGCACCTGAGCTCCATACCTCCAGAGCTCCATAGCTCCAGCCTGGGTGGCTGGTGGCTCCATAGCTCCATACTTCCATAGCTCTAAGTCAGAGAGTTGGCGAAAATTGCACTAAGTGCGAAAGCCCATTCATTTACAACGGCGTGTCCGCCAGGCGGCGACATTTCCCCGTTACCGGTGGCTGCGCGGCGGGTGAGTGACAGACTTTATCCGAGCGGCTGGAACTCTGCGCCGGCGTGGTCGAGCGTGAGGCCTCGGCCCTTTGGCTGCCTGGTACCTAAAACACTTCCATTGATCCAGCCACGGAGGGTGCTGGCTGGTGGCTCCATACCTCCATAGCTCCATAGCACCAGAGCTCCATAGCTCCATAGCACCAGAGCTCCATGGCTTCAGAGCTCCATAGCACCATAGCTCCATACCTCCAGAGCTCCAGGGCTCCATAGCTCCATACCTCCAGAGCTCCATACCTCCAGAGCTCCATACCTCCAGAGCTCCATAGCACCAGAGCTCCATGGCTTCAGAGCTCCATAGCACCATAGCTCCATACCTCCAGAGCTCCAGGGCTCCATAGCTCCATACCTCCAGAGCTCCATACCTCCAGAGCTCCATACCTCCAGAGCTCCATAGCACCAGAGCTCCATGGCTTCAGAGCTCCATAGCACCATAGCTCCATACCTCCAGAGCTCCAGGGCTCCATAGCTCCATACCTCCAGAGCTCCATACCTCCAGAGCTCCATACCTCCAGAGCTCCAGAGCTCCATAGCACCAGAGCTCCATGGCTTCAGAGCTCCATAGCTCCATACCTCCAGAGCTCCAGGGCTCCATAGCTCCATACCTCCAGAGCTCCATACCTCCAGAGCTCCAGAGCTCCATAGCACCAGAGCTCCATGGCTTCAGAGCTCCATAGCACCATAGCTCCATACCTCCAGAGCTCCAGGGCTCCATAGATCCATACCTCCAGAGCTCCATACCTCCAGAGCTCCATACCTCCAGAGCTCCATAGCTCCATAGCACCAGAGCTCCATAGCTCCATAGCACCAGAGCTCCATAGCACCAGAGCTCCATAGCACCAGAGCTCCATAGCTCCATAGCACCAGAGCTCCATAGCTCCATAGCACCAGAGCTCCATACTTCCAGAGCTCCATAGCTCCATAGCTCCATAGCTCCATAGCACCAGAGCTCCATAGCACCAGAGCTCCATAGCACCAGAGCTCCATAGCTCCATAGCACCAGAGCTCCATAGCTCCATACCTCCAGAGCTCCATAGCTCCAGAGCTCCAGAGCTCCATAGCTCCATAGCACCAGAGCTCCATAGCTCCATAGCACCAGAGCTCCATACTTCCATAGCTCCAGGGCTCCATAGCTCCAGGGCTCCATACCTCCAGAGCTCCATAGCTCCATACTTCCAGAGCTCCATAGCTCCATACTTCCATAGCTCCATACTTCCATACCTCCATAGCTCCATACTTCCATAGCACCAGAGCTCCATACTTCCATAGCACCAGAGCTCCATACCTCCAGAGCTCCAGAGCTCCAGCCTGGGTGGCTGGTGGCTCCATAGCTCCATACTTCCATAGCTCTAAGTCAGAGAGTTGGCGAAAATTGCACTAAGTGCGAAAGCCCATTCATTTACAACGGCGTGTCCACAAGGCGGCGACATTTCCCCGTTACCGGTGGCTGCGCGGCGGGTGAGTGACAGAGCTTATCCGAGCGGCTGGAACTCTGCGCCGGCGTGGTCGAGCGTGAGGCCTCGGCCCTTTGGCTGCCTGGTACCTAAAACACTTCCATTGATCCAGCCACGGAGGGTGCTGGCTGGTGGCTCCATACCTCCATAGCTCCATAGCACCAGAGCTCCATAGCTCCATAGCACCAGAGCTCCATGGCTTCAGAGCTCCATAGCACCATAGCTCCATACCTCCAGAGCTCCAGGGCTCCATAGCTCCATACCTCCAGAGCTCCATACCTCCAGAGCTCCATACCTCCAGAGCTCCATAGCACCAGAGCTCCATGGCTTCAGAGCTCCATAGCACCATAGCTCCATACCTCCAGAGCTCCAGGGCTCCATAGCTCCATACCTCCAGAGCTCCATACCTCCAGAGCTCCATACCTCCAGAGCTCCATAGCACCAGAGCTCCATGGCTTCAGAGCTCCATAGCACCATAGCTCCATACCTCCAGAGCTCCAGGGCTCCATAGCTCCATACCTCCAGAGCTCCATACCTCCAGAGCTCCATACCTCCAGAGCTCCATAGCACCAGAGCTCCATGGCTTCAGAGCTCCATAGCACCATAGCTCCATACCTCCAGAGCTCCAGGGCTCCATAGCTCCATACCTCCAGAGCTCCATACCTCCAGAGCTCCATACCTCCAGAGCTCCAGAGCTCCATAGCACCAGAGCTCCATGGCTTCAGAGCTCCATAGCACCATAGCTCCATACCTCCAGAGCTCCAGGGCTCCATAGCTCCATACCTCCAGAGCTCCATACCTCCAGAGCTCCAGAGCTCCATAGCACCAGAGCTCCATGGCTTCAGAGCTCCATAGCACCATAGCTCCATACCTCCAGAGCTCCAGGGCTCCATAGCTCCATACCTCCAGAGCTCCATACCTCCAGAGCTCCATACCTCCAGAGCTCCATAGCTCCATAGCACCAGAGCTCCATAGCTCCATAGCACCAGAGCTCCATAGCACCAGAGCTCCATAGCACCAGAGCTCCATAGCTCCATAGCACCAGAGCTCCATAGCTCCATAGCACCAGAGCTCCATAGCTCCATAGCACCAGAGCTCCATACTTCCAGAGCTCCATAGCTCCATAGCTCCATAGCACCAGAGCTCCATAGCTCCATAGCACCAGAGCTCCATGGCTTCAGAGATCCATAGCACCATAGCTCCATACCTCCAGAGCTCCAGGGCTCCATAGCTCCATACCTCCAGAGCTCCATACCTCCAGAGCTCCATACCTCCAGAGCTCCATAGCACCAGAGCTCCATAGCTCCATAGCACCAGAGCTCCATAGCACCAGAGCTCCATAGCACCAGAGCTCCATAGCTCCATAGCACCAGAGCTCCATAGCTCCATAGCACCAGAGCTCCATACTTCCAGAGCTCCATAGCTCCATAGCTCCATAGCACCAGAGCTCCATAGCTCCATAGCACCAGAGCTCCATAGCTCCATAGCACCAGAGCTCCATACTTCCATAGCTCCATAGCTCCATACCTCCAGAGCTCCATAGCTCCATAGCTCCATACCTCCAGAGCTCCATAGCTCCAGAGCTCCATAGCTCCATAGCTCCATAGCACCAGAGCTCCATAGCTCCATAGCACCAGAGCTCCATACTTCCATAGCTCCAGGGCTCCATAGCTCCAGGGCTCCATACCTCCAGAGCTCCATAGCTCCATACTTCCAGAGCTCCATAGCTCCATACTTCCATAGCTCCATACTTCCATACCTCCATAGCTCCATACTTCCATAGCACCAGAGCTCCATACTTCCATAGCACCAGAGCTCCATACCTCCAGAGCTCCATAGCTCCAGCCTGGGTGGCTGGTGGCTCCATAGCTCCATACTTCCATAGCTCTAAGTCAGAGAGTTGGCGAAAATTGCACTAAGTGCGAAAGCCCATTCATTTACAACGGCGTGTCCGCCAGGCGGCGACATTTCCCCGTTACCGGTGGCTGCGCGGCGGGTGAGTGACAGAGCTTATCCGAGCGGCTGGAACTCTGCGCCGGCGTGGTCGAGCGTGAGGCCTCGGCCCTTTGGCTGCCTGGTACCTAAAACACTTCCATTGATCCAGCCACGGAGGGTGCTGGCTGGTGGCTCCATACCTCCATAGCTCCATAGCACCAGAGCTCCATAGCTCCATAGCACCAGAGCTCCATGGCTTCAGAGCTCCATAGCACCATAGCTCCATACCTCCAGAGCTCCAGGGCTCCATAGCTCCATACCTCCAGAGCTCCATACCTCCAGAGCTCCATACCTCCAGAGCTCCATAGCACCAGAGCTCCATGGCTTCAGAGCTCCATAGCACCATAGCTCCATACCTCCAGAGCTCCAGGGCTCCATAGCTCCATACCTCTAGAGCTCCATACCTCCAGAGCTCCATACCTCCAGAGCTCCATAGCACCAGAGCTCCATGGCTTCAGAGCTCCATAGCACCATAGCTCCATACCTCCAGAGCTCCAGGGCTCCATAGCTCCATACCTCCAGAGCTCCATACCTCCAGAGCTCCAGAGCTCCATAGCACCAGAGCTCCATGGCTTCAGAGCTCCATAGCTCCATACCTCCAGAGCTCCAGGGCTCCATAGCTCCATACCTCCAGAGCTCCATACCTCCAGAGCTCCAGAGCTCCATAGCACCAGAGCTCCATGGCTTCAGAGCTCCATAGCACCATAGCTCCATACCTCCAGAGCTCCAGGGCTCCATAGCTCCATACCTCCAGAGCTCCATACCTCCAGAGCTCCATACCTCCAGAGCTCCATAGCTCCATAGCACCAGAGCTCCATAGCTCCATAGCACCAGAGCTCCATAGCACCAGAGCTCCATAGCACCAGAGCTCCATAGCTCCATAGCACCAGAGCTCCATAGCTCCATAGCACCAGAGCTCCATACTTCCAGAGCTCCATAGCTCCATAGCTCCATAGCACCAGAGCTCCATAGCTCCATAGCACCAGAGCTCCATAGCTCCATAGCACCAGAGCTCCATACTTCCATAGCTCCATAGCTCCATACCTCCAGAGCTCCATAGCTCCATAGCTCCATACCTCCAGAGCTCCATAGCTCCAGAGCTCCAGAGCTCCATAGCTCCATAGCACCAGAGCTCCATAGCTCCATAGCACCAGAGCTCCATACTTCCATAGCTCCAGGGCTCCATAGCTCCAGGGCTCCATACCTCCAGAGCTCCATAGCTCCATACTTCCAGAGCTCCATAGCTCCATACTTCCATAGCTCCATACTTCCATACCTCCATAGCTCCATACTTCCATAGCACCAGAGCTCCATACTTCCATAGCACCAGAGCTCCATACCTCCAGAGCTCCAGAGCTCCAGCCTGGGTGGCTGGTGGCTCCATAGCTCCATACTTCCATAGCTCTAAGTCAGAGAGTTGGCGAAAATTGCACTAAGTGCGAAAGCCCATTCATTTACAACGGCGTGTCCACAAGGCGGCGACATTTCCCCGTTACCGGTGGCTGCGCGGCGGGTGAGTGACAGAGCTTATCCGAGCGGCTGGAACTCTGCGCCGGCGTGGTCGAGCGTGAGGCCTCGGCCCTTTGGCTGCCTGGTACCTAAAACACTTCCATTGATCCAGCCACGGAGGGTGCTGGCTGGTGGCTCCATACCTCCATAGCTCCATAGCACCAGAGCTCCATAGCTCCATAGCACCAGAGCTCCATGGCTTCAGAGCTCCATAGCACCATAGCTCCATACCTCCAGAGCTCCAGGGCTCCATAGCTCCATACCTCCAGAGCTCCATACCTCCAGAGCTCCATACCTCCAGAGCTCCATAGCACCAGAGCTCCATGGCTTCAGAGCTCCATAGCACCATAGCTCCATACCTCCAGAGCTCCAGGGCTCCATAGCTCCATACCTCCAGAGCTCCATACCTCCAGAGCTCCATACCTCCAGAGCTCCATAGCACCAGAGCTCCATGGCTTCAGAGCTCCATAGCACCATAGCTCCATACCTCCAGAGCTCCAGGGCTCCATAGCTCCATACCTCCAGAGCTCCATACCTCCAGAGCTCCATACCTCCAGAGCTCCATAGCACCAGAGCTCCATGGCTTCAGAGCTCCATAGCACCATAGCTCCATACCTCCAGAGCTCCAGGGCTCCATAGCTCCATACCTCCAGAGCTCCATACCTCCAGAGCTCCATACCTCCAGAGCTCCAGAGCTCCATAGCACCAGAGCTCCATGGCTTCAGAGCTCCATAGCACCATAGCTCCATACCTCCAGAGCTCCAGGGCTCCATAGCTCCATACCTCCAGAGCTCCATACCTCCAGAGGCACGGAGGGTGCTGGAGCTCCACACTTCCATAGGCACGGAGGGTGCTGGAGCTCCACACTTCCATAGGCACGGAGGGTGCTGGAGCTCCACACTTCCATAGGCACGGAGGGTGCTGGAGCTCCACACTTCCATAGGCACGGAGGGTGCTGGAGCTCCACACTTCCATAGGCAGGGAGGGTGCTGGAGCTCCACACTTCCATAGGCACGGAGGGTGCTGGAGCTCCACACTTCCATAGGCACGGAGGGTGCTGGAGCTCCACACTTCCATAGGCAGGGAGGGTGCTGGAGCTCCACACTTCCATAGGCAGGGAGGGTGCTGGAGCTCCACACTTCCATAGGCAGGGAGGGTGCTGGAGCTCCACACTTCCATAGGCAGGGAGGGTGCTGGAGCTCCACACTTCCATAGGCAGGGAGGGTGCTGGAGCTCCACACTTCCATAGGCAGGGAGGGTGCTGGAGCTCCACACTTCCATAGGCAGGGAGGGTGCTGGAGCTCCACACTTCCATAGGCAGGGAGGGTGCTGGAGCTCCACACTTCCATAGGCAGGGAGGGTGCTGGAGCTCCACACTTCCATAGGCAGGGAGGGTGCTGGAGCTCCACACTTCCATAGGCAGGGAGGGTGCTGGAGCTCCACACTTCCATAGGCAGGGAGGGTGCTGGAGCTCCACACTTCCATAGGCACGGAGGGTGCTGGAGCTCCACACTTCCATAGGCAGGGAGGGTGCTGGAGCTCCACACTTCCATAGGCAGGGAGGGTGCTGGAGCTCCACACTTCCATAGGCACGGAGGGTGCTGGAGCTCCACACTTCCATAGCTCCAGGCACGGAGGGTGCTGGCACATCCACACTTCCAGCCACGGAGCATGCTGGCACTTCCACCTTGCTTGCTAAGTCGGCGTGATCTTGCCCAAAAAGTCCATCCCGAGCTCCAGCTGGAAGTGTAAAAAGAACCGGGCTGGATAAAAAAAAGAACCGGGCTGGATAAAAAAAGAACCGGGCGACCCGTTAAAATTGCTTAGCCGAGGTCCTGGAAGCCTAACACGGCGTGATCTTGTGCAAAAAGCCGCTCCCGAGCTCCAGCTGGAAGTGTAAAAAGAACCGGGCTGGATAAAAAAAGAACCGGGCTGGATAAAAAAAAGAACCGGGCGGCCCGTTAAAATTGCTTAGCCGAGGTCCTGGAAGCCTAACACGGCGTGATCTTGTGCAAAAAGCCGCTCCCGAGCTCCAGCTGGAAGTGTAAAAAGAACCGGGCTGGATAAAAAAAAGAACCGGGCGGCCCGTTAAAATTGCTTAGCCGAGGTCCTGGAAGCCTAACACGGCGTGATCTTGTGCAAAAAGCCGCTCCCGAGCTCCAGCTGGAAGTGTAAAAAGAACCGGGCTGGATAAAAAAAAGAACCGGGCGGCCCGTTAAAATTGCTTAGCCGAGGTCCTGGAAGCCTAACACGGCGTGATCTTGTGCAAAAAGCCGCTCCCGAGCTCCAGCTGGAAGTGTAAAAAGAACCGGGCTGGATAAAAAAAAGAACCGGGCGGCCCGTTAAAATTGCTTAGCCGAGGTCCTGGAAGCCTAACCCGGCGTGATCTTGTGCAAATAGCCGCTGCCGAGCTCCAGCTGGAAGTGTGAAAAGAACCGGGCTGGATAAAAAAAAGAACCGGGCTGGATAAAAAAAAGAACCGGGCGGCCCGTTAAAATTGCTTAGCCGAGGTCCTGGAAGCCTAACACGGCGTGATCTTGTGCAAAAAGCCGCTCCCGAGCTCCAGCTGGAAGTGTAAAAAGAACCGGGCTGGATAAAAAAAAGAACCGGGCGGCCCGTTAAAATTGCTTAGCCGAGGTCCTGGAAGCCTAACCCGGCGTGATCTTGTGCAAATAGCCGCTGCCGAGCTCCAGCTGGAAGTGTGAAAAGAACCGGGCTGGATAAAAAAAAGAACCGGGCTGGATCAAAAAAGAACCGGGCGACCCGTTAAAATTGCTTAGCCGAGGTCCTGGAAGCCTAACACGGCGTGATCTTGTGCAAAAAGCCGCTCCCGAGCTCCAGCTGGAAGTGTAAAAAGAACCGGGCTGGATAAAAAAAGAACCGGGCTGGATCAAAAAAAGAACCGGGCGACCCGTTAAAATTGCTTAGCCGAGGTCCTGGAAGCCTAACCCGGCGTGATCTTGTGCAAAAAGCCGCTCCCGAGCTCCAGCTTGAAGTGTAAAAAGAACCGGGCTGGATAAAAAAAAGAACCGGGCGGCCCGTTAAAATTGCTTAGCCGAGGTCCTGGAAGCCTAACCCGGCGTGATCTTGTGCAAAAAGCCGCTCCCGAGCTCCAGCTGGAAGTGTAAAAAGAACCGGGCTGGATAAAAAAAAAGAACCGGGCTGGATCAAAAAAGAACCGGGCGACCCGTTAAAATTGTTTAGCCGAGGTCCTGGAAGCCTAACCCGGCGTGATCTTGTGCAAATAGCCGCTGCCGAGCTCCAGCTGGAAGTGTGAAAAGAACCGGGCTGGATAAAAAAAAGAACCGGGCTGGATCAAAAAAGAACCGGGCGACCCGTTAAAATTGCTTAGCCGAGGTCCTGGAAGCCTAACACGGCGTGATCTTGTGCAAAAAGCCGCTCCCGAGCTCCAGCTGGAAGTGTAAAAAGAACCGGGCTGGATAAAAAAAGAACCGGGCTGGATCAAAAAAGAACCGGGCGACCCGTTAAAATTGCTTAGCCGAGGTCCTGGAAGCCTAACCCGGCGTGATCTTGTGCAAAAAGCCGCTCCCGAGCTCCAGCTGGAAGTGTAAAAAGAACCGGGCTGGATAAAAAAAAGAACCGGGCGGCCCGTTAAAATTGCTTAGCCGAGGTCCTGGAAGCCTAACCCGGCGTGATCTTGTGCAAAAAGCCGCTCCCGAGCTCCAGCTGGAAGTGTAAAAAGAACCGGGCTGGATAAAAAAAAGAACCGGGCTGGATCAAAAAAGAACCGGGCGACCCGTTAAAATTGCTTAGCCGAGGTCCTGGAAGCCTAACACGGCGTGATCTTGTGCAAAAAGCCGCTCCCGAGCTCCAGCTGGAAGTGTAAAAAGAACCGGGCTGGATAAAAAAAGAACCGGGCTGGATCAAAAAAGAACCGGGCGACCCGTTAAAATTGCTTAGCCGAGGTCCTGGAAGCCTAACACGGCGTGATCTTGTGCAAAAAGCCGCTCCCGAGCTCCAGCTGGAAGTGTAAAAAGAACCAGGCTGGATAAAAAAAAGAACCGGGCTGGATAAAAAAAAAGAACCGGGCGACCCGTTAAAATTGCTTAGCCGAGGTCCTGGAAGCCTAACCCGGCGTGATCTTGTGCAAAAAGCCGCTCCCGAGCTCCAGCTGGAAGTGTAAAAAGAACCAGGCTGGATAAAAAAAAGAACCGGGCTGGATCAAAAAAGAACCGGGCGGCCCGTTAAAATTGCTTAGCCGAGGTCCTGGAAGCCTAACACGGCGTGATCTTGTGCAAAAAGCCGCTCCCGAGCTCCAGCTGGAAGTGTAAAAAGAACCGGGCTGGATAAAAAAAGAACCGGGCTGGATCAAAAAAGAACCGGGCGACCCGTTAAAATTGCTTAGCCGAGGTCCTGGAAGCCTAACACGGCGTGATCTTGCCCGAAAGTCGGCCTCTATACTTCCATTTTAGGTACCAGGCGCTCATAGTGTGTTGGTCCCACTAGTCAGTGTACTGGTCCCACTCGCTAGTGTACTGGTCCCCCTAGTCAGTGTACTCATCCAGTTACCCCCCGTTTTCCAAAACACAATCGGCACGTATAAGGGGGGGACTCCTGAGAGAGATGAGGTATATGCCAGCGCAACACCAATCCGCTCCGCGCTGGTTCCCATGTCGGCTACGGATGAATAAAACCAGCCTGTCCCCCCTGGAGCTCACGAGACACGGAATTTTTTCTAAGTGCCAACGGCTCTTCCGAGCAAACGTGTCCGCTCCGGCTGGTTCCCCCGTCGGCCTCGAATGACGAAAAATGCCGGTCTCCGCCCGGAGCTCATGACAAACGAAAAATTTTCTAAGTGCCAACGGCACTTGCGAGCGAATGTGTCCGCTCGGCGCTGGTTCCCGGGTCGAACCCGGAAGACGAAAAACGCCGGTCTCCGCCCGGAGCTCATGACAAACGAAACATTTTCTAAGTGCCAACGGCACTTGCGAGCGAATGTGTCCGCTCGGCGCTGGTTCCCGGGTCGAACCCGGAAGACGAAAAACGCCGGTCCTCGCCCGGAGCTCATGACAAACGAAAAATTTTCTAAGTGCCAACGGCACTTGCGAGCGAATGTGTCCGCTCGGCGCTGGTTCCCGGGTCGAACCCGGAAGACGAAAAACGCCGGTCTCCGCCCGGAGCTCATGACAAACGAAAAATTTTCCAAGTGCCAACGGCACTTGCGAGCGAATGTGTCCGCTCGGCGCTGGTTCCCGGGTCGAACCCGGAAGACGAAAAACGCCGGTCCTCGCCCGGAGCTCATGACAAACGAAAAATTTTCTAAGTGCCAACGGCACTTGCGAGCGAATGTGTCCGCTCGGCGCTGGTTCCCGGGTCGGACCCGGAAGACGAAAAACGCCGGTCTCCGCCCGGAGCTCATGACAAACGAAAAATTTTCTAAGTGCCAACGGCACTTGCGAGCGAATGTGTCCGCTCGGCGCTGGTTCCCGGGTCGAACCCGGAAGACGAAAAACGCCGGTCCTCGCCCGGAGCTCATGACAAACGAAAAATTTTCTAAGTGCCAACGGCACTTGCGAGCGAATGTGTCCGCTCGGCGCTGGTTCCCGGGTCGGACCCGGAAGACGAAAAACGCCGGTCCTCGCCTGGAGGTCCCAGCAAAATCGGCGAAAAAACGACTAAGTGTCAACTTTCGAAAAAACGGCTAAGTGTCGACTTTCGAAAAAACGGCTAAGTGTCAACTTTCGAAAAAACGGCTAAGTGTCAACTTTCGAAAAAACGACTAAGTGTCGCCTCTCTGAAAAAACGGCAGAGTGCCCACGGCTCTGCGGGGCTTGTGAGTCCGCCCCGCGCCGGTTCGGCGGTCGGCCTCAAAAAGCGAAAAATCAGCCTCTCTCCCTGGAGCTCACCAAAAATTTGTCGAAATTTTTCTAAGTTCTCCTCGAGGTACCAGGGGGTGAGGTACCCGGGCTAAGATGCAGTACCTTTTTTGGTCTTCAGGTGCGCCAGAGTACAATGAAATGGTCCCAGTAGTCAGTGTACTCATCGACTTTCCCCCCGTTTTCCAAAGCACCTCGTTTACGAGTATGGAGGAGATGGTGCTGGTCTCCCCACGGCGTCGGACACGCCGTCCTCGACAGCACAAGGTCGGATAGAAGACCTGGAAAGCGCCGTGGCACGCGCTGGAGGTGGGCACTGTGGCGAAAAAACGACTAAGTGTCAACTTTCGAAAAAACGACTAAGTGTCAACTTTCGAAAAAACGGCTAAGTGTCAACTTTCGAAAAAACGACTAAGTGTCACCTCTCTGAAAAAATGGCAAAGTGTCGCCTCTCTGAAAATTTTCTAAGTGCCCACGGCTCTGCGGGCTCGTGCATCCGAGCCGCGCCGGTTCTGCAACCGGCCTAGAATGACGAAAAATAACGGTCTCCTCCTGGAGCTCACAGCCAATTGTGGCGAAAAAGTGGCAAAGTGCCCACGGCTCTGCGGGCTCGTGCATCCGACCCGCGCCGGTTCTGCAGCCGGCCTCGAATGACGAAAAATGACGGTCTCCTCCTGGAGCTCACAGCCAACTTGGCAAAAAGTTTCTAAGTGCCCACGGCCCTGCCGAGCTTTGGCGTCCGCCCAGCGCCGGTTCCGCAGTCGGCCTCGAATGACGAAAAATAACGGTCTCCTCCTGGAGCTCACAGCCAACTTGGCAAAAAGTTTCTAAGTGCCCACGGCCCTGCCGAGCTTTGGCGTCCGCCGAGCGCCGGTTCCGCAGTCGGCCTCGAATGACGAAAAATAACGGTCTCCTCCTGGAGCTCACAGCCAACTTGGCAAAAAGTTTCTAAGTGCCCACGGCCCTGCCGAGCTTTGGCGTCCGCCCAGCGCCGGTTCCGCAGTCGGCCTCGAATGACGAAAAATAACGGTCTCCTCCTGGAGCTCACAGCCAACTTGGCAAAAAGTTTCTAAGTGCCCACGGCCCTGCCGAGCTTTGGCGTCCGCCCAGCGCCGGTTCCGCAGTCGGCCTCGAATGACGAAAAATAACGGTCTCCTCCTGGAGCTCACAGCCAACTTGGCAAAAAGTTTCTAAGTGCCCACGGCCCTGCCGAGCTTTGGCGTCCGCCCAGCGCCGGTTCCGCAGTCGGCCTCGAATGACGAAAAATAACGGTCTCCTCCTGGAGCTCACAGCCAACTTGGCAAAAAGTTTCTAGGTGCCCACGGCCCTGCCGAGCTTTGGCGTCCGCCCAGCGCCGGTTCCGCAGTCGGCCTCGAATGACGAAAAATAACGGTCTCCTCCTGGAGCTCACAGCCAACTTGGCAAAAAGTTTCTAAGTGCCCACGGCCCTGCCGAGCTTTGGCGTCCGCCCAGCGCCGGTTCCGCAGTCGGCCTCGAATGACGAAAAATAACGGTCTCCTCCTGGAGCTCACAGCCAACTTGGCAAAAAGTTTCTAAGTGCCCACGGCCCTGCCGAGCTTTGGCGTCCGCCCAGCGCCGGTTCCGCAGTCGGCCTCGAATGACGAAAAATAACGGTCTCCTCCTGGAGCTCACAGCCAACTTGGCAAAAAGTTTCTAAGTGCCCACGGCCCTGCCGAGCTTTGGCGTCCGCCCAGCGCCGGTTCCGCAGTCGGCCTCGAATGACGAAAAATAACGGTCTCCTCCTGGAGCTCACAGCCAACTTGGCAAAAAGTTTCTAAGTGTCACATCTCTGAAAAAACGGCTAAGTGTCGACTTTCGAAAAAACGGCAAAGTGTCACATCTCTGAAAAAACGGCTAAGTGTCGACTTTCGAAAAAACGGCTAAGTGTCAACTTTCGAAAAAACGGCTAAGTGTCGCCTCTCTGAAAAAACGGCAAAGTGTCAACTTTCGAAAAAACGACAGAGTGTCGCCTCTCTGAAAAAACGACTAAGTGTCGACTCTGAGAAAATGGCAAAGTGCCCACGGCTCTGCGGGCTCGTGCATCCGACCCGCGCCGGTTCCCCAGCCGGCCTGAAATAAGGCAAAACCAGCCTCTCCGCCTGGAGCTCAGAGCCAACTTGGCGAATATTTTCTAAGTGCCCACGGCTCTGCGTGGCTACGGCGTCTGCCCAGCGCCGGTTCCTGGGTCGAACCCCGAGGACGAGGAATGCCGGTCTCCGCCTGGAGGTCCCAGCTTAATCGGCGAAAATTTTCTAAGTGCCCACGGCTCTGCCGGGCTCGTGCATCCGACCCGCGCCGGTTCCCCAGCCGGCCTGAAATAAGGCAAAACCAGCCTCTCCCCCTGGAGCTCAGAGCCAATTGTGGCGAAAAAACGACTAAGTGTCAACTTTCGAAAAAACGACTAAGTGTCAACTTTCCAAAAAAACGGCTAAGTGTCGACTTTCGAAAAAACGGCTAAGTGTCAACTTTCGAAAAAACGACTAAGTGTCGCCTCCGAAAAAACGACTAAGTGTCGCCTCTCTGAAAAAACGACTAAGTGCCCACGGCTCTGCGGGGCTTGTGAGTCCGCCCCGCGCCGGTTCGGCGGTCGGCCTCAAAAAGCGAAAAATCAGCCTCTCTCCCTGGAGCTCACCAAAAATTTGTCGAAATTTTTCTAAGTTCTCCTCGAGGTACCAGGGGGTGAGGTACCCGGGCTAAGATGCAGTACCTTTTTTGGTCTTCAGGTGCGCCAGAGTACAATGAAATGGTCCCAGTAGTCAGTGTACTCATCGACTTTCCCCCCGTTTTCCAAAGCACCTCGTTTACGAGTATGGAGGAGATGGTGCTGGTCTCCCCACGGCGTCGGACACGCCGTCCTCGACAGCACAAGGTCGGATAGAAGACCTGAAAAGCGCCGTGGCACGCGCTGGAGGTGTCACTGTGGCGAAAAAGTGACTAAGTGTCAACTTTCGAAAAAACGGCTAAGTGTCAACTTTCGAAAAAACGGCTAAGTGTCAACTTTCGAAAAAACGACAAAGTGTCACCTCTCTGAAAAAACGGCAAAGTGTCAACTTTTGAAAAAAACGACTAAGTGTCAACTTTCGAAAAAACGACTAAGTGTCACCTCTCTGAAAAAATGGCAAAGTGTCAACTGCGAATGTGGTGGTGCATGGAAGGAAGTGGAGGACGGCCGCCTCCTTAAACACAGGCCGAAGAGGAGCGTCAGGGCCGGCTCCTTAAACACGGACCGAGTGTCGCCCTTAACACAGACCAAGCGGAGGACGGCCGCCTCCCTAAATACAGGCCGAACCGGAGCGCGAGGGCCGCTCCTTAAACACGGACCGAGTGTCGCCCTTAACACAGACCAAGCGGAGGACGGCCGCCTCCCTAAATACAGGCCGAACCGGAGCGCGAGGGCCGCTCCTTAAACACGGACCGAGTGTCGCCCTTAACACAGACCAAGGGGAGGACGGCCGCCTCCTTAAACACAGGCCGGAGAGGAGCGTCAGGGCCAGGCTCCTTAAACACGGACCGAGTGTCGCCCTTAACACAGACCAAGCGGAGGACGGCCGCCTCCCTAAATACAGGCCGAACCGGAGCGCGAGGGCCAGGCTCCTTAAACACGGACCGAGTGTCGCCCTTAACACAGACCAAGGGGAGGACGGCCGCCTCCTTAAACACAGGCCGGAGAGGAGCGTCAGGGCCAGGCTCCTTAAACACGGACCGAGTGTCGCCCTTAACACAGACCAAGCGGAGGACGGCCGCCTCCCTAAATACAGGCCGAACCGGAGCGCGAGGGCCAGGCTCCTTAAACACGGACCGAGTGTCGCCCTTAACACAGACCAAGGGGAGGACGGCCGCCTCCTTAAACACAGGCCGAACCGGAGCGCGAGTGTTGCTCCTTAAACACGGACCGAGTGGAGGACGGCCGCCTCCTTAAACACAGGCCGAACAAAATGACACAAAGTGTCAACTGCGAATGTTGTCCATCCAAGGAAGGAGCGTGATGCCCGGCCGGCTCCTTAAACACAGGCCGAGAGTCGCCCCGGACGGTCCGCCTCGCGGCGCCCGTCTGCTCGGATAAAATGACACAAAGTGTCAACTGCGAATGTTGTCCATCCAAGGAAGGAGCGTGATGCCCGGCCGGCTCCTTAAACACAGGCCGAGAGTCGCCCCGGACGGTCCGCCTCGCGGCGCCCGCCCGCTCGGATAAAATGACACAAAGTGTCAACTACGAATGTTGTCCATCCAAGGAAGGAGCGTGATGCCCGGCCGGCTCCTTAAACACAGGCCGAGAGTCGCCCCGGACGGTCCGCCTCGCGGCGCCCGTCTGCTCGGATAAAATGACACAAAGTGTCAACTGCGAATGTTGTCCATCCAAGGAAGGAGCGTGATGCCCGGCCGGCTCCTTAAACACAGGCCGAGAGTCGCCCCGGACGGTCCGCCTCGCGGCGCCCGCCCGCTCGGATAAAATGACACAAAGTGTCAACTGCGAATGTTGTCCATCCAAGGAAGGAGCGTGATGCCCGGCCGGCTCCTTAAACAAAGGCCGAGAGTCGCCCCGGACGGTCCGCCTCGCGGCGCCCGCCCGCTCGGATAAAATGACACAAAGTGTCAACTACGAATGTTGTCCATCCAAGGAAGGAGCGTGATGCCCGGCCGGCTCCTTAAACACAGGCCGAGAGTCGCCCCGGACGGTCCGCCTCGCGGCGCCCGTCTGCTCGGATAAAATGACACAAAGTGTCAACTGCGAATGTTGTCCATCCAAGGAAGGAGCGTGATGCCCGGCCGGCTCCTTAAACACAGGCCGAGAGTCGCCCCGGACGGTCCGCCTCGCGGCGCCCGCCCGCTCGGATAAAATGACACAAAGTGTCAACTACGAATGTTGTCCATCCAAGGAAGGAGCGTGATGCCCGGCCGGCTCCTTAAACACAGGCCGAGAGTCGCCCCGGACGGTCCGCCTCGCGGCGCCCGTCCGCTCGGATAAAATGACACAAAGTGTCAACTGCGAATGTTGTCCATCCAAGGAAGGAGCGTGATGCCCGGCCGGCTCCTTAAACACAGGCCGAGAGTCGCCCCGGACGGTCCGCCTCGCGGCGCCCGCCCGCTCGGATAAAATGACACAAAGTGTCAACTACGAATGTTGTCCATCCAAGGAAGGAGCGTGATGCCCGGCCGGCTCCTTAAACACAGGCCGAGAGTCGCCCCGGACGGTCCGCCTCGCGGCGCCCGTCCGCTCGGATAAAATGACACAAAGTGTCAACTGCGAATGTTGTCCATCCAAGGAAGGAGCGTGATGCCCGGCCGGCTCCTTAAACACAGGCCGAGAGTCGCCCCGGACGGTCCGCCTCGCGGCGCCCGCCCGCTCGGATAAAATGACACAAAGTGTCAACTATGAATGTTGTCCATCCAAGGAGGGAGCGTGAGGCCCGGCCGGCTCCGAAAACACAGGCCGAGAGTCGCCCCGGACGGTCCGCCTCGCGGCGCCCGTCTGCTCGGATAAAATGACACAAAGTGTCAACTGCGAATGTTGTCCATCCAAGGAAGGAGCGTGATGCCCGGCCGGCTCCTTAAACACAGGCCGAGAGTCGCCCCGGACGGTCCGCCTCGCGGCGCCCGCCCGCTCGGATAAAATGACACAAAGTGTCAACTACGAATGTTGTCCATCCAAGGAGGGAGCGTGAGGCCCGGCCGGCTCCGAAAACACAGGCCGAGAGTCGCCCCGGACGGTCCGCCTCGCGGCGCCCGTCTGCTCGGATAAAATGACACAAAGTGTCAACTGCGAATGTTGTCCATCCAAGGAAGGAGCGTGATGCCCGGCCGGCTCCTTAAACACAGGCCGAGAGTCGCCCCGGACGGTCCGCCTCGCGGCGCCCGCCCGCTCGGATAAAATGACACAAAGTGTCAACTACGAATGTTGTCCATCCAAGGAAGGAGCGTGATGCCCGGCCGGCTCCTTAAACAAAGGCCGAGAGTCGCCCCGGACGGTCCGCCTCTCGAGGCGCCCGCCCGCTCGGATAAAATGAAACAAAGTGTCAACTACGAATGTTGGCGCTCCCCGCGCCGCCCCGCAGGCCCCGGCGCGACCGTACTGCGGCGAGACCGAGACGACCCGGAAAAAGCATCCATCCCACCTAGCCACGATCCACGGAGGCCGAGCGAGCGGCTGAGTGTCGGGCGCCGCGCGTGCGAGCGTCCGCCGGCCGCGCCGGTCCTTCTGCGAATGACGTTTCTCAAACCCTCCGGCTTGATAGCGGCGGCACCACGGGAAGCCGTCCACACACACCGTCCGACCTCTATCCGAAAAGCCTTCCCGACCAACCGCGGTCGCGGGGGCGTCTGTCGCTCCGCATCGGGGGGGCGTATGGCTTCCGCGCTACGCGCTGCGGGCTCGGGGGGGCCGCAACGGCTGAGTCTGACTCGGCCGGGGCGCAGCTTCCCTCCCGGCAGTCAGCAATAGTGCCGATCGCGCCTGCCACCAGCCCCCTCCCCGACGGGTTCGTCGGTGCCGGCTGGCCACCGTCCGCCTTCGTTCCCCGAGGGTTCCCAACCAGCGCCGATCCAACTCCGCATCCTGGCCGCACGCAGTGCGTGCCTCGCGCGGGTAAGTCGCCGGCGCAGCGCCGCAGCTCCCGACCCCCGCGTACGGGAATAGTTGAGGGCCTCAGCGGGCCGCACCGACCGAGTCCGACTCGGGCCGGGGCGCAGATTCCCGCCTGGGTGACCGAACGTTCTCTGCTCGGGCCGGAGGGCCGACGCCCGTCCCCCCCCGTCGTCCCCCACGGACCGCCTCCGAGGCCACTTCGCACGGCTCATCCTCGGCCCCCTACCAATGCTTAATCGATGGGGCCGCCCGGCCGGATTCGCGCCCCCCTGTCCACCGCCAGTCTCCCCAGACTAACCCGAGTTACCGCCCAGCTCGCCTAACCTTGCACTCGCTCTGCCAAACGGTCGTGTAGTCGGCGGGCCGTCCTACGGGTCGCCCTCCGGCCCCAAACGCGCGGCGGGATAGCGGCAAGGCGGCGGCGGCGGCCAGCGGCGTCGGGGCGCTCGCACCGGAGAAGAGGCGTCTTACGAGGCCGGGCGCAGCTCCCTCTCGTTTACTTGCTGAGTAGCGGCGCTCGAAGGTTCCGCGGCGAGCGCGGCTCAACCCACCGAACGTCCCCCTGCAGCGGGCTCCATCGAAGGGCCGTCCCGCCGGATTCGCACCACCCTGTCCACCGCAAAGTCGTCCAACCGACTGCACGAGTTACCGCCCGGTTCGCCTAACCTTGCATCGCCCCGCCAAACGAGCGAGTTGCCGGCCGTCCTACGGGTCGCGCACCGGCCCCACACGTGCGGAGGGCTAGCGGCAAGGCGGCGGCGGCGGTCAGCGGCGTCGGGGTCAAACTCAGCACCGGACAGGGGGTGTCTTACGAGGCCGGGCGCAGCTCCTCTCGTTTAGGGGTCCGCGAGGGTCGCGTTCGAGGTTCCGCGTCCTCGGCTTCGGCTGCGCCGGGTCCAGCCCGATCCATCTCACCCCGCGGCAGCCTCAGACCACCTAGAGCCCCCGCGAACCGCGGCCGGCGTCCGGAAAACAGTCGCGCGAGCCCCCGCTCCGGCGGGCCGGCGAGCGAGAGGCGCTACCCAGCCACCCTCTCTCCTACCTGGTTGATCCTGCCAGTAGCATATGCTTGTCTCAAAGATTAAGCCATGCAAGTCTAAGTGCACACGGCCCGTACAGCGAAACTGCGAATGGCTCATTAAATCAGTTATGGTTCCTTTGATCGCTCCTCAGTTACTTGGATAACTGTGGCAATTCTAGAGCTAATACATGCAAACGGGCGCCGACCTCCGGGGACGCGCGCATTTATCAGACCCAAAACCCACGCGGTGCCCGGGCGCGCGGGCCCAGGGGTCGCGCCGGCGTTCACGCGCCGCGCCGCGGCCCTCCGCGCGTCCGGCCCGGCCTCCCTTGGTGATCCTCGATAACTTCCAGCCGATCGCCGGCCCTCCGCGGCGGCGACGTCTCATTCGAATGTCTGCCCTATCACCTCCGACAGGGAGGCAGCCTATCAGGTCTAAATGACTTGCATACGACCTGATTCTGGGTCAGGGTCTCGTAAGTAGCAGAGCAGCTACATCGCTGCGATCTATTGAGAGTCAGCCCTCGATCCAACCTTTTGTCGGCCGGTGTCACCTCCGGGGGCCGGTCGGCATCCCCCCTCCGGGGTGGGCCGCTACCAGGGGCGTCATCGGACTTTGAAGAAATTACGCCGCGGCGGAAGACAGCGGGCGCGCCCGGGGATGAGGCAGCATCCCTGGGCCGCGGAGGGGAGGAGGCAGCCTCCCCGGGGCGGAACTTAGTCTCCGTAGAATGACGGCGGGCGTGCGTAAAGGGCGCGTCCGGGGATGAGGCAGCATCCCCGGGCCGCGGAGGGGAGGAGGCAGCCTCCCCGGGGCGGAACTTAGTCTCCGTAGAATGACGGCGGGCGTGCGTAAAGGGCGCGCCCGGGGATAGCCCATTCATTTACAACGGCGTGTCCGCCAGGCGGCGACATTTTCCCGTTACCGGTGGCTGCGCGGCGGGTGAGTGACAGAGCTTATCCGAGCGGCTGGAACTCTGCGCCGGCGTGGTCGAGCGTGAGGCCTCGGCCCTTTGGCTGCCTGGTACCTAAACACTTCCATTGATCCAGCCACGGAGGGTGCTGGCTGGTGGCTCCATACCTCCAGAGCTCCATACTTCCATAGCTGCAGAGCTCCATAGCTCCATACCTCCATACCTCCAGAGCTCCATACTTCCATAGCTCTATACTTCCATAGCTCCATAGCACCAGAGCTCCATACCTCCAGAGCTCCATAGCACCAGAGCTCCATAGCTCCATAGCACCAGAGCTCCATAGCTCCATAGCACCAGAGCTCCATACCTCCAGAGCTCCAGAGCTCCATAGCACCAGAGCTCCATAGCTCCATAGCACCAGAGCTCCATAGCTCCATAGCACCAGAGCTCCATAGCTCCATAGCTCCATAGCACCAGAGCTCCATAGCTCCATAGCACCAGAGCTCCATAGCTCCATAGCACCAGAGCTCCATACTTCCATAGCTCCAGGGCTCCATAGCTCCAGGGCTCCATAGCTCCATACCTCCATAGCTCCATAGCTCCATACTTCCAGAGCTCCATAGCTCCATACTTCCATAGCTCCATAGCTCCATACTTCCATAGCACCAGAGCTCCATACTTCCATAGCACCAGAGCTCCAGAGCTCCAGAGCTCCAGCCTGGGTGGCTGGTGGCTCCATAGCTCCATACTTCCATAGCTCTAAGTCAGAGAGTTGGCGAAAATTGCACTAAGTGCGAAAGCCCATTCATTTACAACGGCGTGTCCACAAGGCGGCGACATTTCCCCGTTACCGGTGGCTGCGCGGCGGGTGAGTGACAGAGCTTATCCGAGCTGCTGGAACTCTGCGCCGGCGTGGTCGAGCGTGAGGCCTCGGCCCTTTGGCTGCCTGGTACCTAAAACACTTCCATTGATCCAGCCACGGAGGGTGCTGGCTGGTGGCTCCATACCTCCATAGCTCCATAGCACCAGAGCTCCATAGCTCCATAGCACCAGAGCTCCATGGCTTCAGAGCTCCATAGCACCATAGCTCCATACCTCCAGAGCTCCAGGGCTCCATAGCTCCATACCTCCAGAGCTCCATACCTCCAGAGCTCCATACCTCCAGAGCTCCATAGCACCAGAGCTCCATGGCTTCAGAGCTCCATAGCACCATAGCTCCATACCTCCAGAGCTCCAGGGCTCCATAGCTCCATACCTCCAGAGCTCCATACCTCCAGAGCTCCATACCTCCAGAGCTCCATAGCACCAGAGCTCCATGGCTTCAGAGCTCCATAGCACCATAGCTCCATACCTCCAGAGCTCCAGGGCTCCATAGCTCCATACCTCCAGAGCTCCATACCTCCAGAGCTCCATACCTCCAGAGCTCCAGAGCTCCATAGCACCAGAGCTCCATGGCTTCAGAGCTCCATAGCACCATAGCTCCATACCTCCAGAGCTCCAGGGCTCCATAGCTCCATACCTCCAGAGCTCCATACCTCCAGAGCTCCAGAGCTCCATAGCACCAGAGCTCCATGGCTTCAGAGCTCCATAGCACCATAGCTCCATACCTCCAGAGCTCCAGGGCTCCATAGCTCCATACCTCCAGAGCTCCATACCTCCAGAGCTCCAGAGCTCCATAGCACCAGAGCTCCATGGCTTCAGAGCTCCATAGCACCATAGCTCCATACCTCCAGAGCTCCAGGGCTCCAAAGCTCCATACCTCCAGAGCTCCATACCTCCAGAGCTCCATACCTCCAGAGCTCCATAGCTCCATAGCACCAGAGCTCCATAGCTCCATAGCACCAGAGCTCCATAGCACCAGAGCTCCATAGCACCAGAGCTCCATAGCTCCATAGCACCAGAGCTCCATAGCTCCATAGCACCAGAGCTCCATAGCTCCATAGCACCAGAGCTCCATACTTCCAGAGCTCCATAGCTCCATAGCTCCATAGCACCAGAGCTCCATAGCTCCATAGCACCAGAGCTCCATAGCTCCATAGCACCAGAGCTCCATACTTCCATAGCTCCATAGCTCCATACCTCCAGAGCTCCATAGCTCCATAGCTCCATACCTCCAGAGCTCCATAGCTCCAGAGCTCCATAGCTCCATAGCACCAGAGCTCCATAGCTCCATAGCACCAGAGCTCCATACTTCCATAGCTCCAGGGCTCCATAGCTCCAGGGCTCCATAGCTCCATACCTCCAGAGCTCCATAGCTCCATACTTCCAGAGCTCCATAGCTCCATAGCACCAGAGCTCCATAGCTCCATAGCACCAGAGCTCCATAGCTCCATAGCACCAGAGCTCCATAGCTCCATAGCACCAGAGCTCCATAGCTCCATAGCTCCAGGGCTCCATAGCTCCATAGCTCCAGGGCTCCATAGCTCCATAGCTCCAGGGCTCCATAGCTCCATAGCTCCATACCTCCAGAGCTCCATACCTCCAGAGCTCCATACCTCCATAGCACCAGAGCTCCATAGCTCCAGGGCTCCAGGGCTCCATAGCTCCATACCTCCAGAGCTCCATAGCTCCATACTTCCAGAGCTCCATAGCTCCATAGCTCCATACTTCCATAGCTCCATAGCTCCATACTTCCATAGCACCTGAGCTCCATACCTCCAGAGCTCCATAGCTCCAGCCTGGGTGGCTGGTGGCTCCATAGCTCCATACTTCCATAGCTCTAAGTCAGAGAGTTGGCGAAAATTGCACTAAGTGCGAAAGCCCATTCATTTACAACGGCGTGTCCGCCAGGCGGCGACATTTCCCCGTTACCGGTGGCTGCGCGGCGGGTGAGTGACAGAGCTTATCCGAGCGGCTGGAACTCTGCGCCGGCGTGGTCGAGCGTGAGGCCTCGGCCCTTTGGCTGCCTGGTACCTAAATTACTTCCATTGATCCAGCCACGGAGGGTGCTGGCTGGTGGCTCCATACCTCCATAGCTCCATAGCACCAGAGCTCCATAGCTCCATAGCACCAGAGCTCCATGGCTTCAGAGCTCCATAGCACCATAGCTCCATACCTCCAGAGCTCCAGGGCTCCATAGCTCCATACCTCCAGAGCTCCATACCTCCAGAGCTCCATACCTCCAGAGCTCCATAGCACCAGAGCTCCATGGCTTCAGAGCTCCATAGCACCATAGCTCCATACCTCCAGAGCTCCAGGGCTCCATAGCTCCATACCTCCAGAGCTCCATACCTCCAGAGCTCCATACCTCCAGAGCTCCATAGCACCAGAGCTCCATGGCTTCAGAGCTCCATAGCACCATAGCTCCATACCTCCAGAGCTCCATACCTCCAGAGCTCCATACCTCCAGAGCTCCAGAGCTCCATAGCACCAGAGCTCCATGGCTTCAGAGCTCCATAGCTCCATACCTCCAGAGCTCCAGGGCTCCATAGCTCCATACCTCCAGAGCTCCATACCTCCAGAGCTCCAGAGCTCCATAGCACCAGAGCTCCATGGCTTCAGAGCTCCATAGCACCATAGCTCCATACCTCCAGAGCTCCAGGGCTCCATAGCTCCATACCTCCAGAGCTCCATACCTCCAGAGCTCCATACCTCCAGAGCTCCATAGCACCAGAGCTCCATAGCTCCATAGCACCAGAGCTCCATAGCACCAGAACTCCATAGCACCAGAGCTCCATAGCTCCATAGCACCAGAGCTCCATAGCTCCATAGCACCAGAGCTCCATACTTCCAGAGCTCCATAGCTCCATAGCTCCATAGCACCAGAGCTCCATAGCTCCATAGCACCAGAGCTCCATAGCTCCATAGCACCAGAGCTCCATACTTCCATAGCTCCATAGCTCCATACCTCCAGAGCTCCATAGCTCCATAGCTCCATACCTCCAGAGCTCCATAGCTCCAGAGCTCCATAGCTCCATAGCACCAGAGCTCCATAGCTCCATAGCACCAGAGCTCCATACTTCCATAGCTCCAGGGCTCCATAGCTCCAGGGCTCCATACCTCCAGAGCTCCATAGCTCCATACTTCCAGAGCTCCATAGCTCCATACTTCCATAGCTCCATACTTCCATACCTCCATAGCTCCATACTTCCATAGCACCAGAGCTCCATACTTCCATAGCACCAGAGCTCCATACCTCCAGAGCTCCAGAGCTCCAGCCTGGGTGGCTGGTGGCTCCATAGCTCCATACTTCCATAGCTCTAAGTCAGAGAGTTGGCGAAAATTGCACTAAGTGCGAAAGCCCATTCATTTACAACGGCGTGTCCACAAGGCGGCGACATTTCCCCGTTACCGGTGGCTGCGCGGCGGGTGAGTGACAGAGCTTATCCGAGCGGCTGGAACTCTGCGCCGGCGTGGTCGAGCGTGAGGCCTCGGCCCTTTGGCTGCCTGGTACCTAAAACACTTCCATTGATCCAGCCACGGAGGGTGCTGGCTGGTGGCTCCATACCTCCATAGCTCCATAGCACCAGAGCTCCATAGCTCCATAGCACCAGAGCTCCATGGCTTCAGAGCTCCATAGCACCATAGCTCCATACCTCCAGAGCTCCAGGGCTCCATAGCTCCATACCTCCAGAGCTCCATACCTCCAGAGCTCCATAGCACCAGAGCTCCATGGCTTCAGAGCTCCATAGCACCATAGCTCCATACCTCCAGAGCTCCAGGGCTCCATAGCTCCATACCTCCAGAGCTCCATACCTCCAGAGCTCCATACCTCCAGAGCTCCAGAGCTCCATAGCACCAGAGCTCCATGGCTTCAGAGCTCCATAGCACCATAGCTCCATACCTCCAGAGCTCCAGGGCTCCATAGCTCCATACCTCCAGAGCTCCATACCTCCAGAGCTCCAGAGCTCCATAGCACCAGAGCTCCATGGCTTCAGAGCTCCATAGCACCATAGCTCCATACCTCCAGAGCTCCAGGGCTCCATAGCTCCATACCTCCAGAGCTCCATACCTCCAGAGCTCCAGAGCTCCATAGCACCAGAGCTCCATGGCTTCAGAGCTCCATAGCACCATAGCTCCATACCTCCAGAGCTCCAGGGCTCCAAAGCTCCATACCTCCAGAGCTCCATACCTCCAGAGCTCCATACCTCCATAGCTCCATAGCACCAGAGCTCCATAGCTCCATAGCACCAGAGCTCCATAGCACCAGAGCTCCATAGCACCAGAGCTCCATAGCTCCATAGCACCAGAGCTCCATAGCTCCATAGCACCAGAGCTCCATAGCTCCATAGCACCAGAGCTCCATACTTCCAGAGCTCCATAGCTCCATAGCACCAGAGCTCCATAGCTCCATAGCACCAGAGCTCCATAGCTCCATAGCACCAGAGCTCCATACTTCCATAGCTCCATAGCTCCATACCTCCAGAGCTCCATAGCTCCATAGCTCCATACCTCCAGAGCTCCATAGCTCCAGAGCTCCATAGCTCCATAGCACCAGAGCTCCATAGCTCCATAGCACCAGAGCTCCATACTTCCATAGCTCCAGGGCTCCATAGCTCCAGGGCTCCATACCTCCAGAGCTCCATAGCTCCATACTTCCAGAGCTCCATAGCTCCATACTTCCATAGCTCCATACTTCCATACCTCCATAGCTCCATACTTCCATAGCACCAGAGCTCCATACTTCCATAGCACCAGAGCTCCATACCTCCAGAGCTCCAGAGCTCCAGCCTGGGTGGCTGGTGGCTCCATAGCTCCATACTTCCATAGCTCTAAGTCAGAGAGTTGGCGAAAATTGCACTAAGTGCGAAAGCCCATTCATTTACAACGGCGTGTCCACAAGGCGGCGACATTTCCCCGTTACCGGTGGCTGCGCGGCGGGTGAGTGACAGAGCTTATCCGAGCGGCTGGAACTCTGCGCCGGCGTGGTCGAGCGTGAGGCCTCGGCCCTTTGGCTGCCTGGTACCTAAAACACTTCCATTGATCCAGCCACGGAGGGTGCTGGCTGGTGGCTCCATACCTCCATAGCTCCATAGCACCAGAGCTCCATAGCTCCATAGCACCAGAGCTCCATGGCTTCAGAGCTCCATAGCACCATAGCTCCATACCTCCAGAGCTCCAGGGCTCCATAGCTCCATACCTCCAGAGCTCCATACCTCCAGAGCTCCATAGCACCAGAGCTCCATGGCTTCAGAGCTCCATAGCACCATAGCTCCATACCTCCAGAGCTCCAGGGCTCCATAGCTCCATACCTCCAGAGCTCCATACCTCCAGAGCTCCATACCTCCAGAGCTCCAGAGCTCCATAGCACCAGAGCTCCATGGCTTCAGAGCTCCATAGCACCATAGCTCCATACCTCCAGAGCTCCAGGGCTCCATAGCTCCATACCTCCAGAGCTCCATACCTCCAGAGCTCCAGAGCTCCATAGCACCAGAGCTCCATGGCTTCAGAGCTCCATAGCACCATAGCTCCATACCTCCAGAGCTCCAGGGCTCCATAGCTCCATACCTCCAGAGCTCCATACCTCCAGAGCTCCAGAGCTCCATAGCACCAGAGCTCCATGGCTTCAGAGCTCCATAGCACCATAGCTCCATACCTCCAGAGCTCCAGGGCTCCAAAGCTCCATACCTCCAGAGCTCCATACCTCCAGAGCTCCATACCTCCATAGCTCCATAGCACCAGAGCTCCATAGCTCCATAGCACCAGAGCTCCATAGCACCAGAGCTCCATAGCACCAGAGCTCCATAGCTCCATAGCACCAGAGCTCCATAGCTCCATAGCACCAGAGCTCCATAGCTCCATAGCACCAGAGCTCCATACTTCCAGAGCTCCATAGCTCCATAGCACCAGAGCTCCATAGCTCCATAGCACCAGAGCTCCATAGCTCCATAGCACCAGAGCTCCATACTTCCATAGCTCCATAGCTCCATACCTCCAGAGCTCCATAGCTCCATAGCTCCATACCTCCAGAGCTCCATAGCTCCAGAGCTCCATAGCTCCATAGCACCAGAGCTCCATAGCTCCATAGCACCAGAGCTCCATACTTCCATAGCTCCAGGGCTCCATAGCTCCAGGGCTCCATAGCTCCATACCTCCAGAGCTCCATAGCTCCATACTTCCAGAGCTCCATAGCTCCATAGCACCAGAGCTCCATAGCTCCATAGCACCAGAGCTCCATAGCTCCATAGCACCAGAGCTCCATAGCTCCATAGCACCAGAGCTCCATAGCTCCATAGCTCCAGGGCTCCATAGCTCCAGGGCTCCATAGCTCCATAGCTCCAGTGCTCCATAGCTCCATAGCTCCATACCTCCAGAGCTCCATACCTCCAGAGCTCCATACCTCCATAGCACCAGAGCTCCATAGCTCCAGGGCTCCAGGGCTCCATAGCTCCATACCTCCAGAGCTCCATAGCTCCATACTTCCAGAGCTCCATAGCTCCATAGCTCCATACTTCCATAGCTCCATAGCTCCATACTTCCATAGCACCTGAGCTCCATACCTCCAGAGCTCCATAGCTCCAGCCTGGGTGGCTGGTGGCTCCATAGCTCCATACTTCCATAGCTCTAAGTCAGAGAGTTGGCGAAAATTGCACTAAGTGCGAAAGCCCATTCATTTACAACGGCGTGTCCGCCAGGCGGCGACATTTCCCCGTTACCGGTGGCTGCGCGGCGGGTGAGTGACAGAGCTTATCCGAGCGGCTGGAACTCTGCGCCGGCGTGGTCGAGCGTGAGGCCTCGGCCCTTTGGCTGCCTGGTACCTAAAACACTTCCATTGATCCAGCCAAGGAGGGTGCTGGCTGGTGGCTCCATACCTCCATAGCTCCATAGCACCAGAGCTCCATAGCTCCATAGCACCAGAGCTCCATGGCTTCAGAGCTCCATAGCACCATAGCTCCATACCTCCAGAGCTCCAGGGCTCCATAGCTCCATACCTCCAGAGCTCCATACCTCCAGAGCTCCATACCTCCAGAGCTCCATAGCACCAGAGCTCCATGGCTTCAGAGCTCCATAGCACCATAGCTCCATACCTCCAGAGCTCCAGGGCTCCATAGCTCCATACCTCCAGAGCTCCATACCTCCAGAGCTCCATACCTCCAGAGCTCCATAGCACCAGAGCTCCATGGCTTCAGAGCTCCATAGCACCATAGCTCCATACCTCCAGAGCTCCAGGGCTCCATAGCTCCATACCTCCAGAGCTCCATACCTCCAGAGCTCCATACCTCCAGAGCTCCAGAGCTCCATAGCACCAGAGCTCCATGGCTTCAGAGCTCCATAGCACCATAGCTCCATACCTCCAGAGCTCCAGGGCTCCATAGCTCCATACCTCCAGAGCTCCATACCTCCAGAGCTCCAGAGCTCCATAGCACCAGAGCTCCATGGCTTCAGAGCTCCATAGCACCATAGCTCCATACCTCCAGAGCTCCAGGGCTCCATAGCTCCATACCTCCAGAGCTCCATACCTCCAGAGCTCCATACCTCCAGAGCTCCATAGCTCCATAGCACCAGAGCTCCATAGCTCCATAGCACCAGAGCTCCATAGCACCAGAGCTCCATAGCACCAGAGCTCCATAGCTCCATAGCACCAGAGCTCCATAGCTCCATAGCACCAGAGCTCCATAGCTCCATAGCACCAGAGCTCCATACTTCCAGAGCTCCATAGCTCCATAGCTCCATAGCACCAGAGCTCCATAGCTCCATAGCACCAGAGCTCCATGGCTTCAGAGCTCCATAGCACCATAGCTCCATACCTCCAGAGCTCCAGGGCTCCATAGCTCCATACCTCCAGAGCTCCATACCTCCAGAGCTCCATACCTCCAGAGCTCCATAGCACCAGAGCTCCATAGCTCCATAGCACCAGAGCTCCATAGCACCAGAGCTCCATAGCACCAGAGCTCCATAGCTCCATAGCACCAGAGCTCCATAGCTCCATAGCACCAGAGCTCCATACTTCCAGAGCTCCATAGCTCCATAGCACCAGAGCTCCATAGCTCCATAGCACCAGAGCTCCATAGCTCCATAGCACCAGAGCTCCATACTTCCATAGCTCCATAGCTCCATACCTCCAGAGCTCCATAGCTCCATAGCTCCATACCTCCAGAGCTCCATAGCTCCAGAGCTCCATAGCTCCATAGCTCCATAGCACCAGAGCTCCATAGCTCCATAGCACCAGAGCTCCATACTTCCATAGCTCCAGGGCTCCATAGCTCCAGGGCTCCATACCTCCAGAGCTCCATAGCTCCATACTTCCAGAGCTCCATAGCTCCATACTTCCATAGCTCCATACTTCCATACCTCCATAGCTCCATACTTCCATAGCACCAGAGCTCCATACTTCCATAGCACCAGAGCTCCATACCTCCAGAGCTCCAGAGCTCCAGCCTGGGTGGCTGGTGGCTCCATAGCTCCATACTTCCATAGCTCTAAGTCAGAGAGTTGGCGAAAATTGCACTAAGTGCGAAAGCCCATTCATTTACAACGGCGTGTCCACAAGGCGGCGACATTTCCCCGTTACCGGTGGCTGCGCGGCGGGTGAGTGACAGAGCTTATCCGAGCGGCTGGAACTCTGCGCCGGCGTGGTCGAGCGTGAGGCCTCGGCCCTTTGGCTGCCTGGTACCTAAAACACTTCCATTGATCCAGCCACGGAGGGTGCTGGCTGGTGGCTCCATACCTCCATAGCTCCATAGCACCAGAGCTCCATAGCTCCATAGCACCAGAGCTCCATGGCTTCAGAGCTCCATAGCACCATAGCTCCATACCTCCAGAGCTCCAGGGCTCCATAGCTCCATACCTCCAGAGCTCCATACCTCCAGAGCTCCATACCTCCAGAGCTCCATAGCACCAGAGCTCCATGGCTTCAGAGCTCCATAGCACCATAGCTCCATACCTCCAGAGCTCCAGGGCTCCATAGCTCCATACCTCCAGAGCTCCATACCTCCAGAGCTCCATACCTCCAGAGCTCCATAGGACCAGAGCTCCATGGCTTCAGAGCTCCATAGCACCATAGCTCCATACCTCCAGAGCTCCAGGGCTCCATAGCTCCATACCTCCAGAGCTCCATACCTCCAGAGCTCCATACCTCCAGAGCTCCATAGCACCAGAGCTCCATGGCTTCAGAGCTCCATAGCACCATAGCTCCATACCTCCAGAGCTCCAGGGCTCCATAGCTCCATACCTCCAGAGCTCCATACCTCCAGAGCTCCATACCTCCAGAGCTCCAGAGCTCCATAGCACCAGAGCTCCATGGCTTCAGAGCTCCATAGCACCATAGCTCCATACCTCCAGAGCTCCAGGGCTCCATAGCTCCATACCTCCAGAGCTCCATACCTCCAGAGCTCCAGAGCTCCATAGCACCAGAGCTCCATGGCTTCAGAGCTCCATAGCACCATAGCTCCATACCTCCAGAGCTCCAGGGCTCCATAGCTCCATACCTCCAGAGCTCCATACCTCCAGAGCTCCAGAGCTCCATAGCACCAGAGCTCCATGGCTTCAGAGCTCCATAGCACCATAGCTCCATACCTCCAGAGCTCCAGGGCTCCAAAGCTCCATACCTCCAGAGCTCCATACCTCCAGAGCTCCATACCTCCAGAGCTCCATAGCTCCATAGCACCAGAGCTCCATAGCTCCATAGCACCAGAGCTCCATAGCACCAGAGCTCCATAGCACCAGAGCTCCATAGCTCCATAGCACCAGAGCTCCATAGCTCCATAGCACCAGAGCTCCATAGCTCCATAGCACCAGAGCTCCATACTTCCAGAGCTCCATAGCTCCATAGCTCCATAGCACCAGAGCTCCATAGCTCCATAGCACCAGAGCTCCATAGCTCCATAGCACCAGAGCTCCATACTTCCATAGCTCCATAGCTCCATACCTCCAGAGCTCCATAGCTCCATAGCTCCATACCTCCAGAGCTCCATAGCTCCAGAGCTCCATAGCTCCATAGCACCAGAGCTCCATAGCTCCATAGCACCAGAGCTCCATACTTCCATAGCTCCAGGGCTCCATAGCTCCAGGGCTCCATAGCTCCATACCTCCAGAGCTCCATAGCTCCATACTTCCAGAGCTCCATAGCTCCATAGCACCAGAGCTCCATAGCTCCATAGCACCAGAGCTCCATAGCTCCATAGCACCAGAGCTCCATAGCTCCATAGCTCCAGGGCTCCATAGCTCCATAGCTCCAGGGCTCCATAGCTCCAGGGCTCCATAGCTCCATAGCTCCATACCTCCAGAGCTCCATACCTCCAGAGCTCCATACCTCCATAGCACCAGAGCTCCATAGCTCCAGGGCTCCAGGGCTCCATAGCTCCATACCTCCAGAGCTCCATAGCTCCATACTTCCAGAGCTCCATAGCTCCATAGCTCCATACTTCCATAGCTCCATAGCTCCATACTTCCATAGCACCTGAGCTCCATACCTCCAGAGCTCCATAGCTCCAGCCTGGGTGGCTGGTGGCTCCATAGCTCCATACTTCCATAGCTCTAAGTCAGAGAGTTGGCGAAAATTGCACTAAGTGCGAAAGCCCATTCATTTACAACGGCGTGTCCGCCAGGCGGCGACATTTCCCCGTTACCGGTGGCTGCGCGGCGGGTGAGTGACAGAGCTTATCCGAGCGGCTGGAACTCTGCGCCGGCGTGGTCGAGCGTGAGGCCTCGGCCCTTTGGCTGCCTGGTACCTAAAACACTTCCATTGATCCAGCCACGGAGGGTGCTGGCTGGTGGCTCCATACCTCCATAGCTCCATAGCACCAGAGCTCCATAGCTCCATAGCACCAGAGCTCCATGGCTTCAGAGCTCCATAGCACCATAGCTCCATACCTCCAGAGCTCCAGGGCTCCATAGCTCCATACCTCCAGAGCTCCATACCTCCAGAGCTCCATACCTCCAGAGCTCCATAGCACCAGAGCTCCATGGCTTCAGAGCTCCATAGCACCATAGCTCCATACCTCCAGAGCTCCAGGGCTCCATAGCTCCATACCTCCAGAGCTCCATACCTCCAGAGCTCCATACCTCCAGAGCTCCATAGCACCAGAGCTCCATGGCTTCAGAGCTCCATAGCACCATAGCTCCATACCTCCAGAGCTCCAGGGCTCCATAGCTCCATACCTCCAGAGCTCCATACCTCCAGAGCTCCATACCTCCAGAGCTCCAGAGCTCCATAGCACCAGAGCTCCATGGCTTCAGAGCTCCATAGCACCATAGCTCCATACCTCCAGAGCTCCAGGGCTCCATAGCTCCATACCTCCAGAGCTCCATACCTCCAGAGCTCCAGAGCTCCATAGCACCAGAGCTCCATGGCTTCAGAGCTCCATAGCACCATAGCTCCATACCTCCATAGCTCCAGGGCTCCATAGCTCCATACCTCCAGAGCTCCATACCTCCAGAGCTCCATACCTCCAGAGCTCCATAGCTCCATAGCACCAGAGCTCCATAGCTCCATAGCAACAGAGCTCCATAGCACCAGAGCTCCATAGCACCAGAGCTCCATAGCTCCATAGCACCAGAGCTCCATAGCTCCATAGCACCAGAGCTCCATAGCTCCATAGCACCAGAGCTCCATACTTCCAGAGCTCCATAGCTCCATAGCTCCATAGCACCAGAGCTCCATAGCTCCATAGCACCAGAGCTCCATGGCTTCAGAGCTCCATAGCACCATAGCTCCATACCTCCAGAGCTCCAGGGCTCCATAGCTCCATACCTCCAGAGCTCCATACCTCCAGAGCTCCATACCTCCAGAGCTCCATAGCACCAGAGCTCCATAGCTCCATAGCACCAGAGCTCCATAGCACCAGAGCTCCATAGCACCAGAGCTCCATAGCTCCATAGCACCAGAGCTCCATAGCTCCATAGCACCAGAGCTCCATACTTCCAGAGCTCCATAGCTCCATAGCTCCATAGCACCAGAGCTCCATAGCTCCATAGCACCAGAGCTCCATAGCTCCATAGCACCAGAGCTCCATACTTCCATAGCTCCATAGCTCCATACCTCCAGAGCTCCATAGCTCCATAGCTCCATACCTCCAGAGCTCCATAGCTCCAGAGCTCCATAGCTCCATAGCTCCATAGCACCAGAGCTCCATAGCTCCATAGCACCAGAGCTCCATACTTCCATAGCTCCAGGGCTCCATAGCTCCAGGGCTCCATACCTCCAGAGCTCCATAGCTCCAAATATTCCAGAGCTCCATAGCTCCATACTTCCATAGCTCCATACTTCCATACCTCCATAGCTCCATACTTCCATAGCACCAGAGCTCCATACTTCCATAGCACCAGAGCTCCATACCTCCAGAGCTCCAGAGCTCCAGCCTGGGTGGCTGGTGGCTCCATAGCTCCATACTTCCATAGCTCTAAGTCAGAGAGTTGGCGAAAATTGCACTAAGTGCGAAAGCCCATTCATTTACAACGGCGTGTCCACAAGGCGGCGACATTTCCCCGTTACCGGTGGCTGCGCGGCGGGTGAGTGACAGAGCTTATCCGAGCGGCTGGAACTCTGCGCCGGCGTGGTCGAGCGTGAGGCCTCGGCCCTTTGGCTGCCTGGTACCTAAAACACTTCCATTGATCCAGCCACGGAGGGTGCTGGCTGGTGGCTCCATACCTCCATAGCTCCATAGCTCCATAGCACCAGAGCTCCATAGCTCCATAGCACCAGAGCTCCATGGCTTCAGAGCTCCATAGCACCATAGCTCCATACCTCCAGAGCTCCAGGGCTCCATAGCTCCATACCTCCAGAGCTCCATAC
This sequence comes from Syngnathus leptorhynchus, assembly GCF_054491065.1. Lineage (NCBI taxonomy): Eukaryota > Metazoa > Chordata > Actinopteri > Syngnathiformes > Syngnathidae > Syngnathus > Syngnathus leptorhynchus. The sequence continues at coordinate 119,893 of NW_028232024.1, forward strand.
CTCCAGAGCTCCATACCTCCAGAGCTCCATAGCACCAGAGCTCCATGGCTTCAGAGCTCCATAGCACCATAGCTCCATACCTCCAGAGCTCCAGGGCTCCATAGCTCCATACCTCCAGAGCTCCATACCTCCAGAGCTCCATACCTCCAGAGCTCCATAGCACCAGAGCTCCATGGCTTCAGAGCTCCATAGCACCATAGCTCCATACCTCCAGAGCTCCAGGGCTCCATAGCTCCATACCTCCAGAGCTCCATACCTCCAGAGCTCCATACCTCCAGAGCTCCAGAGCTCCATAGCACCAGAGCTCCATGGCTTCAGAGCTCCATAGCACCATAGCTCCATACCTCCAGAGCTCCAGGGCTCCATAGCTCCATACCTCCAGAGCTCCATACCTCCAGAGCTCCAGAGCTCCATAGCACCAGAGCTCCATGGCTTCAGAGCTCCATAGCACCATAGCTCCATACCTCCATAGCTCCAGGGCTCCATAGCTCCATACCTCCAGAGCTCCATACCTCCAGAGCTCCATACCTCCAGAGCTCCATAGCTCCATAGCACCAGAGCTCCATAGCTCCATAGCAACAGAGCTCCATAGCACCAGAGCTCCATAGCACCAGAGCTCCATAGCTCCATAGCACCAGAGCTCCATAGCTCCATAGCACCAGAGCTCCATAGCTCCATAGCACCAGAGCTCCATACTTCCAGAGCTCCATAGCTCCATAGCTCCATAGCACCAGAGCTCCATAGCTCCATAGCACCAGAGCTCCATGGCTTCAGAGCTCCATAGCACCATAGCTCCATACCTCCAGAGCTCCAGGGCTCCATAGCTCCATACCTCCAGAGCTCCATACCTCCAGAGCTCCATACCTCCAGAGCTCCATAGCACCAGAGCTCCATAGCTCCATAGCACCAGAGCTCCATAGCACCAGAGCTCCATAGCACCAGAGCTCCATAGCTCCATAGCACCAGAGCTCCATAGCTCCATAGCACCAGAGCTCCATACTTCCAGAGCTCCATAGCTCCATAGCTCCATAGCACCAGAGCTCCATAGCTCCATAGCACCAGAGCTCCATAGCTCCATAGCACCAGAGCTCCATACTTCCATAGCTCCATAGCTCCATACCTCCAGAGCTCCATAGCTCCATAGCTCCATACCTCCAGAGCTCCATAGCTCCAGAGCTCCATAGCTCCATAGCTCCATAGCACCAGAGCTCCATAGCTCCATAGCACCAGAGCTCCATACTTCCATAGCTCCAGGGCTCCATAGCTCCAGGGCTCCATACCTCCAGAGCTCCATAGCTCCAAATATTCCAGAGCTCCATAGCTCCATACTTCCATAGCTCCATACTTCCATACCTCCATAGCTCCATACTTCCATAGCACCAGAGCTCCATACTTCCATAGCACCAGAGCTCCATACCTCCAGAGCTCCAGAGCTCCAGCCTGGGTGGCTGGTGGCTCCATAGCTCCATACTTCCATAGCTCTAAGTCAGAGAGTTGGCGAAAATTGCACTAAGTGCGAAAGCCCATTCATTTACAACGGCGTGTCCACAAGGCGGCGACATTTCCCCGTTACCGGTGGCTGCGCGGCGGGTGAGTGACAGAGCTTATCCGAGCGGCTGGAACTCTGCGCCGGCGTGGTCGAGCGTGAGGCCTCGGCCCTTTGGCTGCCTGGTACCTAAAACACTTCCATTGATCCAGCCACGGAGGGTGCTGGCTGGTGGCTCCATACCTCCATAGCTCCATAGCACCAGAGCTCCATAGCTCCATAGCACCAGAGCTCCATGGCTTCAGAGCTCCATAGCACCATAGCTCCATACCTCCAGAGCTCCAGGGCTCCATAGCTCCATACCTCCAGAGCTCCATACCTCCAGAGCTCCATACCTCCAGAGCTCCATAGCACCAGAGCTCCATGGCTTCAGAGCTCCATAGCACCATAGCTCCATACCTCCAGAGCTCCAGGGCTCCATAGCTCCATACCTCCAGAGCTCCATACCTCCAGAGCTCCATACCTCCAGAGCTCCATAGCACCAGAGCTCCATGGCTTCAGAGCTCCATAGCACCATAGCTCCATACCTCCAGAGCTCCAGGGCTCCATAGCTCCATACCTCCAGAGCTCCATACCTCCAGAGCTCCATACCTCCAGAGCTCCAGAGCTCCATAGCACCAGAGCTCCATGGCTTCAGAGCTCCATAGCACCATAGCTCCATACCTCCAGAGCTCCAGGGCTCCATAGCTCCATACCTCCAGAGCTCCATACCTCCAGAGCTCCAGAGCTCCATAGCACCAGAGCTCCATGGCTTCAGAGCTCCATAGCACCATAGCTCCATACCTCCATAGCTCCAGGGCTCCATAGCTCCATACCTCCAGAGCTCCATACCTCCAGAGCTCCATACCTCCAGAGCTCCATAGCTCCATAGCACCAGAGCTCCATAGCTCCATAGCAACAGAGCTCCATAGCACCAGAGCTCCATAGCACCAGAGCTCCATAGCTCCATAGCACCAGAGCTCCATAGCTCCATAGCACCAGAGCTCCATAGCTCCATAGCACCAGAGCTCCATACTTCCAGAGCTCCATAGCTCCATAGCTCCATAGCACCAGAGCTCCATAGCTCCATAGCACCAGAGCTCCATGGCTTCAGAGCTCCATAGCACCATAGCTCCATACCTCCAGAGCTCCAGGGCTCCATAGCTCCATACCTCCAGAGCTCCATACCTCCAGAGCTCCATACCTCCAGAGCTCCATAGCACCAGAGCTCCATAGCTCCATAGCACCAGAGCTCCATAGCACCAGAGCTCCATAGCACCAGAGCTCCATAGCTCCATAGCACCAGAGCTCCATAGCTCCATAGCACCAGAGCTCCATACTTCCAGAGCTCCATAGCTCCATAGCTCCATAGCACCAGAGCTCCATAGCTCCATAGCACCAGAGCTCCATAGCTCCATAGCACCAGAGCTCCATACTTCCATAGCTCCATAGCTCCATACCTCCAGAGCTCCATAGCTCCATAGCTCCATACCTCCAGAGCTCCATAGCTCCAGAGCTCCATAGCTCCATAGCTCCATAGCACCAGAGCTCCATAGCTCCATAGCACCAGAGCTCCATACTTCCATAGCTCCAGGGCTCCATAGCTCCAGGGCTCCATACCTCCAGAGCTCCATAGCTCCAAATATTCCAGAGCTCCATAGCTCCATACTTCCATAGCTCCATACTTCCATACCTCCATAGCTCCATACTTCCATAGCACCAGAGCTCCATACTTCCATAGCACCAGAGCTCCATACCTCCAGAGCTCCAGAGCTCCAGCCTGGGTGGCTGGTGGCTCCATAGCTCCATACTTCCATAGCTCTAAGTCAGAGAGTTGGCGAAAATTGCACTAAGTGCGAAAGCCCATTCATTTACAACGGCGTGTCCACAAGGCGGCGACATTTCCCCGTTACCGGTGGCTGCGCGGCGGGTGAGTGACAGAGCTTATCCGAGCGGCTGGAACTCTGCGCCGGCGTGGTCGAGCGTGAGGCCTCGGCCCTTTGGCTGCCTGGTACCTAAAACACTTCCATTGATCCAGCCACGGAGGGTGCTGGCTGGTGGCTCCATACCTCCATAGCTCCATAGCACCAGAGCTCCATAGCTCCATAGCACCAGAGCTCCATGGCTTCAGAGCTCCATAGCACCATAGCTCCATACCTCCAGAGCTCCAGGGCTCCATAGCTCCATACCTCCAGAGCTCCATACCTCCAGAGCTCCATACCTCCAGAGCTCCATAGCACCAGAGCTCCATGGCTTCAGAGCTCCATAGCACCATAGCTCCATACCTCCAGAGCTCCAGGGCTCCATAGCTCCATACCTCCAGAGCTCCATACCTCCAGAGCTCCATACCTCCAGAGCTCCAGAGCTCCATAGCACCAGAGCTCCATGGCTTCAGAGCTCCATAGCACCATAGCTCCATACCTCCAGAGCTCCAGGGCTCCATAGCTCCATACCTCCAGAGCTCCATACCTCCAGAGCTCCAGAGCTCCATAGCACCAGAGCTCCATGGCTTCAGAGCTCCATAGCACCATAGCTCCATACCTCCAGAGCTCCAGGGCTCCATAGCTCCATACCTCCAGAGCTCCATACCTCCAGAGCTCCAGAGCTCCATAGCACCAGAGCTCCATGGCTTCAGAGCTCCATAGCACCATAGCTCCATACCTCCAGAGCTCCAGGGCTCCAAAGCTCCATACCTCCAGAGCTCCATACCTCCAGAGCTCCATACCTCCAGAGCTCCATAGCTCCATAGCACCAGAGCTCCATAGCTCCATAGCACCAGAGCTCCATAGCACCAGAGCTCCATAGCACCAGAGCTCCATAGCTCCATAGCACCAGAGCTCCATAGCTCCATAGCACCAGAGCTCCATAGCTCCATAGCACCAGAGCTCCATACTTCCAGAGCTCCATAGCTCCATAGCTCCATAGCACCAGAGCTCCATAGCTCCATAGCACCAGAGCTCCATAGCTCCATAGCACCAGAGCTCCATACTTCCATAGCTCCATAGCTCCATACCTCCAGAGCTCCATAGCTCCATACCTCCAGAGCTCCATAGCTCCAGAGCTCCATAGCTCCATAGCACCAGAGCTCCATAGCTCCATAGCACCAGAGCTCCATACTTCCATAGCTCCAGGGCTCCATAGCTCCAGGCCTCCATAGCTCCATACCTCCAGAGCTCCATAGCTCCATACTTCCAGAGCTCCATAGCTCCATAGCACCAGAGCTCCATAGCTCCATAGCACCAGAGCTCCATAGCTCCATAGCACCAGAGCTCCATAGCTCCATAGCACCAGAGCTCCATAGCTCCATAGCTCCAGGGCTCCATAGCTCCATAGCTCCAGGGCTCCATAGCTCCATAGCTCCAGGGCTCCATAGCTCCATAGCTCCATACCTCCAGAGCTCCATACCTCCAGAGCTCCATACCTCCATAGCACCAGAGCTCCATAGCTCCAGGGCTCCAGGGCTCCATAGCTCCATACCTCCAGAGCTCCATAGCTCCATACTTCCAGAGCTCCATAGCTCCATAGCTCCATACTTCCATAGCTCCATAGCTCCATACTTCCATAGCACCTGAGCTCCATACCTCCAGAGCTCCATAGCTCCAGCCTGGGTGGCTGGTGGCTCCATAGCTCCATACTTCCATAGCTCTAAGTCAGAGAGTTGGCGAAAATTGCACTAAGTGCGAAAGCCCATTCATTTACAACGGCGTGTCCGCCAGGCGGCGACATTTCCCCGTTACCGGTGGCTGCGCGGCGGGTGAGTGACAGAGCTTATCCGAGCGGCTGGAACTCTGCGCCGGCGTGGTCGAGCGTGAGGCCTCGGCCCTTTGGCTGCCTGGTACCTAAAACACTTCCATTGATCCAGCCACGGAGGGTGCTGGCTGGTGGCTCCATACCTCCATAGCTCCATAGCACCAGAGCTCCATAGCTCCATAGCACCAGAGCTCCATGGCTTCAGAGCTCCATAGCACCATAGCTCCATACCTCCAGAGCTCCAGGGCTCCATAGCTCCATACCTCCAGAGCTCCATACCTCCAGAGCTCCATACCTCCAGAGCTCCATAGCACCAGAGCTCCATGGCTTCAGAGCTCCATAGCACCATAGCTCCATACCTCCAGAGCTCCAGGGCTCCATAGCTCCATACCTCCAGAGCTCCATACCTCCAGAGCTCCATACCTCCAGAGCTCCATAGCACCAGAGCTCCATGGCTTCAGAGCTCCATAGCACCATAGCTCCATACCTCCAGAGCTCCAGGGCTACATAGCTCCATACCTCCAGAGCTCCATACCTCCAGAGCTCCATACCTCCAGAGCTCCAGAGCTCCATAGCACCAGAGCTCCATGGCTTCAGAGCTCCATAGCTCCATACCTCCAGAGCTCCAGGGCTCCATAGCTCCATACCTCCAGAGCTCCATACCTCCAGAGCTCCAGAGCTCCATAGCACCAGAGCTCCATGGCTTCAGAGCTCCATAGCACCATAGCTCCATACCTCCAGAGCTCCAGGGCTCCATAGCTCCATACCTCCAGAGCTCCATACCTCCAGAGCTCCATACCTCCAGAGCTCCATAGCTCCATAGCACCAGAGCTCCATAGCTCCATAGCACCAGAGCTCCATAGCACCAGAGCTCCATAGCACCAGAGCTCCATAGCTCCATAGCACCAGAGCTCCATAGCTCCATAGCACCAGAGCTCCATAGCTCCATAGCACCAGAGCTCCATACTTCCAGAGCTCCATAGCTCCATAGCTCCATAGCACCAGAGCTCCATAGCTCCATAGCACCAGAGCTCCATAGCTCCATAGCACCAGAGCTCCATACTTCCATAGCTCCATAGCTCCATACCTCCAGAGCTCCATAGCTCCATAGCTCCATACCTCCAGAGCTCCATAGCTCCAGAGCTCCATAGCTCCATAGCTCCATAGCACCAGAGCTCCATAGCTCCATAGCACCAGAGCTCCATACTTCCATAGCTCCAGGGCTCCATAGCTCCAGGGCTCCATACCTCCAGAGCTCCATAGCTCCATACTTCCAGAGCTCCATAGCTCCATACTTCCATAGCTCCATACTTCCATACCTCCATAGCTCCATACTTCCATAGCACCAGAGCTCCATACTTCCATAGCACCAGAGCTCCATACCTCCAGAGCTCCAGAGCTCCAGCCTGGGTGGCTGGTGGCTCCATAGCTCCATACTTCCATAGCTCTAAGTCAGAGAGTTGGCGAAAATTGCACTAAGTGCGAAAGCCCATTCATTTACAACGGCGTGTCCACAAGGCGGCGACATTTCCCCGTTACCGGTGGCTGCGCGGCGGGTGAGTGACAGAGCTTATCCGAGCGGCTGAAACTCTGCGCCGGCGTGGTCGAGCGTGAGGCCTCGGCCCTTTGGCTGCCTGGTACCTAAAACACTTCCATTGATCCAGCCACGGAGGGTGCTGGCTGGTGGCTCCATACCTCCATAGCTCCATAGCACCAGAGCTCCATAGCTCCATAGCACCAGAGCTCCATGGCTTCAGAGCTCCATAGCACCATAGCTCCATACCTCCAGAGCTCCAGGGCTCCATAGCTCCATACCTCCAGAGCTCCATACCTCCAGAGCTCCATACCTCCAGAGCTCCATAGCACCAGAGCTCCATGGCTTCAGAGCTCCATAGCACCATAGCTCCATACCTCCAGAGCTCCAGGGCTCCATAGCTCCATACCTCCAGAGCTCCATACCTCCAGAGCTCCATACCTCCAGAGCTCCATAGCACCAGAGCTCCATGGCTTCAGAGCTCCATAGCACCATAGCTCCATACCTCCAGAGCTCCAGGGCTCCATAGCTCCATACCTCCAGAGCTCCATACCTCCAGAGCTCCATACCTCCAGAGCTCCATAGCACCAGAGCTCCATGGCTTCAGAGCTCCATAGCACCATAGCTCCATACCTCCAGAGCTCCAGGGCTCCATAGCTCCATACCTCCAGAGCTCCATACCTCCAGAGCTCCATACCTCCAGAGCTCCAGAGCTCCATAGCACCAGAGCTCCATGGCTTCAGAGCTCCATAGCACCATAGCTCCATACCTCCAGACCTCCAGGGCTCCATAGCTCCATACCTCCAGAGCTCCATACCTCCAGAGCTCCAGAGCTCCATAGCACCAGAGCTCCATGGCTTCAGAGCTCCATAGCACCATAGCTCCATACCTCCAGAGCTCCAGGGCTCCATAGCTCCATACCTCCAGAGCTCCATACCTCCAGAGCTCCAGAGCTCCATAGCACCAGAGCTCCATGGCTTCAGAGCTCCATAGCACCATAGCTCCATACCTCCAGAGCTCCAGGGCTCCAAAGCTCCATACCTCCAGAGCTCCATACCTCCAGAGCTCCATACCTCCAGAGCTCCATAGCTCCATAGCACCAGAGCTCCATAGCTCCATAGCACCAGAGCTCCATAGCACCAGAGCTCCATAGCACCAGAGCTCCATAGCTCCATAGCACCAGAGCTCCATAGCTCCATAGCACCAGAGCTCCATAGCTCCATAGCACCAGAGCTCCATACTTCCAGAGCTCCATAGCTCCATAGCTCCATAGCACCAGAGCTCCATAGCTCCATAGCACCAGAGCTCCATAGCTCCATAGCACCAGAGCTCCATACTTCCATAGCTCCATAGCTCCATACCTCCAGAGCTCCATAGCTCCATAGCTCCATACCTCCAGAGCTCCATAGCTCCAGAGCTCCATAGCTCCATAGCACCAGAGCTCCATAGCTCCATAGCACCAGAGCTCCATACTTCCATAGCTCCAGGGCTCCATAGCTCCAGGGCTCCATAGCTCCATACCTCCAGAGCTCCATAGCTCCATACTTCCAGAGCTCCATAGCTCCATAGCACCAGAGCTCCATAGCTCCATAGCACCAGAGCTCCATAGCTCCATAGCACCAGAGCTCCATAGCTCCATAGCACCAGAGCTCCATAGCTCCATAGCTCCAGGGCTCCATAGCTCCATAGCTCCAGGGCTCCATAGCTCCATAGCTCCAGGGCTCCATAGCTCCATAGCTCCATACCTCCAGAGCTCCATACCTCCAGAGCTCCATACCTCCATAGCACCAGAGCTCCATAGCTCCAGGGCTCCAGGGCTCCATAGCTCCATACCTCCAGAGCTCCATAGCTCCATACTTCCAGAGCTCCATAGCTCCATAGCTCCATACTTCCATAGCTCCATAGCTCCATACTTCCATAGCACCTGAGCTCCATACCTCCAGAGCTCCATAGCTCCAGCCTGGGTGGCTGGTGGCTCCATAGCTCCATACTTCCATAGCTCTAAGTCAGAGAGTTGGCGAAAATTGCACTAAGTGCGAAAGCCCATTCATTTACAACGGCGTGTCCGCCAGGCGGCGACATTTCCCCGTTACCGGTGGCTGCGCGGCGGGTGAGTGACAGAGCTTATCCGAGCGGCTGGAACTCTGCGCCGGCGTGGTCGAGCGTGAGGCCTCGGCCCTTTGGCTGCCTGGTACCTAAAACACTTCCATTGATCCAGCCACGGAGGGTGCTGGCTGGTGGCTCCATACCTCCATAGCTCCATAGCACCAGAGCTCCATAGCTCCATAGCACCAGAGCTCCATGGCTTCAGAGCTCCATAGCACCATAGCTCCATACCTCGAGAGCTCCAGGGCTCCATAGCTGCATACCTCCAGAGCTCCATACCTCCAGAGCTCCATACCTCCAGAGCTCCATAGCACCAGAGCTCCATGGCTTCAGAGCTCCATAGCACCATAGCTCCATACCTCCAGAGCTCCAGGGCTCCATAGCTCCATACCTCCAGAGCTCCATACCTCCAGAGCTCCATACCTCCAGAGCTCCATAGCACCAGAGCTCCATGGCTTCAGAGCTCCATAGCACCATAGCTCCATACCTCCAGAGCTCCAGGGCTCCATAGCTCCATACCTCCAGAGCTCCATACCTCCAGAGCTCCATACCTCCAGAGCTCCAGAGCTCCATAGCACCAGAGCTCCATGGCTTCAGAGCTCCATAGCACCATAGCTCCATACCTCCAGAGCTCCAGGGCTCCATAGCTCCATACCTCCAGAGCTCCATACCTCCAGAGCTCCAGAGCTCCATAGCACCAGAGCTCCATGGCTTCAGAGCTCCATAGCACCATAGCTCCATACCTCCAGAGCTCCAGGGCTCCATAGCTCCATACCTCCAGAGCTCCATACCTCCAGAGCTCCATACCTCCAGAGCTCCATAGCTCCATAGCACCAGAGCTCCATAGCTCCATAGCACCAGAGCTCCATAGCACCAGAGCTCCATAGCACCAGAGCTCCATAGCTCCATAGCACCAGAGCTCCATAGCTCCATAGCACCAGAGCTCCATAGCTCCATAGCACCAGAGCTCCATACTTCCAGAGCTCCATAGCTCCATAGCTCCATAGCACCAGAGCTCCATAGCTCCATAGCACCAGAGCTCCATGGCTTCAGAGCTCCATAGCACCATAGCTCCATACCTCCAGAGCTCCAGGGCTCCATAGCTCCATACCTCCAGAGCTCCATACCTCCAGAGCTCCATACCTCCAGAGCTCCATAGCACCAGAGCTCCATAGCTCCATAGCACCAGAGCTCCATAGCACCAGAGCTCCATAGCACCAGAGCTCCATAGCTCCATAGCACCAGAGCTCCATAGCTCCATAGCACCAGAGCTCCATACTTCCAGAGCTCCATAGCTCCATAGCTCCATAGCACCAGAGCTCCATAGCTCCATAGCACCAGAGCTCCATAGCTCCATAGCACCAGAGCTCCATACTTCCATAGCTCCATAGCTCCATACCTCCAGAGCTCCATAGCTCCATAGCTCCATACCTCCAGAGCTCCAGAGCTCCATAGCTCCATAGCTCCATAGCACCAGAGCTCCATAGCTCCATAGCACCAGAGCTCCATACTTCCATAGCTCCAGGGCTCCATAGCTCCAGGGCTCCATAGCTCCATAGCACCAGAGCTCCATACTTCCATAGCTCCATACTTCCATAGCTCCATAGCTCCATAGCTCCATACTTCCATAGCTCCATACTTCCATAGCACCAGAGCTCCATACTTCCATAGCACCAGAGCTCCATACCTCCAGAGCTCCAGAGCTCCAGCCTGGGTGGCTGGTGGCTCCATAGCTCCATACTTCCATAGCTCTAAGTCAGAGAGTTGGCGAAAATTGCACTAAGTGCGAAAGCCCATTCATTTACAACGGCGTGTCCACAAGGCGGCGACATTTCCCCGTTACCGGTGGCTGCGCGGCGGGTGAGTGACAGAGCTTATCCGAGCGGCTGGAACTCTGCGCCGGCGTGGTCGAGCGTGAGGCCTCGGCCCTTTGGCTGCCTGGTACCTAAAACACTTCCATTTATCCAGCCACGGAGGGTGCTGGCTGGTGGCTCCATACCTCCATAGCTCCATAGCACCAGAGCTCCATAGCTCCAGAGCTCCATAGCTCCATAGCACCAGAGCTCCATACTCGTAAACGAGGTGCTTTGGAAAACGGGGGGAAAGTCGATGAGTACACTGACTACTGGGACCATTTCATTGTACTCTGGCGCACCTGAAGACCAAAAAAGGTACTGCATCTTAGCCCGGGTACCTCACCCCCTGGTACCTCGAGGAGAACTTAGAAAAATTTCGACAAATTTTTGGTGAGCTCCAGGGAGAGAGGCTGATTTTTCGCTTTTTGAGGCCGACCGCCGAACCGGCGCGGGGCGGACTCACAAGCCCCGCAGAGCCGTGGGCACTCTGCCGTTTTTTCAGAGAGGCGACACTTAGTCGTTTTTTCGAAAGTTGACACTTAGCCGTTTTTTCGAAAGTTGACACTTAGCCGTTTTTTCGAAAGTCGACACTTAGCCGTTTTTTCGAAAGTTGACACTTAGTCGTTTTTTCGCCGATTTTGCTGGGACCTCCAGGCGAGGACCGGCGTTTTTCGTCTTCCGGGTCCGACCCGGGAACCAGCGCCGAGCGGACACATTCGCTCGCAAGTGCCGTTGGCACTTAGAAAATTTTTCGTTTGTCATGAGCTCCGGGCGAGGACCGGCGTTTTTCGTCTTCCGGGTTCGACCCGGGAACCAGCGCCGAGCGGACACATTCGCTCGCAAGTGCCGTTGGCACTTAGAAAATTTTTCGTTTGTCATGAGCTCCGGGCGGAGACCGGCGTTTTTCGTCTTCCGGGTTCGACCCGGGAACCAGCGCCGAGCGGACACATTCGCTCGCAAGTGCCGTTGGCACTTAGAAAATTTTTCGTTTGTCATGAGCTCCGGGCGGAGACCGGCATTTTTCGTCATTCGAGGCCGACGGGGGAACCAGCCGGAGCGGACACGTTTGCTCGGAAGAGCCGTTGGCACTTAGAAAAAATTCCGTGTCTCGTGAGCTCCAGGGGGGACAGGCTGGTTTTATTCATCCGTAGCCGACATGGGAACCAGCGCGGAGCGGATTGGTGTTGCGCTGGCATATACCTCATCTCTCTCAGGAGTCCCCCCCTTATACGTGCCGATTGTGTTTTGGAAAACGGGGGGTAACTGGATGAGTACACTGACTAGGGGGACCAGTACACTAGCGAGTGGGACCAGTACACTGACTAGTGGGACCAACACACTATGAGCGCCTGGTACCTAAAATGGAAGTATAGAGGCCGACTTTCGGGCAAGATCACGCCGTGTTAGGCTTCCAGGACCTCGGCTAAGCAATTTTAACGGGTCGCCCGGTTCTTTTTTGATCCAGCCCGGTTCTTTTTTTATCCAGCCCGGTTCTTTTTACACTTCCAGCTGGAGCTCGGGAGCGGCTTTTTGCACAAGATCACGCCGTGTTAGGCTTCCAGGACCTCGGCTAAGCAATTTTAACGGGCCGCCCGGTTCTTTTTTGATCCAGCCCGGTTCTTTTTTTTATCCAGCCTGGTTCTTTTTACACTTCCAGCTGGAGCTCGGGAGCGGCTTTTTGCACAAGATCACGCCGGGTTAGGCTTCCAGGACCTCGGCTAAGCAATTTTAACGGGTCGCCCGGTTCTTTTTTTTTATCCAGCCCGGTTCTTTTTTTTATCCAGCCTGGTTCTTTTTACACTTCCAGCTGGAGCTCGGGAGCGGCTTTTTGCACAAGATCACGCCGTGTTAGGCTTCCAGGACCTCGGCTAAGCAATTTTAACGGGTCGCCCGGTTCTTTTTTGATCCAGCCCGGTTCTTTTTTTATCCAGCCCGGTTCTTTTTACACTTACAGCTGGAGCTCGGGAGCGGCTTTTTGCACAAGATCACGCCGTGTTAGGCTTCCAGGACCTCGGCTAAGCAATTTTAACGGGTCGCCCGGTTCTTTTTTGATCCAGCCCGGTTCTTTTTTTTATCCAGCCCGGTTCTTTTTACACTTCCAGCTGGAGCTCGGGAGCGGCTTTTTGCACAAGATCACGCCGGGTTAGGCTTCCAGGACCTCGGCTAAGCAATTTTAACGGGCCGCCCGGTTCTTTTTTTTATCCAGCCCGGTTCTTTTTACACTTCCAGCTGGAGCTCGGGAGCGGCTTTTTGCACAAGATCACGCCGGGTTAGGCTTCCAGGACCTCGGCTAAGCAATTTTAACGGGTCGCCCGGTTCTTTTTTGATCCAGCCCGGTTCTTTTTTTATCCAGCCCGGTTCTTTTTACACTTCCAGCTGGAGCTCGGGAGCGGCTTTTTGCACAAGATCACGCCGTGTTAGGCTTCCAGGACCTCGGCTAAGCAATTTTAACGGGTCGCCCGGTTCTTTTTTGATCCAGCCCGGTTCTTTTTTTTATCCAGCCCGGTTCTTTTCACACTTCCAGCTGGAGCTCGGCAGCGGCTATTTGCACAAGATCACGCCGGGTTAGGCTTCCAGGACCTCGGCTAAGCAATTTTAACGGGTCGCCCGGTTCTTTTTTGATCCAGCCCGGTTCTTTTTTTTTATCCAGCCCGGTTCTTTTTACACTTCCAGCTGGAGCTCGGGAGCGGCTTTTTGCACAAGATCACGCCGGGTTAGGCTTCCAGGACCTCGGCTAAGCAATTTTAACGGGCCGCCCGGTTCTTTTTTTTATCCAGCCCGGTTCTTTTTACACTTCCAGCTGGAGCTCGGGAGCGGCTTTTTGCACAAGATCACGCCGGGTTAGGCTTCCAGGACCTCGGCTAAGCAATTTTAACGGGTCGCCCGGTTCTTTTTTTGATCCAGCCCGGTTCTTTTTTTATCCAGCCCGGTTCTTTTTACACTTCCAGCTGGAGCTCGGGAGCGGCTTTTTGCACAAGATCACGCCGTGTTAGGCTTCCAGGACCTCGGCTAAGCAATTTTAACGGGTCGCCCGGTTCTTTTTTGATCCAGCCCGGTTCTATTTTTTATCCAGCCCGGTTCTTTTCACACTTCCAGCTGGAGCTCGGCAGCGGCTATTTGCACAAGATCACGCCGGGTTAGGCTTCCAGGACCTCGGCTAAGCAATTTTAACGGGCCGCCCGGTTCTTTTTTTTATCCAGCCCGGTTCTTTTTACACTTCCAGCTGGAGCTCGGGAGCGGCTTTTTGCACAAGATCACGCCGTGTTAGGCTTCCAGGACCTCGGCTAAGCAATTTTAACGGGCCGCCCGGTTCTTTTTTTTATCCAGCCCGGTTCTTTTTTTATCCAGCCCGGTTCTTTTTACACTTCCAGCTGGAGCTCGGGAGCGGCTTTTTGCACAAGATCACGTTCCTTAGAGCTATGGAAGTATGGAGCTATGGAGCCACCAGCCACCCAGGCTGGAGCTATGGAGCTCTGGAGGTATGGAGCTCAGGTGCTATGGAAGTATGGAGCTATGGAGCTATGGAAGTATGGAGCTATGGAGCTATGGAGCTCTGGAAGTATGGAGCTATGGAGCTCTGGAGGTATGGAGCTATGGAGCCCTGGAGCCCTGGAGCTATGGAGCTCTGGTGCTATGGAGGTATGGAGCTCTGGAGGTATGGAGCTCTGGAGGTATGGAGCTATGGAGCTATGGAGCCCTGGAGCTATGGAGCTATGGAGCCCTGGAGCTATGGAGCTATGGAGCCCTGGAGCTATGGAGCTATGGAGCTCTGGTGCTATGGAGCTATGGAGCTCTGGTGCTATGGAGCTATGGAGCTCTGGTGCTATGGAGCTATGGAGCTCTGGTGCTATGGAGCTATGGAGCTCTGGAAGTATGGAGCTATGGAGCTCTGGAGGTATGGAGCTATGGAGCCCTGGAGCTATGGAGCCCTGGAGCTATGGAAGTATGGAGCTCTGGTGCTATGGAGCTATGGAGCTCTGGTGCTATGGAGCTATGGAGCTCTGGAGCTATGGAGCTCTGGAGGTATGGAGCTATGGAGCTATGGAGCTCTGGAGGTATGGAGCTATGGAGCTATGGAAGTATGGAGCTCTGGTGCTATGGAGCTATGGAGCTCTGGTGCTATGGAGCTATGGAGCTCTGGTGCTATGGAGCTATGGAGCTATGGAGCTCTGGAAGTATGGAGCTCTGGTGCTATGGAGCTATGGAGCTCTGGTGCTATGGAGCTATGGAGCTCTGGTGCTATGGAGCTATGGAGCTCTGGTGCTATGGAGCTCTGGTGCTATGGAGCTCTGGTGCTATGGAGCTATGGAGCTCTGGTGCTATGGAGCTATGGAGCTCTGGAGGTATGGAGCTCTGGAGGTATGGAGCTCTGGAGGTATGGAGCTTTGGAGCCCTGGAGCTCTGGAGGTATGGAGCTATGGTGCTATGGAGCTCTGAAGCCATGGAGCTCTGGTGCTATGGAGCTCTGGAGCTCTGGAGGTATGGAGCTCTGGAGGTATGGAGCTATGGAGCCCTGGAGCTCTGGAGGTATGGAGCTATGGTGCTATGGAGCTCTGAAGCCATGGAGCTCTGGTGCTATGGAGCTCTGGAGCTCTGGAGGTATGGAGCTCTGGAGGTATGGAGCTATGGAGCCCTGGAGCTCTGGAGGTATGGAGCTATGGTGCTATGGAGCTCTGAAGCCATGGAGCTCTGGTGCTATGGAGCTCTGGAGCTCTGGAGGTATGGAGCTCTGGAGGTATGGAGCTCTGGAGGTATGGAGCTATGGAGCCCTGGAGCTCTGGAGGTATGGAGCTATGGTGCTATGGAGCTCTGAAGCCATGGAGCTCTGGTGCTATGGAGCTCTGGAGGTATGGAGCTCTGGAGGTATGGAGCTCTGGAGGTATGGAGCTATGGAGCCCTGGAGCTCTGGAGGTATGGAGCTATGGTGCTATGGAGCTCTGAAGCCATGGAGCTCTGGTGCTATGGAGCTCTGGAGGTATGGAGCTCTGGAGGTATGGAGCTCTGGAGGTATGGAGCTATGGAGCCCTGGAGCTCTGGAGGTATGGAGCTATGGTGCTATGGAGCTCTGAAGCCATGGAGCTCTGGTGCTATGGAGCTCTGGAGGTATGGAGCTCTGGAGGTATGGAGCTCTGGAGGTATGGAGCTATGGAGCCCTGGAGCTCTGGAGGTATGGAGCTATGGTGCTATGGAGCTCTGAAGCCATGGAGCTCTGGTGCTATGGAGCTATGGAGCTCTGGTGCTATGGAGCTATGGAGGTATGGAGCCACCAGCCAGCACCCTCCGTGGCTGGATCAATGGAAGTGTTTTAGGTACCAGGCAGCCAAAGGGCCGAGGCCTCACGCTCGACCACGCCGGCGCAGAGTTCCAGCCGCTCGGATAAGCTCTGTCACTCACCCGCCGCGCAGCCACCGGTAACGGGGAAATGTCGCCGCCTTGTGGACACGCCGTTGTAAATGAATGGGCTTTCGCACTTAGTGCAATTTTCGCCAACTCTCTGACTTAGAGCTATGGAAGTATGGAGCTATGGAGCCACCAGCCACCCAGGCTGGAGCTCTGGAGCTCTGGAGGTATGGAGCTCTGGTGCTATGGAAGTATGGAGCTCTGGTGCTATGGAAGTATGGAGCTATGGAGGTATGGAAGTATGGAGCTATGGAAGTATGGAGCTATGGAGCTCTGGAAGTATGGAGCTATGGAGCTCTGGAGGTATGGAGCCCTGGAGCTATGGAGCCCTGGAGCTATGGAAGTATGGAGCTCTGGTGCTATGGAGCTATGGAGCTCTGGTGCTATGGAGCTATGGAGCTATGGAGCTCTGGAGCTATGGAGCTCTGGAGGTATGCAGCTATGGAGCTATGGAGCTCTGGAGGTATGGAGCTATGGAGCTATGGAAGTATGGAGCTCTGGTGCTATGGAGCTATGGAGCTCTGGTGCTATGGAGCTATGGAGCTCTGGTGCTATGGAGCTATGGAGCTATGGAGCTCTGGAAGTATGGAGCTCTGGAAGTATGGAGCTCTGGTGCTATGGAGCTATGGAGCTCTGGTGCTATGGAGCTATGGAGCTCTGGTGCTATGGAGCTATGGAGCTCTGGTGCTATGGAGCTCTGGTGCTATGGAGCTCTGGTGCTATGGAGCTATGGAGCTCTGGTGCTATGGAGCTATGGAGCTCTGGAGGTATGGAGCTCTGGAGGTATGGAGCTCTGGAGGTATGGAGCTATGGAGCCCTGGAGCTCTGGAGGTATGGAGCTATGGTGCTATGGAGCTCTGAAGCCATGGAGCTCTGGTGCTATGGAGCTCTGGAGCTCTGGAGGTATGGAGCTCTGGAGGTATGGAGCTATGGAGCCCTGGAGCTCTGGAGGTATGGAGCTATGGAGCTCTGAAGCCATGGAGCTCTGGTGCTATGGAGCTCTGGAGCTCTGGAGGTATGGAGCTCTGGAGGTATGGAGCTCTGGAGGTATGGAGCTATGGAGCCCTGGAGCTCTGGAGGTATGGAGCTATGGTGCTATGGAGCTCTGAAGCCATGGAGCTCTGGTGCTATGGAGCTCTGGAGGTATGGAGCTCTGGAGGTATGGAGCTCTGGAGGTATGGAGCTATGGAGCCCTGGAGCTCTGGAGGTATGGAGCTATGGTGCTATGGAGCTCTGAAGCCATGGAGCTCTGGTGCTATGGAGCTCTGGAGGTATGGAGCTCTGGAGGTATGGAGCTCTGGAGGTATGGAGCTATGGAGCCCTGGAGCTCTGGAGGTATGGAGCTATGGTGCTATGGAGCTCTGAAGCCATGGAGCTCTGGTGCTATGGAGCTATGGAGCTCTGGTGCTATGGAGCTATGGAGGTATGGAGCCACCAGCCAGCACCCTCCGTGGCTGGATCAATGGAAGTGTTTTAGGTACCAGGCAGCCAAAGGGCCGAGGCCTCACGCTCGACCACGCCGGCGCAGAGTTCCAGCCGCTCGGATAAGCTCTGTCACTCACCCGCCGCGCAGCCACCGGTAACGGGGAAATGTCGCCGCCTGGCGGACACGCCGTTGTAAATGAATGGGCTTTCGCACTTAGTGCAATTTTCGCCAACTCTCTGACTTAGAGCTATGGAAGTATGGAGCTATGGAGCCACCAGCCACCCAGGCTGGAGCTATGGAGCTCTGGAGGTATGGAGCTCAGGTGCTATGGAAGTATGGAGCTATGGAGCTATGGAAGTATGGAGCTATGGAGCTATGGAGCTCTGGAAGTATGGAGCTATGGAGCTCTGGAGGTATGGAGCTATGGAGCCCTGGAGCCCTGGAGCTATGGAGCTCTGGTGCTATGGAGGTATGGAGCTCTGGAGGTATGGAGCTCTGGAGGTATGGAGCTATGGAGCTATGGAGCCCTGGAGCTATGGAGCTATGGAGCCCTGGAGCTATGGAGCTATGGAGCCCTGGAGCTATGGAGCTATGGAGCTCTGGTGCTATGGAGCTATGGAGCTCTGGTGCTATGGAGCTATGGAGCTCTGGTGCTATGGAGCTATGGAGCTCTGGTGCTATGGAGCTATGGAGCTCTGGAAGTATGGAGCTATGGAGCTCTGGAGGTATGGAGCTATGGAGCCCTGGAGCTATGGAGCCCTGGAGCTATGGAAGTATGGAGCTCTGGTGCTATAAAGCTATGGAGCTCTGGTGCTATGGAGCTATGGAGCTCTGGAGCTATGGAGCTCTGGAGGTATGGAGCTATGGAGCTATGGAGCTCTGGAGGTATGGAGCTATGGAGCTATGGAAGTATGGAGCTCTGGTGCTATGGAGCTATGGAGCTCTGGTGCTATGGAGCTATGGAGCTCTGGTGCTATGGAGCTATGGAGCTCTGGTGCTATGGAGCTATGGAGCTCTGGTGCTATGGAGCTATGGAGCTCTGGTGCTATGGAGCTATGGAGCTCTGGAAGTATGGAGCTATGGAGCTCTGGAGGTATGGAGCTATGGAGCCCTGGAGCTATGGAGCCCTGGAGCTATGGAAGTATGGAGCTCTGGTGCTATGGAGCTATGGAGCTCTGGTGCTATGGAGCTATGGAGCTCTGGAGCTATGGAGCTCTGGAGGTATGGAGCTATGGAGCTATGGAGCTCTGGAGGTATGGAGCTATGGAGCTATGGAAGTATGGAGCTCTGGTGCTATGGAGCTATGGAGCTCTGGTGCTATGGAGCTATGGAGCTCTGGTGCTATGGAGCTATGGAGCTATGGAGCTCTGGAAGTATGGAGCTCTGGTGCTATGGAGCTATGGAGCTCTGGTGCTATGGAGCTATGGAGCTCTGGTGCTATGGAGCTATGGAGCTCTGGTGCTATGGAGCTCTGGTGCTATGGAGCTCTGGTGCTATGGAGCTATGGAGCTCTGGTGCTATGGAGCTATGGAGCTCTGGAGGTATGGAGCTCTGGAGGTATGGAGCTCTGGAGGTATGGAGCTTTGGAGCCCTGGAGCTCTGGAGGTATGGAGCTATGGTGCTATGGAGCTCTGAAGCCATGGAGCTCTGGTGCTATGGAGCTCTGGAGCTCTGGAGGTATGGAGCTCTGGAGGTATGGAGCTATGGAGCCCTGGAGCTCTGTAGGTATGGAGCTATGGTGCTATGGAGCTCTGAAGCCATGGAGCTCTGGTGCTATGGAGCTCTGGAGCTCTGGAGGTATGGAGCTCTGGAGGTATGGAGCTATGGAGCCCTGGAGCTCTGGAGGTATGGAGCTATGGTGCTATGGAGCTCTGAAGCCATGGAGCTCTGGTGCTATGGAGCTCTGGAGCTCTGGAGGTATGGAGCTCTGGAGGTATGGAGCTCTGGAGGTATGGAGCTATGGAGCCCTGGAGCTCTGGAGGTATGGAGCTATGGTGCTATGGAGCTCTGAAGCCATGGAGCTCTGGTGCTATGGAGCTCTGGAGGTATGGAGCTCTGGAGGTATGGAGCTCTGGAGGTATGGAGCTATGGAGCCCTGGAGCTCTGGAGGTATGGAGCTATGGTGCTATGGAGCTCTGAAGCCATGGAGCTCTGGTGCTATGGAGCTATGGAGCTCTGGTGCTATGGAGCTATGGAGGTATGGAGCCACCAGCCAGCACCCTCCGTGGCTGGATCAATGGAAGTGTTTTAGGTACCAGGCAGCCAAAGGGCCGAGGCCTCACGCTCGACCACGCCGGCGCAGAGTTCCAGCCGCTCGGATAAGCTCTGTCACTCACCCGCCGCGCAGCCACCGGTAACGGGGAAATGTCGCCGCCTTGTGGACACGCCGTTGTAAATGAATGGGCTTTCGCACTTAGTGCAATTTTCGCCAACTCTCTGACTTAGAGCTATGGAAGTATGGAGCTATGGAGCCACCAGCCACCCAGGCTGGAGCTCTGGAGGTATGGAGCTCTGGTGCTATGGAAGTATGGAGCTCTGGTGCTATGGAAGTATGGAGCTATGGAGGTATGGAAGTATGGAGCTATGGAAGTATGGAGCTATGGAGCTCTGGAAGTATGGAGCTATGGAGCTCTGGAGGTATGGAGCCCTGGAGCTATGGAGCCCTGGAGCTATGGAAGTATGGAGCTCTGGTGCTATGGAGCTATGGAGCTCTGGTGCTATGGAGCTATGGAGCTATGGAGCTCTGGAGCTATGGAGCTCTGGAGGTATGGAGCTATGGAGCTATGGAGCTCTGGAGGTATGGAGCTATGGAGCTATGGAAGTATGGAGCTCTGGTGCTATGGAGCTATGGAGCTCTGGTGCTATGGAGCTATGGAGCTCTGGTGCTATGGAGCTATGGAGCTATGGAGCTCTGGAAGTATGGAGCTCTGGTGCTATGGAGCTATGGAGCTCTGGTGCTATGGAGCTATGGAGCTCTGGTGCTATGGAGCTCTGGTGCTATGGAGCTCTGGTGCTATGGAGCTATGGAGCTCTGGTGCTATGGAGCTCTGGAGGTATGGAGCTCTGGAGGTATGGAGCTCTGGAGGTATGGAGCTATGGAGCCCTGGAGCTATGGTGCTATGGAGCTCTGAAGCCATGGAGCTCTGGTGCTATGGAGCTATGGAGCTCTGGTGCTATGGAGCTATGGAGCTATGGAGCTCTGGAAGTATGGAGCTCTGGTGCTATGGAGCTATGGAGCTCTGGTGCTATGGAGCTATGGAGCTCTGGTGCTATGGAGCTATGGAGCTCTGGTGCTATGGAGCTCTGGTGCTATGGAGCTCTGGTGCTATGGAGCTATGGAGCTCTGGTGCTATGGAGCTATGGAGCTCTGGAGGTATGGAGCTCTGGAGGTATGGAGCTCTGGAGGTATGGAGCTATGGAGCCCTGGAGCTCTGGAGGTATGGAGCTATGGTGCTATGGAGCTCTGAAGCCATGGAGCTCTGGTGCTATGGAGCTCTGGAGCTCTGGAGGTATGGAGCTCTGGAGGTATGGAGCTATGGAGCCCTGGAGCTCTGGAGGTATGGAGCTATGGTGCTATGGAGCTCTGAAGCCATGGAGCTCTGGTGCTATGGAGCTCTGGAGCTCTGGAGGTATGGAGCTCTGGAGGTATGGAGCTCTGGAGGTATGGAGCTATGGAGCCCTGGAGCTCTGGAGGTATGGAGCTATGGTGCTATGGAGCTCTGAAGCCATGGAGCTCTGGTGCTATGGAGCTCTGGAGGTATGGAGCTCTGGAGGTATGGAGCTCTGGAGGTATGGAGCTATGGAGCCCTGGAGCTCTGGAGGTATGGAGCTATGGTGCTATGGAGGGCTGGAGGCGGATACTTCATTTCTGCCTCTGACTCCAGCTCTACACCATCTCTGCCTCTTACTTCAGCCCCACTTCCGCCTCCAACTCCGCCGCCAGCTCCACACCAGTTTCTGACTTCAGCTCCACCACTGACTCCAGCTCCACACCAGTTCTGCATCTGACTTCAACTTCAGTTCCATCTCTGACTACAGCTCCTCCTCCAACTCCAACTCCACACCATCTCTGCCACTGATTTCAGCTCCGCCTCCAATTTCGGCACCACACCAAATCTGCCTCTGACTTCAGCTCCGCCTCTGACTTCAGCTCCGCCTACAGCTCCAGCTCCGCCACCAACGCCTTTTCCATGATGACATATTTTCTTTGGTCCCACCGGGATTTGAACTCGGGTCGCTGGGGTGAGAGTCCAGAGCACTATCCACTATACCATGAAGACTTCACTAGTGTTGCAGGGAAGGAATGTACACTATATGGTTTAATGGAGCATTCTCTGACTCCACCACCAGCTCTGCCTCTGACTTCAGCTCCACCTCTGACTTCAGCACCGCCTCCAGCTCTGCCTCTGACTTCAGCTCCGCCTCCAGCTCTGCCTCTGACTTCAGCCCCACTTCCGCCTTTGACTCTGCCTCCAGCTCCAGACCTGCTCTGCCTCTGCCTTCAGCTCCGCCTCCAGCTCCACACCAGTGTCCGACTTCAGCTCCACCTCCAACCCTGACTTCAGCTCTACCTCTGACTCCAGCTCCACACCAGTCTCACTTCAGCTCCACCTCTGACTCCAGCCCCACACCATCTTTGCATCTGACTCCAATTTCATCTCCGCCTCTGACTTCAGCTCCACACCAGCTCTACCTCTGACTTCATTTCTGCCTCTGACTCCAGCTCTACACCATCTCTGCCTCTGACTTCAGCCGGGATTTGAACTCGGGTCGCTGGGGTGAGAGTCCAGAGCACTATCCACTATACCATGAAGACTTTACTAGTGTTGCAGGGAAGGAATGTACACTATATGGTTTAATGGAGCATTCTCTGACTCCACCACCAGCTCTGCCTCTGACTTCAGCTCCACCTCTGACTTCAGCACCGCCTCCAGCTCTGCCTCTGACTTCAGCTCCGCCTCCAGCTCTGCCTCTGACTTCAGCCCCACTTCCGCCTTTGACTGTGCCTCCAGCTCCAGACCTGCTCTGCCTCTGCCTTCAGCTCCACCTCCAGCTCCACACCAGTGTCCGATTTCAGCTCCACCTCCAACCCTGACTTCAGCTCTACCTCTGACTCCAGCTCCACACAAGTCTCTGACTTCAGCTCCACCTCTGACTCCAGCCCCACACCAGCTTTGCATCTGACTCCAACTTCATCTCCCCCTCTGACTTCAGTTCCACACCAGCTCTACCTATGACTTCATTTCTGCCTCTGACTCCAGCTCTACACCATCTCTGCCTCTGACTTCAGCCCCACTTCCGCCTCCAACTCCGACGCCGGCTCCACACCAGTTTCTGACTTCAGCTCCGCCTCTGACTCCAGCTCCACACCAGTTCTGCATCTGACCACAACTTCAGTTCCATCTCTGACAACAGCTTCTCCTCCAACTCCAGCTCCACACCATCTCTGCCACTGACTTCGGCTCCGCCTTCAATTTCGGCACCACACCAAATCTGCCTCTGACTTCAGCTCCGCCTCTGACTTCAGCTCCGCCTACAGCTCCAGCTCCGCCACCAACGCCTTTTCCATGATGACATATTTTCTTTGGTCCCACCGGGATTTGAACTCGGGTCGCTGGGGTGAGAGTCCAGAGCACTATCCACTATACCATGAAGACTTCACTAGTGTTGCAGGGAAGGAATGTACACTATATGGTTTAATGGAGCATTCTCTGACTCCACCACCAGCTCTGCCTCTGACTTCAGCTCCACCTCTGACTTCAGCACCGCCTCCAGCTCTGCCTCTGACTTCAGCTCCGCCTCCAGCTCTGCCTCTGACTTCAGCCCCACTTCCGCCTTTGACTCTGCCTCCAGCTCCAGACCTGCTCTGCCTCTGCCTTCAGCTCCGCCTCCAGCTCCACACCAGTGTCCGACTTCAGCTCCACCTCCAACCCTGACTTCAGCTCTACCTCTGACTCCAGCTCCACACCAGTCTCACTTCAGCTCCACCTCTGACTCCAGCCCCACACCATCTTTGCATCTGACTCCAATTTCATCTCCGCCTCTGACTTCAGCTCCACACCAGCTCTACCTCTGACTTCATTTCTGCCTCTGACTCCAGCTCTACACCATCTCTGCCTCTGACTTCAGCCGGGATTTGAACTCGGGTCGCTGGGGTGAGAGTCCAGAGCACTATCCACTATACCATGAAGACTTTACTAGTGTTGCAGGGAAGGAATGTACACTATATGGTTTAATGGAGCATTCTCTGACTCCACCACCAGCTCTGCCTCTGACTTCAGCTCCACCTCTGACTTCAGCACCGCCTCCAGCTCTGCCTCTGACTTCAGCTCCGCCTCCAGCTCTGCCTCTGACTTCAGCCCCACTTCCGCCTTTGACTCTGCCTCCAGCTCCAGACCTGCTCTGCCTCTGCCTTCAGCTCCGCCTCCAGCTCCACACCAGTGTCCGACTTCAGCTCCACCTCCAACCCTGACTTCAGCTCTACCTCTGACTCCAGCTCCACACCAGTCTCACTTCAGCTCCACCTCTGACTCCAGCCCCACACCATCTTTGCATCTGACTCCAATTTCATCTCCGCCTCTGACTTCAGCTCCACACCAGCTCTACCTCTGACTTCATTTCTGCCTCTGACTCCAGCTCTACACCATCTCTGCCTCTGACTTCAGCCGGGATTTGAACTCGGGTCGCTGGGGTGAGAGTCCAGAGCACTATCCACTATACCATGAAGACTTTACTAGTGTTGCAGGGAAGGAATGTACACTATATGGTTTAATGGAGCATTCTCTGACTCCACCACCAGCTCTGCCTCTGACTTCAGCTCCACCTCTGACTTCAGCACCGCCTCCAGGTCTGCCTCTGACTTCAGCTCCGCCTCCAGCTCTGCCTCTGACTTCAGCCCCACTTCCGCCTTTGACTGTGCCTCCAGCTCCAGACCTGCTCTGCCTCTGCCTTCAGCTCCGCCTCCAGCTCCACACCAGTCTCTGACTTCAGCTCCACCTCCAACCCTGACTTCAGCTCTACCTCTGACTCCAGCTCCACACCAGTCTCTGACTTCAGCTCCACCTCTGACTCCAGCCCCACACCAGCTTTGCATCTGACTCCAATTTCATCTCCGCCTCTGACTTCAGCTCCACACCAGCTCTACCTATGACTTCATTTCTGCCTCTGACTCCAGCTCTACACCATCTCTGCCTCTGACTTCAGCCCCACTTGCGCCTCCAACTCCGACGCCAGCTCCACACCAGTTTCTGACTTCAGCTCCGCCTCTGACTCCAGCTCCACACCAGTTCTGCATCTGACCACAACTTCAGTTCCATCTCTGACTACAGCTTCTCCTCCAACTCCAGCGCCACACCATCTCTGCCACTGACTTCAGCTCCGCCTTCAATTTCGGCACCACACCAAATCTGCCTCTGACTTCAGCTCCGCCTCTGACTTCAGCTCCGCCTACAGCTCCAGCTCCGCCACCAACGCCTTTTCCATGATGATATATATTCTTTGGTCCCACCGGGATTTGAACTCGGGTCGCTGGGGTGAGAGTCCAGAGCACTATCCACTATACCATGAAGACTTCACTAGTGTTACAGGGAAGGAATGTACACTATATGGTTTAATGGAGCATTCTCTGACTCCACCACCAGCTCTGCCTCTGACTTCAGCTCCACCTCTGACTTCAGCACCGCCTCCAGCTCTGCCTCTGACTTCAGCTCCGCCTCCAGCTCTGCCTCTGACTTCAGCCCCACTTCCGCCTTTGACTCTGCCTCCAGCTCCAGACCTGCTCTGCCTCTGCCTTCAGCTCCGCCTCCAGCTCCACACCAGTCTCCGACTTCAGCTCCACCTCCAACCCTGACTTCAGCTCTACCTCTGACTCCAGCTCCACACCAGTCTCACTTCAGCTCCACCTCTGACTCCAGCCCCACACCAGCTTTGCATCTGACTCCAATTTAATCTCCGCCTCTGACTTCAGCTCCACACCAGCTCTACCTCTGACTTCATTTCTGCCTCTGACTCCAGCTCTACACCATCTCTGACTCTGACTTCAGCCGGGATTTGAACTCGGGTCGCTGGGGTGAGAGTCCAGAGCACTATCCACTATACCATGAAGACTTCACTAGTGTTGCAGGGAAGGAATGTACACTATATGGTTTAATGGAGCATTCTCTGACTCCATCACCAGCTCTGCCTCTGACTTCAGCTCCACTTCTGACTTCAGCACCACCTCCAGCTCTGCCTCTGACTTCAGCTCCGCCTCCAGCTCTGCCTCTGACTTCAGCCCCACTTCCGCCTTTGACTGTGCTTCCAGCTCCAGACCTGCTCTGCCTCTGCCTTCAGCTCCGCCTCCAGTTCCACACCAGTCTCTGACTTCAGCTCCACCTCCAACCCTGACTTCAGCTCTACCTCTGACTCCAGCTCCACACCAGTCTCTGACTTCAGCTCAACCTCTGACTCCAGCCCCACACCAGCTTTGCATCTGACTCCAATTTCATCTCCGCCTCTGACTTCAGCTCCACACCAGCTCTACCTATGACTTCATTTCTGCCTCTGACTCCAGCTCTACACCATCTCTGCCTCTGACTTCAGCCCCACTTGCGCCTCCAACTCCGACGCCAGCTCCACACCAGTTTCTGACTTCAGCTCCGCCTCTGACTCCAGCTCCACACCAGTTCTGCATCTGACCACAACTTCAGTTCCATCTCTGACTACAGCTTCTCCTCCAACTCCAGCGCCACACCATCTCTGCCACTGACTTCAGCTCCGCCTTCAATTTCGGCACCACACCAAATCTGCCTCTGACTTCAGCTCCGCCTCTGACTTCAGCTCCGCCTACAGCTCCAGCTCCGCCACTAACGCCTTTTCCATGATGATATATATTCTTTGGTCCCACCGGGATTTGAACTCGGGTCGCTGGGGTGAGAGTCCAGAGCACTATCCACTATACCATGAAGACTTCACTAGTGTTACAGGGAAGGAATGTACACTATATGGTTTAATGGAGCATTCTCTGACTCCACCACCAGCTCTGCCTCTGACTTCAGCTCCATCTCTGACTTCAGCACCGCCTCCAGCTCTGCCTCTTACTTCAGCTCCGCCTCCAGCTCTGCCTCTGACTTCAGCCCCACTTCCGCCTTTGACTCTGCTTCCAGCTCCAGACCTGCTCTGCCTTCAGCTCCGCCTCCAGCTCCACACCAATCTCCGACTTTAGCTCCACCTCCAACCCTGACTTCAGCTCTACCTCTGACTCCAGCTCCACACCAGTCTCACTTCAGCTCCACCTCTGACTCCAGCCCCACACCAGCTTTGCATCTGACTCCAACTTCATCTCCGCCTCTGAATTCAGCTCCACACCAGCTCTACCTCTGACTTCATTTCTGCCTCTGACTCCAGCTCTACACCATCTCTGCCTCTTACTTCAGCCCCACTTCCGCCTCCAACTCCGCCGCCAGCTCCACACCAGTTTCTGACTTCAGCTCCACCTCTGACTCCAGCTCCACACCAGTTCTGCATCTGACTTCAACTTCAGTTCCATCTCTGACTACAGCTCCTCCTCCAACTCCAGCTCCACACCATCTCTGCCACTGATTTCAGCTCCGCCTCAAATTTCGGCACCACACCAAATCTGCCTCTGACTTCAGCTCCGCCTCTGACTTCAGCTCCGCCTACATCTCCAGCTCCGCCACCAACGCCTTTTCCATGATGACATATTTTCTTTGGTCCCACCGGGATTTGAACTCGGGTCGCTGGGGTGAGAGTCCAGAGCACTATCCACTATACCATGAAGACTTCACTAGTGTTGCAGGGAAGGAATGTACACTATATGGTTTAATGGAGCATTCTCTGACTCCACCACCAGCTCTGCCTCTGACTTTAGCTCCACCTCTGACTTCAGCACCGCCTCCAGCTCTGCCTCTGACTTCAGCTCCGCCCCCAGCTCTGCCTCTGACTTCAACCCCACTTCCGCCTTTGACTCTGCCTCCAGCTCCAGACCTGCTCTGCCTCTGCCTTCAGCTCCGCCTCCAGCTCCACACCAGTCTCCGACTTCAGCTCCACCTCCAACCCTGACTTCAGCTCTACCTCTGACTCCAGCTCCACACCAGTCTCACTTCAGCTCCACCTCTGACTCCAGCCCCACACCAGCTTTGCATCTGACTCCAACTTCATCTCCGCCTCTGACTTCAGCTCCACACCAGCTCTACCTCTGACTTCATTTCTGCCTCTGACTCCAGCTCTACACCATCTCTGCCTCTGACTTCAGCCCCACTTCCGCTTCCAACTCCGCCGCCAGCTCCACACCAGTTTCTGACTTCAGCTCCACCTCTGACTCCAGCTCCACCTTCAGTTCCATCTCACACTACAGCTCCTCCTCCAACTCCAGTTCCACACCATCTCTGCCACTGACTTCAGCTCCGCTTCCAATTCCGGCGCCACACCAAATCTGCCTCTGACTTCAGGTCCGCCTCTGACTTCAGCTCCGCCTACAGCTCCAGCTCCGCCTCCAACACCTTTTCCATGATGACATATTTTCTTTGGTCCCACCGGGATTTGAACTTTTGGTCGCTGGGGTGCGAGTCCAGAGCACTATCCACTATACCATTAAGACTTCACTAGTGTTGCAGGGAAGGAATGTACACTATATGGTTTAATGGAGCATTCTCTGACTCCACCACCAGCTCTGCCTCTGACTTCAGCTCCACCTCTGACTTCAGCACCGCCTCCAGCTCTGCCTCTGACTTCAGCTCCGCCTCCAGCTCTGCCTCTGACTTCAGCCCCACTTCCGCCTTTGACTGTGCCTCCAGCTCCAGACCTGCTCTGCCTCTGCCTTCAGCTCCGCCTCCAGCTCCACACCAGTCTCTGACTTCAGCTCCACCTCCAACCCTGACTTCAGCTCTACCTCTGACTCCAGCTCCACACCAGTCTCTGACTTCAGCTCCACCTCTGACTCCAGCCCCACACCAGCTTTGCATCTGACTCCAACTTCATCTCCGCCTCTGACTTCAGCTCCACACCAGCTCTACCTCTGACTTCATTTCTGCCTCTGACTCCAGCTCTACACCATCTCTGCCTCTGACTTCAGCCCCACTTGCGCCTCCAACTCCGACGCCAGCTCCACACCAGTTTCTGACTTCAGCTCCGCCTCTGACTCCAGCTCCACACCAGTTCTGCATCTGACCACAACTTCAGTTCCATCTCTGACTACAGCTTCTCCTCCAACTCCAGCGCCACACCATCTCTGCCACTGACTTCAGCTCCGCCTTCAATTTCGGCACCACACCAAATCTGCCTCTGACTTCAGCTCCGCCTCTGACTTCAGCTCCGCCTACAGCTCCAGCTCCGCCACTAACGCCTTTTCCATGATGATATATATTCTTTGGTCCCACCGGGATTTGAACTCGGGTCGCTGGGGTGAGAGTCCAGAGCACTATCCACTATACCATGAAGACTTCACTAGTGTTGCAGGGAAGGAATGTACACTATATGGTTTAATGGAGCATTCTCTGACTCCATCACCAGCTCTGCCTCTGACTTCAGCTCCACTTCTGACTTCAGCACCGCCTCCAGCTCTGCCTCTGACTTCAGCTCCGCCTCCAGCTCTGCCTCTGACTTCAGCCCCACTTCCGCCTTTGACTGTGCTTCCAGCTCCAGACCTGCTCTGCCTCTGCCTTCAGCTCCGCCTCCAGTTCCACACCAGTCTCTGACTTCAGCTCCACCTCCAACCCTGACTTCAGCTCTACCTCTGACTCCAGCTCCACACCAGTCTCTGACTTCAGCTCAACCTCTGACTCCAGCCCCACACCAGCTTTGCATCTGACTCCAATTTCATCTCCGCCTCTGACTTCAGCTCCACACCAGCTCTACCTATGACTTCATTTCTGCCTCTGACTCCAGCTCTACACCATCTCTGCCTCTGACTTCAGCCCCACTTGCGCCTCCAACTCCGACGCCAGCTCCACACCAGTTTCTGACTTCAGCTCCGCCTCTGACTCCAGCTCCACACCAGTTCTGCATCTGACCACAACTTCAGTTCCATCTCTGACTACAGCTTCTCCTCCAACTCCAGCGCCACACCATCTCTGCCACTGACTTCAGCTCCGCCTTCAATTTCGGCACCACACCAAATCTGCCTCTGACTTCAGCTCCGCCTACAGCTCCAGCTCCGCCACTAACGCCTTTTCCATGATGATATATATTCTTTGGTCCCACCGGGATTTGAACTCGGGTCGCTGGGGTGAGAGTCCAGAGCACTATCCACTATACCATGAAGACTTCACTAGTGTTACAGGGAAGGAATGTACACTATATGGTTTAATGGAGCATTCTCTGACTCCACCACCAGCTCTGCCTCTGACTTCAGCTCCATCTCTGACTTCAGCACCGCCTCCAGCTCTGCCTCTTACTTCAGCTCCGCCTCCAGCTCTGCCTCTGACTTCAGCCCCACTTCCGCCTTTGACTCTGCTTCCAGCTCCAGACCTGCTCTGCCTTCAGCTCCGCCTCCAGCTCCACACCAATCTCCGACTTTAGCTCCACCTCCAACCCTGACTTCAGCTCTACCTCTGACTCCAGCTCCACACCAGTCTCACTTCAGCTCCACCTCTGACTCCAGCCCCACACCAGCTTTGCATCTGACTCCAACTTCATCTCCGCCTCTGAATTCAGCTCCACACCAGCTCTACCTCTGACTTCATTTCTGCCTCTGACTCCAGCTCTACACCATCTCTGCCTCTTACTTCAGCCCCACTTCCGCCTCCAACTCCGCCGCCAGCTCCACACCAGTTTCTGACTTCAGCTCCACCTCTGACTCCAGCTCCACACCAGTTCTGCATCTGACTTCAACTTCAGTTCCATCTCTGACTACAGCTCCTCCTCCAACTCCAGCTCCACACCATCTCTGCCACTGATTTCAGCTCCGCCTCAAATTTCGGCACCACACCAAATCTGCCTCTGACTTCAGCTCCGCCTCTGA
Source organism: Syngnathus leptorhynchus (assembly GCF_054491065.1). Lineage (NCBI taxonomy): Eukaryota > Metazoa > Chordata > Actinopteri > Syngnathiformes > Syngnathidae > Syngnathus > Syngnathus leptorhynchus. The sequence continues at coordinate 150,448 of NW_028232024.1, forward strand.
CTTCAGCTCCGCCTACATCTCCAGCTCCGCCACCAACGCCTTTTCCATGATGACATATTTTCTTTGGTCCCACCGGGATTTGAACTCGGGTCGCTGGGGTGAGAGTCCAGAGCACTATCCACTATACCATGAAGACTTCACTAGTGTTGCAGGGAAGGAATGTACACTATATGGTTTAATGGAGCATTCTCTGACTCCACCACCAGCTCTGCCTCTGACCTTAGCTCCACCTCTGACTTCAGCACCGCCTCCAGCTCTGCCTCTGACTTCAGCTCCGCCTCCAGCTCTGCCTCTGACTTCAACCCCACTTCCGCCTTTGACTCTGCCTCCAGCTCCAGACCTGCTCTGCCTCTGCCTTCAGCTCCGCCTCCAGCTCCACACCAGTCTCCGACTTCAGCTCCACCTCCAACCCTGACTTCAGCTCTACCTCTGACTCCAGCTCCACACCAGTCTCACTTCAGCTCCACCTCTGACTCCAGCCCCACACCAGCTTTGCATCTGACTCCAACTTCATCTCCGCCTCTGACTTCAGCTCCACACCAGCTCTACCTCTGACTTCATTTCTGCCTCTGACTCCAGCTCTACACCATCTCTGCCTCTGACTTCAGCCCCACTTCCGCTTCCAACTCCGCCGCCAGCTCCACACCAGTTTCTGACTTCAGCTCCACCTCTGACTCCAGCTCCACCTTCAGTTCCATCTCACACTACAGCTCCTCCTCCAACTCCAGTTCCACACCATCTCTGCCACTGACTTCAGCTCCGCTTCCAATTCCGGCGCCACACCAAATCTGCCTCTGACTTCAGGTCCGCCTCTGACTTCAGCTCCGCCTACAGCTCCAGCTCCGCCTCCAACACCTTTTCCATGATGACATATTTTCTTTGGTCCCACCGGGATTTGAACTTTTGGTCGCTGGGGTGCGAGTCCAGAGCACTATCCACTATACCATTAAGACTTCACTAGTGTTGCAGGGAAGGAATGTACACTATATGGTTTAATGGAGCATTCTCTGACTCCACCACCAGCTCTGCCTCTGACTTCAGCTCCACCTCTGACTTCAGCACCGCCTCCAGCTCTGCCTCTGACTTCAGCTCCGCCTCCAGCTCTGCCTCTGACTTCAGCCCCACTTCCGCCTTTGACTGTGCCTCCAGCTCCAGACCTGCTCTGCCTCTGCCTTCAGCTCCGCCTCCAGCTCCACACCAGTCTCTGACTTCAGCTCCACCTCCAACCCTGACTTCAGCTCTACCTCTGACTCCAGCTCCACACCAGTCTCTGACTTCAGCTCCACCTCTGACTCCAGCCCCACACCAGCTTTGCATCTGACTCCAACTTCATCTCCGCCTCTGACTTCAGCTCCACACCAGCTCTACCTCTGACTTCATTTCTGCCTCTGACTCCAGCTCTACACCATCTCTGCCTCTGACTTCAGCCCCACTTGCGCCTCCAACTCCGACGCCAGCTCCACACCAGTTTCTGACTTCAGCTCCGCCTCTGACTCCAGCTCCACACCAGTTCTGCATCTGACCACAACTTCAGTTCCATCTCTGACTACAGCTTCTCCTCCAACTCCAGCGCCACACCATCTCTGCCACTGACTTCAGCTCCGCCTTCAATTTCGGCACCACACCAAATCTGCCTCTGACTTCAGCTCCGCCTCTGACTTCAGCTCCGCCTACAGCTCCAGCTCCGCCACTAACGCCTTTTCCATGATGATATATATTCTTTGGTCCCACCGGGATTTGAACTCGGGTCGCTGGGGTGAGAGTCCAGAGCACTATCCACTATACCATGAAGACTTCACTAGTGTTACAGGGAAGGAATGTACACTATATGGTTTAATGGAGCATTCTCTGACTCCACCACCAGCTCTGCCTCTGACTTCAGCTCCATCTCTGACTTCAGCACCGCCTCCAGCTCTGCCTCTTACTTCAGCTCCGCCTCCAGCTCTGCCTCTGACTTCAGCCCCACTTCCGCCTTTGACTCTGCTTCCAGCTCCAGACCTGCTCTGCCTTCAGCTCCGCCTCCAGCTCCACACCAATCTCCGACTTTAGCTCCACCTCCAACCCTGACTTCAGCTCTACCTCTGACTCCAGCTCCACACCAGTCTCACTTCAGCTCCACCTCTGACTCCAGCCCCACACCAGCTTTGCATCTGACTCCAACTTCATCTCCGCCTCTGAATTCAGCTCCACACCAGCTCTACCTCTGACTTCATTTCTGCCTCTGACTCCAGCTCTACACCATCTCTGCCTCTTACTTCAGCCCCACTTCCGCCTCCAACTCCGCCGCCAGCTCCACACCAGTTTCTGACTTCAGCTCCACCTCTGACTCCAGCTCCACACCAGTTCTGCATCTGACTTCAACTTCAGTTCCATCTCTGACTACAGCTCCTCCTCCAACTCCAGCTCCACACCATCTCTGCCACTGATTTCAGCTCCGCCTCAAATTTCGGCACCACACCAAATCTGCCTCTGACTTCAGCTCCGCCTCTGACTTCAGCTCCGCCTACATCTCCAGCTCCGCCACCAACGCCTTTTCCATGATGACATATTTTCTTTGGTCCCACCGGGATTTGAACTCGGGTCGCTGGGGTGAGAGTCCAGAGCACTATCCACTATACCATGAAGACTTCACTAGTGTTGCAGGGAAGGAATGTACACTATATGGTTTAATGGAGCATTCTCTGACTCCACCACCAGCTCTGCCTCTGACTTTAGCTCCACCTCTGACTTCAGCACCGCCTCCAGCTCTGCCTCTGACTTCAGCTCCGCCTCCAGCTCTGCCTCTGACTTCAACCCCACTTCCGCCTTTGACTCTGCCTCCAGCTCCAGACCTGCTCTGCCTCTGCCTTCAGCTCCGCCTCCAGCTCCACACCAGTCTCCGACTTCAGCTCCACCTCCAACCCTGACTTCAGCTCTACCTCTGACTCCAGCTCCACACCAGTCTCACTTCAGCTCCACCTCTGACTCCAGCCCCACACCAGCTTTGCATCTGACTCCAACTTCATCTCCGCCTCTGACTTCAGCTCCACACCAGCTCTACCTCTGACTTCATTTCTGCCTCTGACTCCAGCTCTACACCATCTCTGCCTCTGACTTCAGCCCCACTTCCGCTTCCAACTCCGCCGCCAGCTCCACACCAGTTTCTGACTTCAGCTCCACCTCTGACTCCAGCTCCACCTTCAGTTCCATCTCACACTACAGCTCCTCCTCCAACTCCAGTTCCACACCATCTCTGCCACTGACTTCAGCTCCGCTTCCAATTCCGGCGCCACACCAAATCTGCCTCTGACTTCAGGTCCGCCTCTGACTTCAGCTCCGCCTACAGCTCCAGCTCCGCCTCCAACACCTTTTCCATGATGACATATTTTCTTTGGTCCCACCGGGATTTGAACTTTTGGTCGCTGGGGTGCGAGTCCAGAGCACTATCCACTATACCATTAAGACTTCACTAGTGTTGCAGGGAAGGAATGTACACTATATGGTTTAATGGAGCATTCTCTGACTCCACCACCAGCTCTGCCTCTGACTTCAGCTCCACCTCTGACTTCAGCACCGCCTCCAGCTCTGCCTCTGACTTCAGCTCCGCCTCCAGCTCTGCCTCTGACTTCAGCCCCACTTCCGCCTTTGACTGTGCCTCCAGCTCCAGACCTGCTCTGCCTCTGCCTTCAGCTCCGCCTCCAGCTCCACACCAGTCTCTGACTTCAGCTCCACCTCCAACCCTGACTTCAGCTCTACCTCTGACTCCAGCTCCACACCAGTCTCTGACTTCAGCTCCACCTCTGACTCCAGCCCCACACCAGCTTTGCATCTGACTCCAACTTCATCTCCGCCTCTGACTTCAGCTCCACACCAGCTCTACCTCTGACTTCATTTCTGCCTCTGACTCCACAACTTCAGTTCCATCTCTGACTACAGCTTCTCCTCCACCACCAGCTCTGCCTCTGACTTCAGCTCCACCTCTGACTTCAGCACCGCCTCCAGCTCTGCCTCTGACTTCAGCTCCGCCTCCAGCTCTGCCTCTTACTTCAGCCCCACTTCCGCCTCCAACTCCGCCGCCAGCTCCACACCAGTTTCTGACTTCAGCTCCACCTCTGACTCCAGCTCCACACCAGTTCTGCATCTGACTTCAACTTCAGTTCCATCTCTGACTACAGCTCCTCCTCCAACTCCAGCTCCACACCATCTCTGCCACTGATTTCAGCTCCGCCTCAAATTTCGGCACCACACCAAATCTGCCTCTGACTTCAGCTCCGCCTCTGACTTCAGCTCCGCCTACATCTCCAGCTCCGCCACCAACGCCTTTTCCATGATGACATATTTTCTTTGGTCCCACCGGGATTTGAACTCGGGTCGCTGGGGTGAGAGTCCAGAGCACTATCCACTATACCATGAAGACTTCACTAGTGTTGCAGGGAAGGAATGTACACTATATGGTTTAATGGAGCATTCTCTGACTCCACCACCAGCTCTGCCTCTGACCTTAGCTCCACCTCTGACTTCAGCACCGCCTCCAGCTCTGCCTCTGACTTCAGCTCCGCCTCCAGCTCTGCCTCTGACTTCAACCCCACTTCCGCCTTTGACTCTGCCTCCAGCTCCAGACCTGCTCTGCCTCTGCCTTCAGCTCCGCCTCCAGCTCCACACCAGTCTCCGACTTCAGCTCCACCTCCAACCCTGACTTCAGCTCTACCTCTGACTCCAGCTCCACACCAGTCTCACTTCAGCTCCACCTCTGACTCCAGCCCCACACCAGCTTTGCATCTGACTCCAACTTCATCTCCGCCTCTGACTTCAGCTCCACACCAGCTCTACCTCTGACTTCATTTCTGCCTCTGACTCCAGCTCTACACCATCTCTGCCTCTGACTTCAGCCCCACTTCCGCTTCCAACTCCGCCGCCAGCTCCACACCAGTTTCTGACTTCAGCTCCACCTCTGACTCCAGCTCCACCTTCAGTTCCATCTCACACTACAGCTCCTCCTCCAACTCCAGTTCCACACCATCTCTGCCACTGACTTCAGCTCCGCTTCCAATTCCGGCGCCACACCAAATCTGCCTCTGACTTCAGGTCCGCCTCTGACTTCAGCTCCGCCTACAGCTCCAGCTCCGCCTCCAACACCTTTTCCATGATGACATATTTTCTTTGGTCCCACCGGGATTTGAACTTTTGGTCGCTGGGGTGCGAGTCCAGAGCACTATCCACTATACCATTAAGACTTCACTAGTGTTGCAGGGAAGGAATGTACACTATATGGTTTAATGGAGCATTCTCTGACTCCACCACCAGCTCTGCCTCTGACTTCAGCTCCACCTCTGACTTCAGCACCGCCTCCAGCTCTGCCTCTGACTTCAGCTCCGCCTCCAGCTCTGCCTCTGACTTCAGCCCCACTTCCGCCTTTGACTGTGCCTCCAGCTCCAGACCTGCTCTGCCTCTGCCTTCAGCTCCGCCTCCAGCTCCACACCAGTCTCTGACTTCAGCTCCACCTCCAACCCTGACTTCAGCTCTACCTCTGACTCCAGCTCCACACCAGTCTCTGACTTCAGCTCCACCTCTGACTCCAGCCCCACACCAGCTTTGCATCTGACTCCAACTTCATCTCCGCCTCTGACTTCAGCTCCACACCAGCTCTACCTCTGACTTCATTTCTGCCTCTGACTCCAGCTCTACACCATCTCTGCCTCTGACTTCAGCCCCACTTGCGCCTCCAACTCCGACGCCAGCTCCACACCAGTTTCTGACTTCAGCTCCGCCTCTGACTCCAGCTCCACACCAGTTCTGCATCTGACCACAACTTCAGTTCCATCTCTGACTACAGCTTCTCCTCCAACTCCAGCGCCACACCATCTCTGCCACTGACTTCAGCTCCGCCTTCAATTTCGGCACCACACCAAATCTGCCTCTGACTTCAGCTCCGCCTCTGACTTCAGCTCCGCCTACAGCTCCAGCTCCGCCACTAACGCCTTTTCCATGATGATATATATTCTTTGGTCCCACCGGGATTTGAACTCGGGTCGCTGGGGTGAGAGTCCAGAGCACTATCCACTATACCATGAAGACTTCACTAGTGTTACAGGGAAGGAATGTACACTATATGGTTTAATGGAGCATTCTCTGACTCCACCACCAGCTCTGCCTCTGACTTCAGCTCCATCTCTGACTTCAGCACCGCCTCCAGCTCTGCCTCTTACTTCAGCTCCGCCTCCAGCTCTGCCTCTGACTTCAGCCCCACTTCCGCCTTTGACTCTGCTTCCAGCTCCAGACCTGCTCTGCCTTCAGCTCCGCCTCCAGCTCCACACCAATCTCCGACTTTAGCTCCACCTCCAACCCTGACTTCAGCTCTACCTCTGACTCCAGCTCCACACCAGTCTCACTTCAGCTCCACCTCTGACTCCAGCCCCACACCAGCTTTGCATCTGACTCCAACTTCATCTCCGCCTCTGAATTCAGCTCCACACCAGCTCTACCTCTGACTTCATTTCTGCCTCTGACTCCAGCTCTACACCATCTCTGCCTCTTACTTCAGCCCCACTTCCGCCTCCAACTCCGCCGCCAGCTCCACACCAGTTTCTGACTTCAGCTCCACCTCTGACTCCAGCTCCACACCAGTTCTGCATCTGACTTCAACTTCAGTTCCATCTCTGACTACAGCTCCTCCTCCAACTCCAGCTCCACACCATCTCTGCCACTGATTTCAGCTCCGCCTCAAATTTCGGCACCACACCAAATCTGCCTCTGACTTCAGCTCCGCCTCTGACTTCAGCTCCGCCTACATCTCCAGCTCCGCCACCAACGCCTTTTCCATGATGACATATTTTCTTTGGTCCCACCGGGATTTGAACTCGGGTCGCTGGGGTGAGAGTCCAGAGCACTATCCACTATACCATGAAGACTTCACTAGTGTTGCAGGGAAGGAATGTACACTATATGGTTTAATGGAGCATTCTCTGACTCCACCACCAGCTCTGCCTCTGACTTTAGCTCCACCTCTGACTTCAGCACCGCCTCCAGCTCTGCCTCTGACTTCAGCTCCGCCTCCAGCTCTGCCTCTGACTTCAACCCCACTTCCGCCTTTGACTCTGCCTCCAGCTCCAGACCTGCTCTGCCTCTGCCTTCAGCTCCGCCTCCAGCTCCACACCAGTCTCCGACTTCAGCTCCACCTCCAACCCTGACTTCAGCTCTACCTCTGACTCCAGCTCCACACCAGTCTCACTTCAGCTCCACCTCTGACTCCAGCCCCACACCAGCTTTGCATCTGACTCCAACTTCATCTCCGCCTCTGACTTCAGCTCCACACCAGCTCTACCTCTGACTTCATTTCTGCCTCTGACTCCAGCTCTACACCATCTCTGCCTCTGACTTCAGCCCCACTTCCGCTTCCAACTCCGCCGCCAGCTCCACACCAGTTTCTGACTTCAGCTCCACCTCTGACTCCAGCTCCACCTTCAGTTCCATCTCACACTACAGCTCCTCCTCCAACTCCAGTTCCACACCATCTCTGCCACTGACTTCAGCTCCGCTTCCAATTCCGGCGCCACACCAAATCTGCCTCTGACTTCAGGTCCGCCTCTGACTTCAGCTCCGCCTACAGCTCCAGCTCCGCCTCCAACACCTTTTCCATGATGACATATTTTCTTTGGTCCCACCGGGATTTGAACTTTTGGTCGCTGGGGTGCGAGTCCAGAGCACTATCCACTATACCATTAAGACTTCACTAGTGTTGCAGGGAAGGAATGTACACTATATGGTTTAATGGAGCATTCTCTGACTCCACCACCAGCTCTGCCTCTGACTTCAGCTCCACCTCTGACTTCAGCACCGCCTCCAGCTCTGCCTCTGACTTCAGCTCCGCCTCCAGCTCTGCCTCTGACTTCAGCCCCACTTCCGCCTTTGACTGTGCCTCCAGCTCCAGACCTGCTCTGCCTCTGCCTTCAGCTCCGCCTCCAGCTCCACACCAGTCTCTGACTTCAGCTCCACCTCCAACCCTGACTTCAGCTCTACCTCTGACTCCAGCTCCACACCAGTCTCTGACTTCAGCTCCACCTCTGACTCCAGCCCCACACCAGCTTTGCATCTGACTCCAACTTCATCTCCGCCTCTGACTTCAGCTCCACACCAGCTCTACCTCTGACTTCATTTCTGCCTCTGACTCCACAACTTCAGTTCCATCTCTGACTACAGCTTCTCCTCCACCACCAGCTCTGCCTCTGACTTCAGCTCCACCTCTGACTTCAGCACCGCCTCCAGCTCTGCCTCTGACTTCAGCTCCGCCTCCAGCTCTGCCTCTGACTTCAGCCCCACTTCCGCCTTTGACTCTGCCTCCAGCTCCAGACCTGCTCTGCCTCTGCCTTCAGCTCCGCCTCCAGCTCCACACCAGTGTCCGACTTCAGCTCCACCTCCAACCCTGACTTCAGCTCTACCTCTGACTCCAGCTCCACACCAGTCTCACTTCAGCTCCACCTCTGACTCCAGCCCCACACCAGCTTTGCATCTGACTCCAACTTCATCTCCGCCTCTGACTTCAGCTCCATACCAGCTCTACCTCTGACTTCATTTCTGCCTCTGACTCCAGCTCTACACCATCTCTGCCTCTGACTTCAGCCCCACTTCCGCCTCCAACTCCGACGCCAGCTCCACACCAGTTTCTGACTTCAGCTCCGCCTCTGACTCCAGCTCCACACCAGTTCTGCATCTGACCACAACTTCAGTTCCATCTCTGACTACAGCTTCTCCTCCAACTCCAGCGCCACACCATCTCTGCCACTGACTTCAGCTCCGCCTTCAATTTCGGCACACCAAATCTGCCTCTGACTTCAGCTCCGCCTCTGACTTCAGCTCCGCCTACAGCTCCAGCTCCGCCACCAACGCCTTTTCCATGATGATATATATTCTTTGGTCCCACCGGGATTTGAACTCGGGTCGCTGGGGTGAGAGTCCAGAGCACTATCCACTATACCATGAAGACTTCACTAGTGTTACAGGGAAGGTATGTACACTATATGGTTTAATGGAGCATTCTCTGACTCCACCACCAGCTCTGCCTCTGACTTCAGCTCCACCTCTGACTTCAGCCCCGCCTCCAGCTCTGCCTCTGACTTCAGCTCCGCCTCCAGCTCTGCCTCTGACTTCAGCCCCACTTCCGCCTTTGACTCTGCCTCCAGCTCCAGACCTGCTCTGCCTCTGCCTTCAGCTCCGCCTCCAGCTCCACACCAGTCTCTGACATCAGCTTCACCTCCAACCCTGACTTCAGCTGTACCTCTGACTCCAGCTCCACACCAGTCTCTGACTTCAGCTCCACACCAGGTCTGCCTCCAACTCCAGCCCCACACCAGCTTTGCATCTGACTCCTACTTCATCTTCGCCTCTTACTTCAGCTCCACACCAGCTCTACCTCTGACTTCATTTCTGCCTCTGACTCCAGCTCTACACCATCTCTGCCTCTGACTTCAGCCGGGATTTGAACTCGGGTCGCTGGGGTGAGAGTCCAGAGCACTATCCACTATACCATGAAGACTTCACTAGTGTTGCAGGGAAGGAATGTACAATATATGGTTTAATGGAGCATTCTCTGACTCCATCACTAGCTCTGCCTCTGACTTCAGCTCCACCTCTGACTTCAGCACCGCCTCCAGCTCTGCCTCTGACTTCAGCTCCGCCTCCAGCTCTGCCTCTGACTTCAGCCCCACTTCCGCCTTTGACTCTGCCTCCAGCTCCAGACCTGCTCTCACTCTGCCTTCAGCTCCGCCTTCAGCTCCACACCAGTCTCTGACTTCAGCTCCACCTCCAACCCTGACTTCAGCTCTACCTCTGACTCCAGCTCCACACCAGTCTCTGACTTCAGCTCCACCTCTGACTCCAGCCCCACACCAGCTTTGCATCTGACTCCAACTTCATCCCCGCCTCTGACTTCAGCTCCACACCAGCTCTACCTCTGACTTCATTTCTGCCTCTGACTCCAGCTCTACACCATCTCTGCCTCTGACTTCAGCCCCACTTCCGCCTCCAACTCCGCCGCCAGCTCCACACCAGTTTCTGACTTCAGCTCCGCCTCTGACTACAGCTCCACACCAGTTCTGCATCTGACCACAACTTCAGTTCCATCTCTGACTACAGCTTCTCCTCCAACTCCAGCTCCACACCATCTCTGCCACGGACTTCAGCTCCGCCTTCAATTTCGGCACCACACCAAATCTGCCTCTGACTTCAGCTCCGCCTCTGACTTCAGCTCCGCCTACAGCTCCAGCTCCGCCACCAACGCCTTTTCCATGATGATATATATTCTTTGGTCCCACCGGGATTTGAACTCGGGTCGCTGGGGTGAGAGTCCAGAGAACTATCCACTATACCATGAAGACTTCACTAGTGTTACAGGGAAGGAATGTACACTATATGGTTTAATGGAGCATTCTCTGACTCCACCACCAGCTCTGCCTCTGACTTCAGCTCCATCTCTGACTTCAGCACCGCCTCCAGCTCTGCCTCTGACTTCAGCTCCGCCTCCAGCTCTGCCTCTGACTTCAGCCCCACTTCCGCCTTTGACTCTGCTTCCAGCTCCAGACCTGCTCTGCCTTCAGCTCCGCCTCCAGCTCCACACCAATCTCCGACTTCAGCTCCACCTCCAACCCTGACTTCAGCTCTACCTCTGACTCCAGCTCCACACCAGTCTCACTTCAGCTCCACCTCTGACTCCAGCCCCACACCAGCTTTGCATCTGACTCCAACTTCATCTCCGCCTCTGACTTCAGCTCCACACCAGCTCTACCTCTGACTTCATTTCTGCCTCTGACTCCAGCTCTACACCATCTCGGCCTCTGACTTCAGCCCCACTTCTGCCTCCAACTCCGCCGCCAGCTCCACACCAGTTTCTGACTTCAGCTCCGCCTCTGACTCCAGCTCCACACCAGTTCTGCATCTGACCACAACTTCAGTTCCATCTCTGACTACAGCTTCTCCTCCAACTCCAGCTCCACACCATCTCTGCCACTGACTTCAGCTCCGCCTTCAATTTCGGCACCACACCAAATCTGCCTCTGACTTCAGCTCCGCCTCTGACTTCAGCTCCGCCTACAGCTCCAGCTCCGCCACCAACGCCTTTTCCATGATGACATATTTTCTTTGGTCCCACCGGGATTTGAACTCGGGTCGCTGGGGTGAGAGTCCAGAGCACTATCCACTATACCATGAAGACTTCACTAGTGTTGCAGGGAAGGAATGTACACTATATGGTTTAATGGAGCATTCTCTGACTCCACCACCAGCTCTGCCTCTGACTTCAGCTCCACCTCTGACTTCAGCACCGCCTCCACCTCTGCCTCTGACTTCAGCTCCACCTCCAGCTCTGCCTCTGACTTCAGCCCCACTTCCGCCTTTGACTCTGCCTCCAGCTCCAGACCTGCTCTGCCTCTGCCTTCAGCTCCGCCTCCAGCTCCACACCAGTGTCCGACTTCAGCTCCACCTCCAACCCTGACTTCAGCTCTACCTCTGACTCCAGCTCCACACCAGTCTCACTTCAGCTCCACCTCTGACTCCAGCCCCACACCAGCTTCGCATCTGACTCCAATTTCATCTCCACCTCTGACTTCAGCTCCACACCAGCTCTACCTCTGACTCCAGCTCTACACCATCTCTGCCTCTGACTTCAGCCCCACTTCCGCCTCCAACTCCGCCGCCAGCTCCACACCAGTTTCTGACTCCAGCTCCACACCAGTTTTGCATCTGACTTCAACTTCAGTTCCATCTCACACTACAGCTCCTCCTCCAACTCCAGTTCCACACCATCTCTGCCACTGACTTCAGCTCCGCTTCCAATTCCGGCGCCACACCAAATCTGCCTCTGACTTCAGGTCCGCCTCTGACTTCAGCTCCGCCTACAGCTCCAGCTCCGCCTCCATCACCTTTTCCATGATGACATATTTTCTTTGGTCCCACCGGGATTTGAACTCGGGTCGCTGGGGTGAGAGTCCAGAGCACTATCCACTATACCATGAAGACTTCACTAGTGTTGCAGGGAAGGAATGTACACTATATGGTTTAATGGAGCATTTTCTGACTCCACCACCAGCTCTGCCTCTGACTTCAGCTCCACCTCTGACTTCAGCACCGCCTCCAGCTCTGCCTCTGACTTCAGCTCCGCCTCCAGCTCTGCCTCTGACTTCAGCTCCGCCTCCAGCTCTGCCTCTGACTTCAGCCCCACTTCCGCCTTTGACTCTGCCTCCAGCTCCAGACCTGCTCTGCCTCTGCCTTCAGCTCCGCCTCCAGCTCCACACCAGTCTCTGACTTCAGCTCCACCTCCAACCCTGACTTCAGCTCTACCTCTGACTCCAGCTCCACACCAGTCTCTGACTTCAGCTCCACCTCTGACTCCAGCCCCACACCAGCTTTGCATCTGACTCCAACTTCATCTCCACCTCTGACTTCAGCTCCACACCAGCTCTACCTCTGATTTCATTTCTGCCTCTGACTCCAGCTCTTCACCATCTCTGCCTCTGACTTCAGCCCCACTTCCGCCTCCAACTCCGCCGCCAGCTCCACACCAGTTTCTGACTTCAGCTCCGCCTCTGACTCCAGCTCCACACCAGTTCTGCATCTGACTACAACTTCAGTTCCATCTCACACTACAGCTCCTCCTCCAACTCCAGCTCCACACCATCTCTGCCACTTACTTCAGCTCCGCTTCCAATTCCGGCGCCACACCAAATCTGCCTCTGACTTCAGGTCCGCCTCTGACTTCAGCTCCGCCTACAGCTCCAGCTCCGCCTCCATCACCTTTTCCATGATGACATATTTTCTTTGGTCCCACCGGGATTTGAACTCGGGTCGCTGGTGTGAGAGTCCAGAGCACTATCCACTATACCATGAAGACTTCACTAGTGTTGCAGGGAAGGAATGTACACTATATGGTTTAATGGAGCATTCTCTGACTCCACCACCAGCTCTGCCTCTGACTTCAGCTCCACCTCTGACGTCAGCACCGCCTCCAGCTCTGCCTCTGACTTCAGCTCCGCCTCCAGCTCTGCCTCTGACTTCAGCCCCACTTCCGCCTTTGACTCTGCCTCCAGCTCCAGACCTGCTCTGCCTCTTCCTTCAACTCCGCCTCCAGCTCCACACCAGTGTCCGACTTCAGCTCCACCTCCAACCCTGACTTCAGCTCTACCTCTGACTCCAGCTCCACACCAGTCTCACTTCAGCACCACCTCTGACTCCAGCCCCACACCAGCTTTGCATCAAACTCCAATTTCATCTCCGCCTCTGACTTCAGCTCCACACCAGCTCTACCTCTGACTTCATTTCTGCCTCTGACTCCAGCTCTACACCATCTCTGCCTCTGACTTCAGCCCCACTTCCGCCTCCAACTCCGCCGCCAGCTCCACACCAGTTTCTGACTTCAGCTCCACCTCTGACTCCAGCTCCACACCAGTTCTGCATCTGACTTCAACTTCAGTTCCATCTCACACTACAGCTCCTCCTCCAACTCCAGCTCCACACCATCTCTGCCACTGACTTCAGCTCCGCCTCCAATTTCGGCACCACACCAAATCTGCCTCTGACTTCAGCTCCGCCTCTGACTTCAGCTCCGCCTACAGCTCCAGCTCCGCCACCAACGCCTTTTCCATGATGACATATTTTCTTTGGTCCCACCGGGATTTGAACTCGGGTCGCTGGGGTGAGAGTCCAGAGCACTATCCACTATACCATGAAGACTTCACTAGTGTTGCAGGGAAGGAATGTACACTATATGGTTTAATGGAGCATTCTCTGACTCCACCACCAGCTCTGCCTCTGACTTCAGCTCCACCTCTGACTTCAGCACCGCCTCCAGCTCTGCCTCTGACTTCAGCTCCGCCTCCAGCTCTGCCTCTGACTTCAGCCCCACTTCCGCCTTTGACTCTGCCTCCAGCTCCAGACCTGCTCTGCCTCTGCCTTCAGCTCCGCCTCCAGCTCCACACCAGTCTCCGACTTCAGCTCCACCTCCAACCCTGACTTCAGCTCTACCTTTGACTCCAGCTCCACACCAGCCTCACTTCAGCTCCACCTCTGACTCCAGCCCCACACCAGCTTTGCATCTGACTCCAACTCCGCCTCTGACTTCAGCTCCACACCAGCTCTACCTCTGACTTCATTTCTGCCTCTGACTCCAGCTCTACACCATCTCTGCCTCTGACTTCAGCCCCACTTCCGCCTCCAACTCCGCCGCCAGCTCCACACCAGTTTCTGACTTCAGCTCCACCTCTGACTCCAGCTCCACACCAGTTCTGCATCTGACTTCAACTTCAGTTCCATCTCACACTACAGCTCCTCTTCAAACTCCAGTTCCACACCATCTCTGCCACTTACTTCAGCTCCGCTTCCAATTTCGGCGCCACACCAAATCTGCCTCTGACTTCAGGTCCGCCTCTGACTTCAGCTCCGCCTACAGCTCCAGCTCCGCCTCCAACACCTTTTCCATGATGACATATTTTCTTTGGTCCCACCGGGATTTGAACTCGGGTCGCTGGGGTGAGAGTCCAGAGCACTATCCACTATACCATTAAGACTTCACTAGTGTTGCAGGGAAGGAATGTACACTATATGGTTTAATGGAGCATTCTCTGACTCCACCACCAGCTCTGCCTCTGACTTCAGCTCCACCTCTGACTTCAGCACCGCCTCCAGCTCTGCCTCTGACTTCAGCTCTGCCTCCAGCTCTGCCTCTGACTTCAGCCCCACTTCCGCCTTTGACTCTGCCTCCAGCTCCAGACCTGCTCTGCCTCTGCCTTCAGCTCCACCTCCAGCTCCACACCAGTCTCTGACATCAGCTCCACCTCCAACCCTGACTTCAGCTGTACCTCTGACTCCAGCTCCACACCAGTCTCTGACTTCAGCTCCACCTCTGACTTCAGCTCCACACAAGCTCTGACTCCAACTCCAGCCCCACACCAGCTTTGCATCTGACTCCTACTTCATCTCCGCCTCTGACTTCAGCTCCACACCAGCTCTACCTCTGACTTCATTTCTGCCTCTGACTCCAGCTCTACACCATCTCTGCCTCTGACTTCAGGCGGGATTTGAACTCGGGTCGCTGGGGTGAGAGTCCAGAGCACTATCCACTATACCATGAAGACTTCACTAGTGTTGCAGGGAAGGAATGTACACTATATGGTTTAATGGAGCATTCTCTGACTCCACCACCAGCTCTGCCTCCAGCTCCACCTCTGACTTCAGCACCACCTCCAGCTCTCCCTCTGACTTCAGCTCCGCCTCCAGCTTTGCCTCTGACTTCAGCTCCGCCTCCAGCTCTGCCTCTGACTTCAGCCCCACTTCCGCCTTTGACTGTGCCTACAGCTCCAGACCTGCTCTGCCTCTGCCTTCAGCTCCGCCTCCAGCTCCACACCAGTCTCTGACTTCAGCTCCACCTCCAACCCTGACTTCAGCTCTACCTCTGACTCCAGCTCCACACCAGTCTCTGACTTCAGCTCCACCTCTGACTCCAGCCCCACACCAGCTTTGCATCTGACTCCAATTTCATCTCCACCTCTGACTTCAGCTCCACACCAGCTCTACCTCTGACTTCATTTCTGCCTCTGACTCCAGCTCTTCACCATCTCTGCCTCTGACTTCAGCCCCACTTCCGCCTCCAACTCCGCCGCCAGCTCCACACCAGTTTCTGACTTCAGCTCCGCCTCTGACTCCAGCTCCACACCAGTTCTGCATCTGACCACAACTTCAGTTCCATCTCTGACCACAACTTCTCCTCCAACTCCAGCTCCACACCATCTCTGCCACTGACTTCAGCTCCGCCTTCAATTTCGGCACCACACCAAATCTGCCTCTGACTTCAGCTCCGTCTCTGACTTCAGCTCCGCCTACAGCTCCAGCTCCGACACCAACACCTTTTCCATGATGACATATTTTCTTTGGTCCCACCGGGATTTGAACTCGGGTCGCTGGGGTGAGAGTCCAGAGCACTATCCACTATACCATTAAGACTTCACTAGTGTTGCAGGGAAGGAATGTACACTATATGGTTTAATGGAGCATTCTCTGACTCCACCACCAGCTCTGCCTCTGACTTCAGCTCCACCTCTGACTTCAGCACCGCCTCCAGCTCTGCCTCTGACTTCAGCTCCGCCTCCAGCTCTGCCTCTGACTTCAGCCCCACTTCCGCCTTTGACTCTGCCTCCAGCTCCAGACCTGCTCTGCCTCTGCCTTCAGCTCCGCCTCCAGCTCCACACCAGTCTCCGACTTCAGCTTCACCTCCAACCCTGACTTCAGCTCTACCTCTGACTCCAGCTCCACATCAGTCTCACTTCAGCTCCACCTCTGACTCCAGCCCCACACCAGATTTGCATCTGACTCCAACTTCATCTCCGCCTCTGACCTCAGCTCCATACCAGCTCTACCTCTGACTTCATGTCTGCCTCTGACTCCAGCTCTACACCATCTCTGCCTCTGACTTCAGCCCCACTTCCGCCTCCAACTCCGCCGCCAGCTCCACACCGGTTTCTGACTTCAGCTCCGCCTCTGACTCCAGCTCCACACCAGTTCTGCATCTGACCACAACTTAAGTTCCATCTCACACTACAGCTCCTCCTCCAACTCCAGTTCCACACCATCTCTGCCACTTACTTCAGCTCCGCTTCCAATTCGGCGCCACACCAAATCTGCCTCTGACTTCAGGTCCGCCTCTGACTTCAGCTCCGCCTACAGCTCCAGCTCCGCCTCCAACACCTTTTCCATGATGACATATTTTCTTTGGTCCCACCGGGATTTGAACTCGGGTCGCTGGGGTGAGAGTCCAGAGCACTATCCACTATACCATTAAGACTTCACTAGTGTTGCAGGGAAGGAATGTACACTATATGGTTTAATGGAGCATTCTCTGACTCCACCACCAACTCTGCCTCTGACTTCAGCTCCACCTCTGACTTCAGCACCGCCTCCAGCTCTGCCTCTGACTTCAGCTCCGCCTCCAGCTCTGCCTCTGACTTCAGCCCCACTTCCGCCTTTGACTCTGCCTCCAGCTCCAGACCTGCTCTGCCTCTGCCTTCAGCTCCGCCTCCAGCTCCACACCAGTCTCTGACATCAGCTCCACCTCCACCCCTGACTTCAGCTCTACCTCTGACTCCAGCTCCACACCAGTCTCACTTCAGCTCCACCTCTGACTCAGGCCCCACACCAGCTTTGCATCTGACTCCAACTTCATCTCCGCCGCTGACTTCAGCTCCACACCAGCTCTACCTCTGACTTCATTTCTGCCTCTGACTCCAGCTCTACACCATCTCTGCCTCTGACTTCAGCCCCACTTCCGCCTCCAACTCCGCCGCCAGCTCCACACCAGTTTCTGACTTCAGCTCCGCCTCTGACTCCAGCTCCACACCAGTTCTGCATCTGACCACAACTTCAGTTCCATCTCACACTACAGCTCCTCCTCCAACTCCAGTTCCACACCATCTCTGCCACTGACTTCAGCTCCGCTTCCAATTCCGGCGCCACACCAAATCTGCCTCTGACTTCAGGTCCGCCTCTGACTTCAGCTCCGCCTACAGCTCCAGCTCCGCCACCAACACCTTTTCCATGATGACATATTTTCTTTGGTCCCACCGGGTTTTGAACTCGGGTCGCTGGGGTGAGAGTCCAGAGCACTATCCACTATACCATTAAGACTTCACTAGTGTTGCAGGGAAGGAATGTACACTATATGGTTTAATGGAGCATTCTCTGACTCCACCACCAGCTCTGCCTCTGACTTCAGCTCCACCTCTGACTTCAGCACCGCCTCCAGCTCTGCCTCTGACTTCAGCTCCGCCTCCAGCTCTGCCTCTGACTTCAGCTCCGCCTCCAGCTCTGCCTCTGACTTCAGCCCCACTTCCGCCTTTGACTCTGCCTCCAGCTCCAGACCTGCTCTGCCTCTGCCTTCAGCTCCGCCTCCAGCTCCACACCAGTCTCCGACTTCAGCTCCACCTCCAACCCTGACTTCAGCTTTACCTCTGACTCCAGCTCCACACCAGTTTCACTTTAGCTCCACCTCTGACTCCAGCCCCACACCAGCTTTGCATCTGACTCCAATTTCATCTCCGCCTCTGACTTCAGCTCCACACCAGTTCTACCTCTGACTTCATTTCTGCCTCTGACTCCAGCTCTACACCATCTCTGCCTTTGACTTCAGCCCCACTTCCGCCTCCAACTCCGCCGCCAGCTACACACCAGTTTCTGACTTCAGCTCCACCTCTGACTCCAGCTCCACACCAGTTCTGCATCTGACTTCAACTTCAGTTCCATCTGACACTACAGCTCCTCCTCCAACTCCAGTTCCACACCTTCTCCGCCACTGACTTCAGCTCCGCTTCCAATTCCGGCGCCACATCAAATCTGCCTCTGAGTTCAGGTCCGCCTCTGACTTCAGCACCGCCTACAGCTCCAGCTCCGCCTCCAACACCTTTTCCATGATGACATATTTTCTTTGGTCCCACCGGGATTTGAACTCGGGTCGCTGGGGTGAGAGTCCAGAGCACTATCCACTATACCATTAAGACTTCACTAGTGTTGCAGGGAAGGAATGTACACTATATGGTTTAATGGAGCATTCTCTGACTCCACCACCAGCTCTGCCTCTGACTTCAGCTCCACCTCTGACTTCAGCACCGCCTCCAGCTCTGCCTCTGACTTCAGCTCCGCCTCCAGCTCTGTCTCTGACTTCAGCCCCACTTCCGCCTTTGACTCTGCCTCCAGCTCCAGACCTGCTCTGCCTCTGCCTTCAGCTCCGCCTCCAGCTTCACACCAGTCTCTGACATCAGCTCCACCTCCAACCCTGACTTCAGCTCGATCTCTGACTCCAGCTCCACACCAGTCTCTGACTTCAGCTCCACCTCTGACTCCAGCCCCACACCAGCTTTGCATCTGACTCCAACTTCATCTCCGCCTCTGACTTCAGCTCCACACCAGCTCTACCTCTGACTTCATTTCTGCCTCTGACTCCACAACTTCAGTTCCATCTCTGACTACAGCTTCTCCTCCAACTCCAGCTCCACACCATCTCTGCCACTGACTTCAGCCCGCCTTCAATTTCGGCACCACACCAAATCTGCCTCTGACTTCAGCCCCACTTCCGCCTTTGACTCTGCCTCCAGCTCCAGACCTGCTCTGCCTCTGCCTTCAGCTCCGCCTCCAGCTCCACACCAGTCTCCGACTTCAGCTCCACCTCCAACCCTGACTTCAGCTCTACCTCTGACTTCAGCTCCACACCAGCTCTACCTCTGACTTCATTTCTGCCTCTGGCTCCAGCTCTACACCATGTCTGCCTCTGACTTCAGCCCCACTTCCGCCTCCAACTCCGCCACCAGCTCCACACCAGTTTCTGACTTCAGCTCCACCTCTGAGTCCAGCTCCACACCAGTTCTGCATCTGACTTCAACTTCAGTTCCATCTGACACTACAGCTCCTCCTCCAACTCCAGTTCCACACCTTCTCTGCCACTGACTTCAGCTCCGCTTCCAATTCCGGCGCCACACCAAATCTGCCTCTGAGTTCAGGTCCGCCTCTGACTTCAGCTCCGCCTACAGCTCCAGCTCCGCCTCCAACACCTTTTCCATGATGACATATTTTCTTTGGTCCCACCGGGATTTGAACTCGGGTCGCTGGGGTGAGAGTCCAGAGCACTATCCACTATACCATTAAGACTTCACTAGTGTTGCAGGGAAGGAATGTACACTATATGGTTTAATGGAGCATTCTCTGACTCCACCACCAGCTCTGCCTCTGACTTCAGCTCCACCTCTAACTTCAGCACCGCCTCCAGCTCTGCCTCTGACTTCAGCTCCGCCTCCAGCTCTGCCTCTGACTTCAGCCCCACTTCCGCCTTTGACTCTGCCTCCAGCTCCAGACCTGCTCTGCCTCTGCCTTCAGCTCCGCCTCCAGCTCCACACCAGTCTCTGACATCAGCTCCACCTCCAACCCTGACTTCAGCTGTACCTCTGACTCCAGCTCCACACCAGTTTCTGACTTCAGCTCCACCTCTGACTTCAGCTCCACACAAGCTCTGCCTCCAACTCCAGCCCCACACCAGCTTTGCATCTGACTCCTACTTCATCTCCGCCTCTGACTTCAGCTCCACACCAGCTCTACCTCTGACTTCATTTCTGCCTCTGACTCCAGCTCTACACTATCTCTGCCTCTGACTTCAGCCGGGATTTGAACTCGGGTCGCTGGGGTGAGAGTCCAGAGCACTATCCACTATACCATGAAGACTTCACTAGTGTTGCAGGGAAGGAATGTACACTATATGGTTTAATGGAGCATTCTCTGACTCCACCACCAGCTCTGCCTCCAGCTCCACCTCTGACTTCAGCACCACCTCCAGCTCTCCCTCTGACTTCAGCTCCGCCTCCAGCTCTGCCTCTGACTTCAGCTCCGCCTCCAGCTCTGCTTCTGACTTCAGCCCCACTTCCACCTTTGACTGTGCCTACAGCTCCAGACCTGCTCTGCCTCTGCCTTCAGCTCCGCCTCCAGCTCCACACCAGTCTCTGACTTCAGCTCCACCTCCAACCCTGACTTCAGCTCTACCTCTGACTCCAGCTCCACACCAGTCTCTGACTTCAGCTCCACCTCTGACTCCAGCCCCACACCAGCTTTGCATCTGACTCCAATTTCATCTCCACCTCTGACTTCAGCTCCACACCAGCTCTACCTCTGACTTCATTTCTGCCTCTGACTCCAGCTCTTCACCATCTCTGCCTCTGACTTCAGCCCCACTTCCGCCTCCAACTCCGCCGCCAGCTCCACACCAGTTTCTGACTTCAGCTCCGCCTCTGACTCCAGCTCCACACCAGTTCTGCATCTGACCACAACTTCAGTTCCATCTCTGACCACAACTTCTCCTCCTACTCCAGCTCCACACCATCTCTGCCACTGACTTCAGCTCCGCCTTCAATTTCGGCACCACACCAAATCTGCCTCTGACTTCAGCTCCGTCTCTGACTTCAGCTCCGCCTACAGCTCCAGCTCCGACACCAACACCTTTTCCATGATGACATATTTTCTTTGGTCCCACCGGGATTTGAACTCGGGTCGCTGGGGTGAGAGTCCAGAGCACTATCCACTATACCATTAAGACTTCACTAGTGTTGCAGGGAAGGAATGTACACTATATGGTTTAATGGAGCATTCTCTGACTCCACCACCAGCTCTGCCTCTGACTTCAGCTCCACCTCTGACTTCAGCACCGCCTCCAGCTCTGCCTCTGACTTCAGCTCCGCCTCCAGCTCTGCCTCTGACTTCAGCCCCACTTCCACCTTTGACTCTGCCTCCAGCTCCAGACCTGCTCTGCCTCTGCCTTCAGCTCCGCCTCCAGCTCCACACCAGTCTCCGACTTCAGCTCCACCTCCAACCCTGACTTCAGCTCTACCTCTGACTCCAGCTCCACATCAGTCTCACTTCAGCTCCACCTCTGACTCCAGCCCCACACCAGATTTGCATCTGACTCCAACTTCATCTCCGCCTCTGACCTCAGCTCCATACCAGCTCTACCTCGGACTTCATGTCTGCCTCTGACTCCAGCTCTACACCATCTCTGCCTCTGACTTCAGCCCCACTTCCGCCTCCAACTCCGCCGCCAGCTCCACACCGGTTTCTGACTTCAGCTCCGCCTCTGACTCCAGCTCCACACCAGTTCTGCATCTGACCACAACTTAAGTTCCATCTCACACTACAGCTCCTCCTCCAACTCCAGTTCCACACCATCTCTGCCACTTACTTCAGCTCCGCTTCCAATTCGGCGCCACGCCAAATCTGCCTCTGACTTCAGGTCCGCCTCTGACTTCAGCTCCGCCTACAGCTCCAGCTCCGCCTCCAACACCTTTTCCATGATGACATATTTTCTTTGGTCCCACCGGGATTTGAACTCGGGTCGCTGGGGTGAGAGTCCAGAGCACTATCCACTATACCATTAAGACTTCACTAGTGTTGCAGGGAAGGAATGTACACTATATGGTTTAATGGAGCATTCTCTGACTCCACCACCAACTCTGCCTCTGACTTCAGCTCCACCTCTGACTTCAGCACCGCCTCCAGCTCTGCCTCTGACTTCAGCTCCGCCTCCAGCTCTGCCTCTGACTTCAGCCCCACTTCCGCCTTTGACTCTGCCTCCAGCTCCAGACCTGCTCTGCCTCTGCCTTCAGCTCCGCCTCCAGCTCCACACCAGTCTCTGACTTCAGCTCTACCTCTGACTCCAGCTCCACACCAGTCTCACTTCAGCTCCACCTCTGACTCAGGCCCCACACCAGCTTTGCATCTGACTCCAACTTCATCTCCGCCGCTGACATCAGCTCCACACCAGTTCTACCTCTGACTTCATTTCTGCCTCTGACTCCAGCTCTACACCATCTCTGCCTCTGACTTCAGCCCCACTTCCGCCTCCAACTCCGCCGCCAGCTCCACACCAGTTTCTGACTTCAGCTCCGCCTCTGACTCCAGCTCCACACCAGTTCTGCATCTGACCACAACTTCAGTTCCATCTCACACTACAGCTCCTCCTCCAACTCCAGTTCCACACCATCTCTGCCACTGACTTCAGCTCCGCTTCCAATTCCGGCGCCACACCAAATCTGCCTCTGACTTCAGGTCCGCCTCTGACTTCAGCTCCGCCTACAGCTCCAGCTCCGCCACCAACACCTTTTCCATGATGACATATTTTCTTTGGTCCCACCGGGATTTGAACTCGGGTCGCTGGGGTGAGAGTCCAGAGCACTATCCACTACACCATGAAGACTTCACTAGTGTTGCAGGGAAGGAATGTACACTATATGGTTTAATGGAGCATTCTCTGACTCCACCACCAGCTCTGCCTCTGACTTGAGCTGCACCTCTGACTTCAGCACCGCATCCAGCTCTGCCTATGACTTCAGCTCTGCCTCTGACTTCAGCTCCGCCTCCAGCTCTGCCTCTGACTTCAGCCCCACTTCTGCCTTTGACTGTGCCTCCAGCTCCAGACCTGCTCTGCCTCTGCCTTCAGCTCCGCCTCCAGCTCCACACCAGTCTCTGACTTCAGCTCCACCTCCAACCCTGACTTCAGCTCTACCTATGACTCCAGCTCCACACCAATCTCTGACTATAGCTCCACCTCTGACTCAAGCCCCACACCAGCTTTGCATCTGACTCCAACTTCATCTCCGCCTCTGACTTCAGCTCCACACCAGCTCTACGTCTGACTTCATTTCTGCCTCTGACTCCACAACTTCAGTTCCATCTCTGACTACAGCTTCTCCTCCAACTCCAGCTCCACACCATCTCTGCCACTGACTTCAGCTCCGCCTTCAATTTCGGCACCACACCAAATCTGCCTCTGACTTCAGGTCCGCCTCTGACTTCATCTCCGCCTACAGCTCCAGCTCCGCCTCCAACACCTTTTCCATGATGACATATTTTCTTTGGTCCCACCGGGATTTGAACTCGGGTCGCTGGGGTGAGAGTCCAGATCACTATCCACTATACCATGAAGACTTCACTAGTGTTGCAGGGAAGGAATGTACACTATATGGTTTAATGGAGCATTCTCTGACTCCACCACCAGCTCTGCCTCTGACTTCAGCTCCACCTCTGACTTCAGCACCGCCTCCAGCTCTGCCTCTGACTTCAGCTCCGCCTCCAGCTCTGCCTCTGACTTCAGCCCCACTTCCGCCTTTGACTCTGCCTCCAGCTCCAAACCTGGTCTGCCTCTGCCTTCAGCTCCGCCTCCAGCTCCACACCAGTCTCCGACTTCAGCTCCACCTCTAACCCTGACTTCAGCTCTACCTCTGACTCCAGCTCCACACCAGTCCCTGACTTCAGCTCCACCTCTGACTTCAGCTCCACACCAGCTCTGCCTCCAACTCCAGCCCCACACCAGCTTTGCATCTGACTCCTACTTCATCTCCGCCTCTGACTTCAGCTCAACACCAGCTCTACCTCTGACTTCATTTCTGCCTCTGACTCCAGCTCTACACCATCTCTGCCTCTGACTTCAGCCGGGATTTGAACTCGGGTCGCTGGGGTGAGAGTCCAGAGCACTATCCACTATACCATGAAGACTTCACTAGTGTTGCATGGAAGGAATGTACACTATATGGTTTAATGGAGCATTCTCTGAATCCACCACCAGCTCTGCATCTGACTTCAGCTCCACCTCTGACTTCAGCACCGCCTCCAGCTCTGCCTCTGACTTCAGCTCCGCCTCCAGCTCTGCCTCTGACTTCAGCCCCACTTCCGCCTTTGACTGTGCCTCCAGCTCCAGACCTGCTCTGCCTCTGCCTTCAGCTCCGCCTCCAGCTCCACACCAGTCTCTGACTTCAGCTCCACCTCCAACCCTGACTTCAGCTCTACCTCTGACTCCAGCTCCACACCAGTCTCTGACTTCAGCTCCACCTCTGACTCCAGCCCCACACCAGCTTTGCATCTGACTCCAACTTCATCTCCGCCTCTGACTTCAGTTCCACACCAGCTCTACCTCTGACTTCATTTCTGCCTCTGACTCCACAACTTCAGTTCCATCTCTGACTACAGCTTCTCCTCCAACTCCAGCTCCACACCATCTCTGCCACTGACTTCAGCCCGCCTTCAATTTCGGCACCACACCAAATCTGCCTCTGACTTCACGTCCGCCTCTGACTTCAGCTCCGCCTACAGCTCCAGCTCCGCCACCAACGCCTTTTCCATGATGACATATTTTCTTTGGTCCCACCGGGATTTGAACTCGGGTCGCTGGGGTGAGAGTCCAGAGCACTACCCACTATACCATGAAGACTTCACTAGTGTTGCAGGGAAGGAATGTACACTATATGGTTTAATGGAGCATTCTCTGACTCCACCACCAGCTCTGCCTCTGACTTCAGCTCCACCTCTGACTTCAGCACCGCCTCCAGCTTTGCCTCTGACTTCAGCTCCACCTCCAGCTCCGCCTCCAGCTCTGCCTCTGACTTCAGCCCCACTTCTGCCTTTGACTGCCTCCAGCTCCAGACCTGCTCTGCCTCTGCCTTCAGCTCCGCCTCCAGCTCCACACCAGTCTCCGACTTCAGCTCCACCTCCAACCCTGACTTCAGCTCTACCTCTGACTTCAGCTCCACACCAGCTCTACCTCTGACTTCATTTCTGCCTCTGGCTCCAGCTCTACACCATGTCTGCCTCTGACTTCAGCCCCACTTCCGCCTCCAACTCCGCCACCAGCTCCACACCAGTTTCTGACTTCAGCTCCACCTCTGAGTCCAGCTCCACACCAGTTCTGCATCTGACTTCAACTTCAGTTCCATCTGACACTACAGCTCCTCCTCCAACTCCAGTTCCACACCTTCTCTGCCACTGACTTCAGCTCCGCTTCCAATTCCGGCGCCACACCAAATCTGCCTCTGAGTTCAGGTCCGCCTCTGACTTCAGTTCCGCCTACAGCTCCAGCTCCGCCTCCAACACCTTTTCCATGATGACATATTTTCTTTGGTCCCACCGGGATTTGAACTCGGGTCGCTGGGGTGAGAGTCCAGAGCACTATCCACTATACCATTAAGACTTCACTAGTGTTGCAGGGAAGGAATGTACACTATATGGTTTAATGGAGCATTCTCTGACTCCACCACCAGCTCTGCCTCTGACTTCAGCTCCACCTCTGACTTCAGCACCGCCTCCAGCTCTGCCTCTGACTTCAGCTCCGCCTCCAGCTCTGCCTCTGACTTCAGCCCCACTTCCGCCTTTGACTCTGCCTCAAGCTCCAGACCTGCTCTGCCTCTGCCTTCAGCTCCGCCTCCAGCTCCACACCAGTCTCTGACATCAGCTCCACCTCCAACCCTGACTTCAGTTGTACCTCTGACTCCAGCTCCACACCAGTCTCTGACTTCAGCTCCACCTCTGACCAGCTCCACACAAGCTCTGCCTCCAACTCCAGCCCCACACCAGCTTTGCATCTGACTCCTACTTCATCTCCGCCTCTGACTTCAGCTCCACACCAGCTCTACCTCTGACTTCATTTCTGCCTCTGACTCCAGCTCTACACTATCTCTGCCTCTGACTTCAGCCGGGATTTGAACTCGGGTCGCTGGGGTGAGAGTCCAGAGCACTATCCACTATACCATGAAGACTTCACTAGTGTTGCAGGGAAGGAATGTACACTATATGGTTTAATGGAGCATTCTCTGACTCCACCACCAGCTCTGCCTCCAGCTCCACCTCTGACTTCAGCACCACCTCCAGCTCTCCCTCTGACTTCAGCTCCGCCTCCAGCTCTGCCTCTGACTTCAGCTCCGCCTCCAGCTCTGCCTCTGACTTCAGCCCCACTTCCGCCTTTGACTGTGCCTCCAGCTCCAGACCTGCTCTGCCTCTGCCTTCAGCTCCGCCTCCAGCTCCACACCAGTCTCTGACTTCAGCTCCACCTCCAACCCTGACTTCAGCTCTACCTCTGACTCCAGCTCCACACCAGTCTCTGACTTCAGCTCCACCTCTGACTCCAGCCCCACACCAGCTTTGCATCTGACTCCAACTTCATCTCCGCCTCTGACTTCAGCTCCACACCAGCTCTACCTCTGACTTCATTTCTGCCTCTGACTCCAGCTCTACACCATCTCTGCCTCTGACTTCAGCCCCACTTCCGCCTCCAACTCCGCCGCCAGCTCCACACCAGTTTCTGACTTCAGCTCCGCCGCTGACTCCAGCTCCACACCAGTTCTGCATCTGACCACAACTTCAGTTCCATCTCTGACTACAGCTTCTCCTCCAACTCCAGCTCCACACCATCTCTGCCACTGACTTCAGCTCCGCCTTCAATTTCGGCACCACACCAAATCTGCCTCTGACTTCAGCTCCGCCTCTGACTTCAGCTCCGCCTACAGCTCCAGCTCCGCCACCAACCCCTTTTCCATGATGACATATTTTCTTTGGTCCCACCGGGATTTGAACTCGGGTCGCTGGGGTGAGAGTCCAGAGCACTACCCACTATACCATGAAGACTTCACTAGTGTTGCAGGGAAGGAATGTACACTATATGGTTTAATGGAGCATTCTCTGACCACCACCAGCTCTGCCTCTGACTTTAGCTCCACCTCTGACTTCAGCACCGCCTCCAGCTCTGCCTCTGACTTCAGCTCCGCCTCCAGCTCTGCCTCTGACTTCAGCCCCACTTCCGCCTTTGACTCTGCCTCCAGCTCCAGACCTGCTCTGCCTCTGCCTTCAGCTCCGCCTCCAGCTCCACACCAGTCTCCGACTTCAGCTCCACCTCCAACCCTGACTTCAGCTTTACCTCTGACTCCAGCTCCACACCAGTTTCACTTCAGCTCCACCTCTGACTCCAGCCCCACACCAGCTTTGCATCTGACTCCAATTTCATCTCCGCCTCTGACTTCAGCTCCACACCAGTTCTACCTCTGACTTCATTTCTGCCTCTGACTCCAGCTCTACACCATCTCTGCCTCTGACTTCAGCCCCACTTCTGCCTCCAACTCCGCCGCCAGCTCCACACCAGTTCCTGACTTCAGCTCCACCTCTGACTCCAGCTCCACACCAGTTCTGCATCTGACTTCAACTTCAGTTCCATCTGACACTACAGCTCCTCCTCCAACTCCAGTTCCACACCTTCTCCGCCACTGACTTCAGCTCCGCTTCCAATTCCGGCGCCACATCAAATCTGCCTCTGAGTTCAGGTCCGCCTCTGACTTCAGCACCGCCTACAGCTCCAGCTCCGCCTCCAACACCTTTTCCATGATGACATATTTTCTTTGGTCCCACCGGGATTTGAACTCGGGTCGCTGGGGTGAGAGTCCAGAGCACTATCCACTATACCATGAAGACTTCACTAGTGTTGCAGGGAAGGAATGTACACTATATGGTTTAATGGAGCATTCTCTGACCACCACCAGCTCTGCCTCTGACTTCAGCTCCACCTCTGACTTCAGCACCGCCTCCAGCTCTGCCTCTGACTTCAGCTCCGCCTCCAGCTCTGCCTCTGACTTCAGCTCCGCCTCCAGCTCTGCCTCTGACTTCAGCCCCACTTCCGCCTTTGACTCTGCCTCCAGCTCCAGACCTGCTCTGCTTCTGCCTTCAGCTCCGCCTCCAGCTCCACACCAGTGTCCGACTTCAGCTCCACCTCCAACCCTGACTTCAGCTCTACCTTTGACTCCAGCTCCACACCAGTCTCACTTCAGCTCCACCTCTGACTCCAGCCCCACACCAGCTTTGCATCTGACTCCAACTTCATCTCCGCCTCTGACTTCAGCTCCACACCAGCTCTACCTCTGACTTCATTTCTGCCTCTGACTCCAGCTCTACACCATCTCTGCCTCTGACTTCAGCCGGGATTTGAACTCGGGTCGCTGGGGTGAGAGTCCAGAGCACTATCCACTATACCATGAAGACTTCACTAGTGTTGCAGGGAAGGAATGTACACTATATGGTTTAATGGAGCATTCTCTGACTCCACCACCAGCTCTCCCTCTGACTTCAGCTCCACCTCTGACTTCAGCACCGCCTCCAGCTCTGCCTCTGACTTCAGCTCCGCCTCCAGCTCTGCCTCTGACTTCAGCCCCACTTCCGCCTATGACTGTGCCTCCAGCTCCAGACCTGCTCTGCCTCTGCCTTCAGCTCCGCCTCCAGCTCCACACCAGTCTCTGACTTCAGCTCCACCTCCAACCCTGACTTCAGCTCTACCTCCGACTCCAGCTCCACACCAGTCTCTGACTTCAGCTCCACCTCTGACTCCAGCCCCACACCAGCTTTGCATCTGACTCCAACTTCATCTCCGCCTCTGACTTCAGCTCCACACCAGCTCTACCTCTGACTCCAGCTCTACACCATCTCTGCCTCTTACTTCAGCCCCACTTCCGCCTCCAACTCCGCCGCCAGCTCCACACCAGGTTCTGACTTCAGCTCCACCTCTGACTCCAGCTCCACACCAGTTCTGCATCTGACTTCAACTTCAGTTCCATCTCTGACTACAGCTCCTCCTCCAACTCCAACTTCACACCATCTCTGCCACTGATTTCAGCTCCGCCTTCAATTTCGGCACCACACCAAATCTGCCTCTGACTTCAGCTCCGCCTCTGACTTCAGCTCCGCCTACAGCTCCAGCTCCGCCACCAACGCCTTTTCCATGATAACATATTTTCTTTGGTCCCACCGGGATTTGAACTCGGGTCGCTGGGGTGAGAGTCCAGAGCACTATCCACTATACCATGAAGACTTCACTAGTGTTGCAGGGAAGGAATGTACACTATATGGTTTAATGGAGCATTCTCTGACTCCACCACCAGCTCTGCCTCTGACTTTAGCTCCACCTCTGACTTCAGCACCGCCTCCAGCTCTGCCTCTGACTTCAGCTCCGCCTCCAGCTCTGCCTCTGACTTCAACCCCACTTCCGCCTTTGACTCTGCCTCCAGCTCCAGACCTGCTCTGCCTCTGCCTTCAGCTCCGCCTCCAGCTCCACACCAGTCTCCGACTTCAGCTCCACCACCAACCCTGACTTCAGCTCTACCTCGGACTCCAGCTCCACACCAGTCTTACTTCAGCTCCACCTCTGACTCCAGCCATACACCAGCTTTGCATCTGACTCCAACTTCATCTCCGCCTCTGACTTCAGCTCCACACCAGCTCTACCTCTGACTTCATTTCTGCCTCTGACTCCAGCTCTACACCATCTCTGCCTCTGACTTCAGCCCCACTTCCGCCTCCAACTCCGCCGCCAGCTCCACACCAGTTTCTGACTTCAGCTCCACCTCTGACTCCAGCTCCACACCAGTCTCACTTCAGCTCCACCTCTGACTCCAGCCCCACACCAGCTTTGCATCTGACTCCAATTTCATCTCCGCCTCTGACTTCAGCTCCACACCAGCTCTACCTCTGACTTCATTTCTGCCTCTGACTCCAGCTCTACACCATCTCTGCCTCTGACTTCAGCCCCACTTCCGCCTCCAACTCCGCCGCCAGCTCTACACCAGTTTCTGACTTCAGCTCCACCTCTGACTCCAGCTCCACACCAGTTCTGCATCTGACTTCAACTTCAGTTCCATCTCACACTACAGCTCCTCCTCCAACTCCAGTTCCACACCATCTCTGCCACTGACTTCAGCTCCGCTTCCAATTCCGGCGCCACACCAAATCTGCCTCTGACTTCAGGTCCGCCTCTGACTTCAGCTCCGCCTACAGTTCCAGCTCCGCCTCCAACACCTTTTCCATGATGACATATTTTCTTTGGTCCCACCGGGATTTGAACTTGGGTCGCTGGGGTGAGAGTCCAGAGCACTATCCACTATACCATTAAGATTTCACTAGTGTTGCAGGGAAGGAATGTACACTATATGGTTTAATGGAGCATTCTCTGACTCCACCACCAGCTCTGCCTCTGACTTCAGCTCCACATCTGACTCCAGCTCCACACCAGTCTCTGACTTCAGCTCCACCTCTGACTCCAGCCCCACACCAGCTTTGCATCTGACTCCAACTTCATCTCCGCCTCTGACTTCAGCTCCACACCAGCTCTACCTCTGACTTCATTTCTGCCTCTGACTCCACAACTTCAGTTCCATCTCTGACTACAGCTTCTCCTCCAACTCCAGCTCCACACCATCTCTGCCACTGACTTCAGCTCCGCCTCCAATTTCGGCACCACAGCAAATCTGCCTCTGACTTCAGCTCCGCCTACAGCTCCAGCTCCGCCACCAACGCCTTTTCCATGATGACATATTTTCTTTGGTCCCACCGGGATTTGAACTCGGGTCGCTGGGGTGAGAGTCCAGAGCACTACCCACTATACCATGAAGACTTCACTAGTGTTGCAGGGAAGGAATGTACACTATATGGTTTAATGGAGCATTCTCTGACTCCACCACCAGCTCTGCCTCTGACTTCAGCTCCACCTCTGACTTCAGCACCGCCTCCAGCTCTGCCTCTGACTTCAGCTCCGCCTCCAGCTCTGCCTCTGACTTCAGCCCCACTTCCGCCTTTGACTCTGCCTCCAGCTCCAGACCTGCTCTGCCTCTGCCTTCAGCTCCGCCTCCAGCTCCACACCAGTCTCCGACTTCAGCTCCACCTCCAACCCTGACTTCAGCTGTACCTCTGACTCCAGCTCCTCACCAGTTTCACTTCAGCTCCACCTCTGACTTCAGCCCCACTTCCGCCTTTGACTCTGCCACCAGCTCCAGACCTGCTCTGCCTCTGCCTTCAGCTCCGCCTCCAGCTCCACACCAGTCTCTGACATCAGCTCCACCTCCAACCCTGACTTCAGCTGTACCTCTGACTCCAGCTCCACACCAGTCTCTGACTTCAGCTCCAGCTCTGACTTCAGCGCCACACCAGCTCTGCCTCCAACTCCAGCACCACACCAGCTTTGCATCTGACTCCTACTTCATCTCCGCCTCTGACTTCAGCTCCACACCAGCTCTACCTCTGACTTCATTTCTGCCTCTGACTCCAGCTCTACACCATCTCTGCCTCTGACTTCAGCCGGGATTTGAACTCGGGTCGCTGGGGTGAGAGTCCAGAGCACTATCCACTATACCATGAAGACTTCACTAGTGTTGCAGGGAAGGAATGTACACTATATGGTTTAATGGAGCATTCTCTGACTCCACCACCAGCTCTGCCTCTGACTTCAGCTCCACCTCTGACTTCAGCACCGCCTCCAGCTCTGCCTCTGACTTCAGCTCCGCCTCCAGCTCTGCCTCTGACTTCAGCCCCACTTCCGCCTTTGACTCTGCCTCCAGCTCCAGACCTGCTCTGCCTCTGCCTTCAGCTCCGCCTCCAGCTCCACACCAGTCTCCGACTTCAGCTCCACCTCCAACCCTGACTTCAGCTCTACCTCTGACTCCAGCTCCACACCAGTCTCACTTCAGCTCCACCTCTGACACCAGCCCCACACCAGATTTGCATCTGACTCCAACTTCATCTCCGCCTCTGACCTCAGCTCCACACCAGCTCTACCTCTGACTTCATGTCTGCCTCTGACTTCAGCCCCACTTCCGCCGCCAACTCCGCCGCCAGCTCCACACCAGTTTCTGACTTCAGCTCCGCCTCTGACTCCAGCTCCACACCAGTTCTGCATCTGACCACAACTTCAGTTCCATCTCACACTACAGCTCCTCCTCCAACTCCAGTTCCACACCATCTCTGCCACTTACTTCAGCTCCGCTTCCAATTCCGGCGCCACACCAAATCTGCCTCTGACTTCAGGTCCGCCTCTGACTTCAGCTCCGCCTACAGCTCCAGCTCGGCCTCCAACACCTTTTCCATGATGACATATTTTCTTTGGTCCCACCGGGATTTGAACTCGGGTCGCTGGGGTGAGAGTCCAGAGCACTATCCACTATACCATTAAGACTTCACTAGTGTTGCAGGGAAGGAATGTACACTATATGGTTTAATGGAGCATTCTCTGACTCCACCACCAACTCTGCCTCTGACTTCAGCTCCACCTCTGACTTCAGCACCGCCTCCAGCTCTGCCTCTGACTTCAGCTCCGCCTCCAGCTCTGCCTCTGACTTCAGCCCCACTTCCGCCTTTGACTCTGCCTCCAGCTCCAGACTTGCTCTGCCTCTGCCTTCAGCTCCGCCTCCAGCTCCATACCAGTCTCTGACATCAGCTCCACCTCCAACCCTGACTTCAGCTCTACCTCTGACTCCAGCTCCACACCAGTCTCACTTCAGCTCCACCTCTGACTCCAGCCCCACACCAGCTTTGCATCTGACTCCAATTTCATCTCCGCCTCTGACTTCAGCTCCACACCAGCTCTACATCTGACTTCATTTCTGCCTCTGACTCCAGCTCTACACCATTTCTGCCTCTGACTTCAGCCCCACTTCCGCCTCCAACTCCTCCGCCAGCTCCACACCAGTTTCTGACTTCAGCTCCACCTCTGACTCCAGCTCCACACCAGTTCTGCATGTGACTTCAACTTCAGTTCCATCTCACACTACAGCTCCTCCTCCAACTCCAGTTCCACACCATCTCTGCCACTGACTTCAGCTCCGCTTCCAATTCCGGCGCCACACCAAATCTGCCTCTGACTTCAGGTCCGCCTCTGACTTCAGCTCCGCCTACAGCTCCAGCTCCGCCTCCAACACCTTTTCCATGATGACATATTTTCTTTGGTCCCACCGGGATTTGAACTCGGGTCGCTGGGGTGAGAGTCCAGAGCACTATCCACTATACCATTAAGACTTCACTAGTGTTGCAGGGAAGGAATGTACACTATATGGTTTAATGGAGCATTCTCTGACCACCACCAGCTCTGCCTCTGACGTCAGCTCCACCTCTGACTTCAGCTCCGCCTCCAGCTCTGCCTCTGACTTCAGCCCCACTTCCGCCTTTGACTCTGCCTCCAGCTCCAGACCTGCTCTGCCTCTGCCTTCAGCTCCGCCTCCAGCTCCACACCAGTCTCTGACATCAGCTCCACCTCCAACCCTGACTTCAGCTCTACCTCTGACTCCAGCTCCACACCAGTCTCTGACTTCAGCTTCACCTCTGACTTCAGCTCCACACCAGCTCTGCCTCCAACTCCAGCCCCACACCAGCTTTGCATCTGACTCCTACTTCATCTCCGCCTCTGACTTCAGCTCCACACCAGCTCTACCTCTGACTTCATTTCTGCCTCTGACTCCAGCTCTACACCATCTGTTACGCTCAGCTGGGGTGGTGAGCCAAAAATGCAGAGAACCCAGGAGAACAAGACACAAAAACTGAAGTCTTGGGGCAAAAAACAATATATTTACTTTTCTCACAAAAAAAGGGTGATCCAAAGTGGATAGGAGGGAGGAGACGCTGGTTCGACGTGTAGTTGAGCGCTGACCACGGAAGGTTAACGTCGAAGCGTCGAGCACTGTCTCTCAGGGGGTTTTGTAGACCGCCGCTGACGAGATGATTTGGAACAGCTTGGTCGATTGGGATGAGCCACACCTGTGCTGTGCCGGCTGGGGATGAGTGGCACAACAGTACCCCCCCCCTGAGGGGAGGCACCGGACGACCGTCCCTGGGCACCCGGATTGTTCCGGTAGAAGTCATCCAACAACGAAGGGTCAGCAAGGTAGGACCTGGGCACCCAGCTACGGTCTTCAGGGCCGAAACCCTCCCAGTCCACCAAGAACTGGAAGCCTCTTCCCCGGCGACGGACGGCCAGTAGTTTACGAACCGACCAAACAGGATCACCATCAGCCAGTAGTCGAGGTGGCGGGGGAGCAGAAACTGCCGGTGCCAGGGGACTGGTGGCGACTGGCTTCAGCTGGGACACATGGAAAACTGGGTGCACTTTGAGAGCAGGAGGGAGATTCAGACGCACTGCGGAAGGGCCGATGATGCGGTCCACAGTGTAGGGACCGACAAACCGAGGGTTCAACTTGCGGGTAGACGTCTGAGAGGTTTGGAGGGGCAAGTCCCGGGCCAATAGCCAAACTTTCTGGCCGGGCTGGTAAACCGGGGCATGCCTCCTCCGCCGGTTAGCACCACGCTGAGATCGTACTGAGGCACGGAGTAGCGCAGCCCGAGCAGTCCTCCAGATGTGTCGACACCGGCGGAGGTGGGCCCTGGTGGATGGAACTGCCACCTCCAGTTCCTGCTGTGGAAACAAGGGAGGCTGGTAACCCAGAGAGCATTGAAATGGTGACATTCCCGTGGCAGAGCTCTCCAATGTATTGAGGGAATACTCAACCCAGGCTAGGTACTTAGCCCATGAAGAGGGGTTGCTGGAGGCAACGCAGCGAAGGGTCTCCTCCACCGCCTGGTTGGCACGTTCAGTCTGCCCATTGGACTGAGGATGGTACCCGGAGGAAAGGCTGACCGTGGCTCCAATTCCCCTGCAAAAAGCCTGCCACACCTTGGAGATGAATTGGGGACCACGATCCGACACAATGTCTGAGGGAATACCATGGAGGCGTACAACATGGAGTGTGAGGAGGTCAGCCGTTTCAGCAGCAGAAGGAAGCTTGGGGAGGGGAATGAAGTGGACGGCCTTAGAGAACCGGTCGACCACAGTCAGGATGGTGTCATAACCCTGGGAAATGGGAAGTCCAGTGACAAAGTCCATGCCAATGTGAGACCATGGCCGACTCGGAATTGGAAGGGGTTGTAAGAGGCCTGCTGGAGGGCGATGGGAAGCCTTACTACGGGCACAGACTGTGCAGGCAGCAACGTACTCCTTGACATCCTTCTTAAGGGTGGGCCACCAGAATCTCCGGCCGACGAACTCCGCTGTCCGGCGCTCTCCGGGGTGACATGAAACACGGCTGGAGTGACCCCACTCTAACACTCAAGGACGGGCAGCATCTGGAACAAACTGCCTGTTCGGGGGTCCATTGCCAGGGTCAGGTTGGGTTTGCAGGGCCTCCATTACGACAGAATCTATGGGCCAGGAGATTGCCCCAACCACACGGGCAGGAAGAAGGATGGTGTCGGATATCTCCGGGACAGCAGGGCCCTCAGAGAACTGACGGGAAAGGGCGTCAGCTCTGACGTTCTTTGACCCTGGGCGGTATGTGAGAGTGAAATCAAACCGGCTTAAGAACAGAGCCCAGCGGGCCTGCCTGGAGTTTATCCTTTTTGCTGTTCTTAAGTAGGTCAGGTTCTTGTGATCTGACCACACGACAAAAGGCAGTTTTGCTCCCTCCAACCAGTGTCTCCACTCCCTCAGGGCATCATGGACCGCCAGCAGCTCCTTGTTTCCCACATCATAGTTCCTCTCCGCTGGGTCGTAACTTCGAGAGAAATAAGCGCACGGATGCACCTTCTGATCCTCCTCCGAGCGCTGGGAGAGGACTGCCCCAATGCCTGTGTCAGAAGCATCCACTTCCACAATGAATTGTCTCTCAGGGTCAGGGTGGACAAGCACTGGAGCTGAAGAGAACAGACCCTTGAGTCTGGTGAAGGCCGTCTCTGCTTCGGGCGTCCAGGAAAAGGGGCGTGTGATGGAGGTCAGGGCATTGAGAGGGGCAGCGATTTGACTATATCCCTTGATGAAGCGGCGTATGAAGCCTGCGAAACCCAGGAAGCGTCTGAGCTGAGTCCGGTTGGTAGGACGCGGCCACTCCTCCACAGCCTTGACTTTGGAGGGATCGACCCTCATCCGTCCAGCTTCCACTATGTTTCCCAGGTACGTTACAGAGTCAGAGTGGAAGACACACTTCTCGGCTTTAATGAACAGGCGATTCTCCAACAGCCGCTGAAGAACCAAACGCACATGCTGGTGGTGTTCCTTCAATGACCTGGAGAAGATAAGGATGTCGTCCAGGTACACCACCACAAAGATGTTCAACATGTCTCTTAACACATCATTTACCAGGCATTGGAAAACCGCTGGTGCGTTGGACAAGCCAAAAGGCATCACAAGGTACTCAAAATGGCCGAGATGGGTGTTGAAAGCCGTCTTCCATTCGTCGCCCTCTCTGATCCGGACTAAGTGGTAGGCGTTGCGGAGATCTAGCTTGGTGAACACCCGGGCATGAGTAAGAGGCTCAAAAGTGGAACTAATAAGGGGCAAAGGATACTTGTTTTTTACTGTGATGTCATTAAGACCACGGTAGTCAATGCAAGGTCTCAGGCCTCCATCCTTCCTGGTCACAAAAAAAAAACCTGCCCCTAAGGGAGATGATGATGGTCTTATGAAACCTGAGAGCAGGGACTCTGCAACATAATTGCGCATCGCCTCCTTTTCTGGAAGGGAGATGTTGTAGAGTCGCCCCTTAGGATAGGGGGCCCCGGGAAGGAGGTCGATCGCACAGTCGTATGGCCGGTGAGGGGGAAGTAAAAGGGCTTTATCCTTACTAAAAACTGAGGCAAGGTCATGGTAAATACTCGGAACTCCAGAGATATCAGGGGTTACGGGCATGGGTCTGGGACTACTTGGAGGTGAAAGGGCAGAGCGTAGACAGGTCGCATGACAGGCTGTGCTCCATCCCAAAATCCGACCAGAGGCCCAGGAGATGTGAGGTTCATGCCTCTCCAACCAAGGTCTCCCCAATATCAAGGGAGCAGTAGGGGCCTGAAGGACAAAAAAACGGATGGGCTCAGTATGATTCCCTGAGAGCGTGAGCATAAGAGGTTCAGTGGAGAAGGAAATGGTTCCTAATGAGTGACCATCGATGGCTCTGGGAGACAGGGATTGATCTAAGGGAACCAAAGGAATTCCGGCCTGGCGTGCGAAGGAAATGTCCATAAGGCTCTCGTCCGCACCAGAATCAATAAATGCACTAACGGACAATGTTTCTTTGCCCCAGGCCAGGGTTGCGGGGAAAAGACGGTTGGAACAAACCTTGGGCTGGGGAATGGTGGTGTTGCTCACCAGTATAGCCCCTACTGGCGAGCTGGGCCTTTTGGGCGGGTTGGGCAGGACCGGATGAAATGTCCTGATTCTCCACAGTAGAAACATTGATCATTGCTCAGCCTCAGCTGCTTTTCTGCTGGCGAGATCCGTGATCGGCCAACCTCCATGGGCTCCCCAGACCCTGAAGTAGATAGGAACGGGGGAAGCATAGGGTCCTGAGTACGAGTTGGCCTGGAAGGTGACGTGGGGAACACAGAAGCAAAACGACGGGGAACAAACTGTAGGGGGCTACGGTGGACTCTGTCTGTACGCCGCTCCTGAAGTCGTGCGTCCATCTTGAGAGCCAGGGATATTAGCTCGTTAAGGGTCTCCGGGCTGTCACGTACAATGAGGTCCTTAATAGAATCCCTCAGCCCCTTGCGAAAGACACTGAGGAGGGCTTGATCATTCCAACGGCTCTCTGCAGCAAGGATCCGAAATTCCAGCGTATATTGAGCCACTGAACGTGTCCCCTGGCGGATAACCAGCAGGCGGCTAGAAGCATCTTGACCATCTGCAGGGTGATCAAACACAGCCCGAAACTCACTCTTGAACTGTGAGTAGTCGGTAAGAAAAACTGGGTTATTCTCAACTGCCGCAATAGCCCAGCGGAGGGCATCCTCGACCAGAAGGGACATGACAAAAGCAATTTTAAACCCGTCAGAGGAATATTTAGAGGGCTGATGGGTAAAAAGTAACTCACATTGTGCCAAAAAACCTCTGCTCAGATTGAAGTCACCATTGAAAGGCCTAGGGCTGACTAGGCCAGGCTCGGACTGGGACTGCTGTGGGTTGGGAAGGACAGGGCTAGGTTGTTGGTTGGAAGCAGAGGCAGGGCCATGAACGGGAGCGGGATTTCCTTCGGCCGAGGCACGGACTGTAAGTGCATCCAGGGACCGTTGGATGCCAGATAGAGCTCCTGCAATAGACTGCACTTGGTTAGAAAGCGTTGCCACAGAACCAACTGTGGTTTGAGACGTCCTCTCCAGAGCAGTGATTTGAGACAGGACGGTCGGGAAAGCCTTATTTAATTCTTGCTGCAGTGAAGAGATCTCTTTAGCTTGACCAAAAACTAACTCACGTAATTCAGATGATCTTGGCTGCCCGGCCCCCGGGGTCCCGGCTTGGCTCATGATGGCTTCGACGTTCTGTTACGCTCAGCTGGGGTGGTGAGCCAAAAATGCAGAGAACCCAGGAGAACAAGACACAAAAACTGAAGTCTTGGGGCAAAAAACAATATATTTACTTTTCTCACAAAAAAAGGGTGATCCAAAGTGGATAGGAGGGAGGAGACGCTGGTTCGACGTGTAGTTGAGCGCTGACCACGGAAGGTTAACGTCGAAGCGTCGAGCACTGTCTCTCAGGGGGTTTTGTAGACCGCCGCTGACGAGATGATTTGGAACAGCTTGGTCGATTGGGATGAGCCACACCTGTGCTGTGCCGGCTGGGGATGAGTGGCACAACACCATCTCTGCCTCTGACTTCAGCCGGGATTTGAACTCGGGTCGCTGGGGTGAGAGTCCAGAGCACTATCCACTATACCATGAAGACTTCACTAGTGTTGCAGGGAAGGAATGTACACTATATGGTTTAATGGAGCATTCTCTGACTCCACCACCAGCTCTGCCTCTGACTTGAGCTGCACCTCTGACTTCAGCACCGCCTCCAGCTCTGCCTCTGACTTCAGCTCCGCCTCCAGCTCTGCCTCTGACTTCAGCCCCACTTCCGCCTTTGACTGTGCCTCCAGCTCCAGACCTGCTCTGCCTCTGCCTTCAGCTCCGCCTCCAGCTCCACACCAGTCTGTGACTTCAGCTCCACCTCCAACCCTGACTTCAGCTCTACCTCTGACTCCAGCTCCACACCAGTTTCTGACTTCAGCTCCACCTCTGACTCCAGCCCCACACCAGCTTTGCATCTGACTCCAACTTCATCTCCGCCTCTGACTTCAGTTCCACACCAGCTCTACCTATGACTTCATTTCTGCCTCTGACTCCAGCTTTACACCATCTCTGCCTCTGACTTCAGCCCCACTTCCGCCTCCAACTCCGACACCAGCTCCACACCAGTTTCTGACTTCAGCTCCGCCTCTGACTCCAGCTCCACACCAGTTCTGC
Source organism: Syngnathus leptorhynchus (assembly GCF_054491065.1). Lineage (NCBI taxonomy): Eukaryota > Metazoa > Chordata > Actinopteri > Syngnathiformes > Syngnathidae > Syngnathus > Syngnathus leptorhynchus. The sequence goes on from NW_028232024.1 coordinate 189,817, forward strand.
ATCTGACCACAACTTCAGTTCCATCTCTGACTACAGCTTCTCCTCCAACTCCAGCTCCACACCATCTCTGCCACTGACTTCAGCTCCGCCTTCAATTTCGGCACCACACCAAATCTGCCTCTGACTTCAGCTCCGCCTCTGACTTCAGCTCCGCCTACAGCTCCAGCTCCGCCACCAACGCCTTTTCCATGATGACATATTTTCTTTGGTCCCACCGGGATTTGAACTCGGGTCGCTGGGGTGAGAGTCCAGAGCACTATCCACTATACCATGAAGACTTCACTAGTGTTGCAGGGAAGGAATGTACACTATATGGTTTAATGGAGCATTCTCTGACTCCACCACCAGCTTTGCCTCTGACTTCAGCTCCACCTCTGACTTCAGCACCGCCTCCAGCTCTGCCTCTGACTTCAACTCCGCCTCCAGCTCTGCCTCTGACTTCAGCTCCGCCTCCAGCTCTGCCTCTGACTTCAGCCCCACTTCCGCCTTTGACTCTGCCTCCAGCTCCAGACCTGCTCTGCCTCTGCCTTCAGCTCCGCCTCCAGCTCCACACCAGTGTCCGACTTCAGCTCCACCTCCAACCCTGACTTCAGCTCTACCTCTGACTCCAGCTCCACACCAGTCTCACTTCAGCTCCACCTCTGACTCCAGCCCCACACCATCTTTGCATCTGACTCCAATTTCATCTCCGCCTCTGACTTCAGCTCCACACCAGCTCTACCTCTGACTTCATTTCTGCCTCTGACTCCAGCTCTACACCATCTCACATTGCTCAGCCTCAGCTGCTTTTCTGCTGGCGAGATCCGTGATCGGCCAACCTCCATGGGCTCCCCAGACCCTGAAGTAGATAGGAACGGGGGAAGCATAGGGTCCTGAGTACGAGTTGGCCTGGAAGGTGACGTGGGGAACACAGAAGCAAAACGACGGGGAACAAACTGTAGGGGGCTACGGTGGACTCTGTCTGTACGCCGCTCCTGAAGTCGTGCGTCCATCTTGAGAGCCAGGGATATTAGCTCGTTAAGGGTCTCCGGGCTGTCACGTACAATGAGGTCCTTAATAGAATCCCTCAGCCCCTTGCGAAAGACACTGAGGAGGGCTTGATCATTCCAACGGCTCTCTGCAGCAAGGATCCGAAATTCCAGCGTATATTGAGCCACTGAACGTGTCCCCTGGCGGATAACCAGCAGGCGGCTAGAAGCATCTTGACCATCTGCAGGGTGATCAAACACAGCCCGAAACTCACTCTTGAACTGTGAGTAGTCGGTAAGAAAAACTGGGTTATTCTCAACTGCCGCAATAGCCCAGCGGAGGGCATCCTCGACCAGAAGGGACATGACAAAAGCAATTTTAGACCCGTCAGAGGAATATTTAGAGGGCTGATGGGTAAAAAGTAACTCACATTGTGCCAAAAAACCTCTGCTCAGATTGAAGTCACCATTGAAAGGCCTAGGGCTGACTAGGCCAGGCTCGGACTGGGACTGCTGTGGGTTGGGAAGGACAGGGCTAGGTTGTTGGTTGGAAGCAGAGGCAGGGCCATGAACGGGAGCGGGATTTCCTTCGGCCGAGGCACGGACTGTAAGTGCATCCAGGGACCGTTGGATGCCAGATAGAGCTCCTGCAATAGACTGCACTTGGTTAGAAAGCGTTGCCACAGAACCAACTGTGGTTTGAGACGTCCTCTCCAGAGCAGTGATTTGAGACAGGACGGTCGGGAAAGCCTTATTTAATTCTTGCTGCAGTGAAGAGATCTCTTTAGCTTGACCAAAAACTAACTCACGTAATTCAGATGATCTTGGCTGCCCGGCCCCCGGGGTCCCGGCTTGGCTCATGATGGCTTCGACGTTCTGTTACGCTCAGCTGGGGTGGTGAGCCAAAAATGCAGAGAACCCAGGAGAACAAGACACAAAAACTGAAGTCTTGGGGCAAAAAACAATATATTTACTTTTCTCACAAAAAAAGGGTGATCCAAAGTGGATAGGAGGGAGGAGACGCTGGTTCGACGTGTAGTTGAGCGCTGACCACGGAAGGTTAACGTCGAAGCGTCGAGCACTGTCTCTCAGGGGGTTTTGTAGACCGCCGCTGACGAGATGATTTGGAACAGCTTGGTCGATTGGGATGAGCCACACCTGTGCTGTGCCGGCTGGGGATGAGTGGCACAACACCATCTCTGCCTCTGACTTCAGCCGGGATTTGAACTCGGGTCGCTGGGGCGAGAGTCCAGAGCACTATCCACTATACCATGAAGACTTCACTAGTGTTGCAGGGAAGGAATGTACACTATATGGTTTAATGGAGCATTCTCTGACTCCACCACCAGCTCTGCCTCTGACTTGAGCTGCACCTCTGACTTCAGCACCGCCTCCAGCTCTGCCTCTGACTTCAGCTCCGCCTCCAGCTCTGCCTCTGACTTCAGCCCCACTTCCGCCTTTGACTGTGCCTCCAGCTCCAGACCTGCTCTGCCTCTGCCTTCAGCTCCGCCTCCAGCTCCACACCAGTCTGTGACTTCAGCTCCACCTCCAACCCTGACTTCAGCTCTACCTCTGACTCCAGCTCCACACCAGTCCCTGACTTCAGCTCCACCTCTGATTTCAGCTCCACACCAGCTCTGCCTCCAACTCCAGCCCATCACCAGCTTTGCATCTGACTCCTACTTCATCTCCGCCTCTAACTTCAGCTCCACACCAGCTCTACCTCTGACTTCATTTCTGCCTCTGACTCCAGCTCTACACCATCTCTGCCTCTGACTTCAGCCGGGATTTGAACTCGGGTCGCTGGGGTGAGAGTCCAGAGCACTATCCACTATACCATGAAGACTTCACTAGTGTTGCAGGGAAGGAATGTACACTATATGGTTTAATGGAGCATTCTCCATTAAACCATATAGTGCACATGTATTATCACCTCCAACCCTGACTTCAGCTCTACCTCTGACTCCAGCTCCACACCTGTCTCTGACTTCAGCTCCACCTCTGACTCCAGCCCCACACCAGCTTTGCATCTGTCTCCAACTTCATCTCCGCCTCTGACTTCAGCTCCACACCAGCTCTACCTCTGACTTCATTTCTGCCTCTGACTCCACAACTTCAGTTCCATCTCTGACTACAGCTTCTCCTCCAACTCCAGCTCCACACCATCTCTGCCACTGACTTCAGCTCCGCCTCCAATTTCGGTACCACACCAAATCTGCCTCTGACTTCAGCTCCGCCTCTGACTTCAGCTCCGCCTACAGCTCCAGCTCCGCCACCAACGCCTTTTCCATGATGACATATTTTCTTTGGTCCCACCGGGATTTGAACTCGGGTCGCTGGGGTGAGAGTCCAGAGCACTATCCACTATACCATGAAGACTTCACTAGTGTTGCAGGGAAGGAATGTACACTATATGGTTTAATGGAGCATTCTCTGACTCAACCACCAGCTCTGCCTCTGACTTCAGCTCCACCTCTGACTTCAGCACCGCCTCCAGCTCCGCCTCTGACTTCAGCACCGCCTCCAGCTCTGCCTCTGACTTCAGCCCCACTTCCGTCTTTGACTCTGCCTCCAGCTCCAGACCTGCTCTGCCTCTGCCTCCAGCTCCACACCAGTCTCCGACTTCAGCTCCACCTCCAACCCTGACTTCAGCTCTACCTCTGACTCCAGCTCCACACCAGTCTCACTTCAGCTCCACCTCTGACTCCAGCCCCACACCAGCTTTGCATCTGACTCCAACTTCATCTCCGCCTCTGACTTCAGCTCCACATCAGCTCTACCTCTGACTTCAGCTCTACACCATCTCTGCCTCTGACTTCAGCCCCACTTCCGCCTCCAACTCCGCCGCCAGCTCCACACCAGTTTCTGACTTCAGCTCCACCTCTGACTCCAGCTCCGCACCAGTTCTGCATCTGACTTCAATTTCAGTTCCATTTCACACTACAGCTCCTCCTCCAACTCCAGCTCCACACCATCTATGCCACTTACTTCAGCTCCAATTCCAATTCCGGCGCCACACCAAATCTGCCTCTGACTTCAGGTCCGCCTCTGACTTCAGCTCCGCCTACAGCTCCAGCTCCGCCTCCAACACCTTTTCCATGATGACATATTTTCTTTGGTCCCACCGGGATTTGAACTCGGGTCGCTGGGGTGAGAGTCCAGAGCACTATCCACTATACCATGAAGACTTCACTACTGTTGCAGGGAAGGAATGTACACTATATGGTTTAATGGAGCATTCTCTGACTCCACCACCAGCTCTGCCTCTGACTTCAGCTCCACCTCTGACTTCAGCACCGCCTCCAGCTCTGCCTCTGACTTCAGCTCCGCCTCCAGCTCTGCCTCTGACTTCAGCCCCACTTCCGCCTTTGACACTGCCTCCAGCTCCAGACCTGCTCTGCCTCTGCCTTCAGCTCCGCCTCCAGCTCCACACCAGTCTCCGACTTCAGCTCCACCTCCAACCCTGACTTCAGCTCTACCTCTGACTCCAGCTCCACACCAGTCTCACTTCAGCTCCACCTCTGACTCCAGCCCCACACCAGATTTGCATCTGACTCCAACTTCATCTCCGCCTCTGACTTCAGCTCCACACCAGCTCTACCTCTGACTTCATGTCTGCCTCTGACTCCAGCTCTACACCATCTCTGCCTCTGACTTCAGCCCCACTTCCGCCTCCAACTCCACACCAGTTTCTGACTTCAGCTCCGCCTCTGACTCCAGCTCCACACCAGTTCTGCATCTGACCACAACTTCAGTTTCATCTCACACTACAGCTCCTCCTCCAACTCCAGTTCCACACCATCTCTGCCACTTACTTCAGCTCCGCTTCCAATTCCGGCGCCACACCAAATCTGCCTCTGACTTCAGGTTCGCCTCTGACTTCAGCTCTGCCTACAGCTCCAGCTCCGCCTCCAACACCTTTTCCATGATGACATATTTTCTTTGGTCCCACCGGGATTTGAACTCGGGTCGCTGGGGTGAGAGTCCAGAGCACTATCCACTATACCATTAAGAATTCACTAGTGTTGCAGGGAAGGAATATACACTATATGGTTTAATGGAGCATTCTCTGACTCCACCACCAACTCTGCCTCTGACTTCAGCTCCACCTCTGACTTCAGCACCGCCTCCAGCTCTGCCTCTGACTTCAGCTCCGCCTCCAGCTCTGCCTCTGACTTCAGCCCCACTTCCGCCTTTGACTCTGCCTCCAGCTCCAGACCTGCTCTGCCTCTGCCTTCAGCTCCGCCTCCAGCTCCACACCAGTCTCTGACATCAGCTCCACCTCCAACCCTGACTTCAGCTCTACCTCTGACTCCAGCTCCACACCAGTCTCACTTCAGCTCCACCTCTGACTTCAGCTCCACACCAGCTCTGCCTCCAACTCCAGCCCCACACCAGCTTTGCATCTGACTCCTACTTCATCTCCGCCTCTGACTTCAGCTCCACACCAGCTCTACCTCTGACTTCATTTCTGCCTCTGACTCCAGCTCTACACAATCTCTGCCTCTGACTTCAGCCGGGATTTGAACTCGGGTCGCTGGGGTGAGAGTCCAGAGCACTATCCATTATACCATGAAGACTTCACTAGTGTTGCAGGGAAGGAATGTACACTATATGGTTTAATGGAGCATTCTCTGACTCCACCACCAGCTCTGCCTCTGACTTCAGCTACACCTCTGACTTCAGCACCGCCTCCAGCTCTGCCTCTGACTTCAGCTCCGCCTCCAGCTCTGCCTCTGACTTCAGCCCCACTTCCGCCTTTGACTGTGCCTCCAGCTCCAGACCTGCTCTGCCTCTGCCTTCAGCTCCGCCTCCAGCTCCACACCAGTCTCCGACTTCAGCTCCACCTACAACCCTGACTTCAGCTCTACCTCTGACTCCAGCTCCACACCAGTCTCACTTCAGCTCCACCTCTGACACCAGCCCCACACCAGATTTGCATCTGACTCCAACTTCATCTCCGCCTCTGACCTCAGCTCCACACCAGCTCTACCTCTGACTTCATGTCTGCCTCTGACTCCAGCTCTACACGATCACTGCCTCTGACTTCAGCCCCACTTCCGCCTCCAACTCCACACCAGTTTCTGACTTCAGCTCCGCCTCTGACTCCAGCTCCACACCACTTTTGCATCTGACCACAACTTCAGTTCCATCTCACACAACAGCTCCTCCTCCAACTCCAGTTCCACACCATCTCTGCCACTTACTTCAGCTCCGCTTCCAATTCCGGCGCCACACCAAATCTGCCTCTGACTTCAGGTCCGCCTCTGACTTCAGCTCCGCCTACAGCTCCAGCTCCGCCTCCAACACCTTTTCCATGATGACATATTTTCTTTGGTCCCACCGGGATTTGAACTCGGGTCGCTGGGGTGAGAGTCCAGAGCACTATCCACTATACCATTAAGACTTCACTAGTGTTGCAGGGAAGGAATGTACACTATATGGTTTAATGGAGCATTCTCTGACTCCACCACCAACTCTGCCTCTGACTTCAGCTCCATCTCTGACTTCAGCACCGCCTCCAGCTCTGCCTCTGACTTCAGCTCCGCCTCCAGCTCTGCCTCTGACTTCAGCCCCACTTCCGCCTTTGACTCTGCCTCCAGCTCCAGACCTGCTCTGCCTCTGCCTTCAGCTCCGCCTCCAGCTCCACACCAGTTTCTGACATCAGCTCCACCTCCAACCCTGACTTCAGCTCTACCTCTGACTCCAGCTCCACACCAGTCTCACTTCAGCTCCACCTCTGACTTCAGCTCCACACCAGCTCTGCCTCCAACTCCAGCCCCACACCAGCTTTGCATCTGACTCCTACTTCATCTCCGCCTCTGACTTCAGCTCCACACCAGCTCTACCTCTGACTTCATTTCTGCCTCTGACTCCAGTTCTACACAATCTCTGCCTCTGACTTCAGCCGGGATTTGAACTCGGGTCGCTGGGGTGAGAGTCCAGAGCACTATCCACTATACCATGAAGACTTCACTAGTGTTGCAGGGAAGGAATGTACACTATATGGTTTAATGGAGCATTCTCTGACTCCACCACCAGCTCTGCCTCTGACTTCAGCTCCACCTCTGACTACAGCACCGCCTCCAGCTCTGCCTCTGACTTCAGCTCCGTCTCCAGCTCTGCCTCTGACTTCAGCCCCACTTCCGCCTTTGACTGTGCCTCCAGCTCCAGACCTGCTCTGCCTCTGCCTTCAGCTCCGCCTCCAGCTCCACACCAGTCTCTGACTTCAGCTCCACCTCCAACCCTGACTTCAGCTGTACCTCTGACTCCAGCTCCACACCAGTCTCTGACTTCAGCTCCACCTCTGACTCCAGCCCCACACCAGCTTTGCATCTGACTCCAACTTCATCTCCGCCTCTGACTTCAGTTCCACACCAGCTCTACCTATGACTTCATTTCTGCCTCTGACTCCAGCTCTACACCATCTCTGCCTCTGACTTCAGCCCCACTTCCGCCTCCAACTCCGACGCCAGCTCCACACCAGCTCTACCTCTGACTTCAGCTCCGCCTCTGACTCCAGCTCCACACCAGTTCTGCCTCTGACTTCAGCTCCGCCTCCAGCTCTGCCTCTGACTTCAGCCCCACTTCCGCCTTTGACTGTGCCTCCAGCTCCAGACCTGCTCTGCCTCTGCCTTCAGCTCCGCCTCCAGCTCCACACCAGTCTCCGACTTCAGCTCCACCTACAACCCTGACTTCAGCTCTACCTCTGACTCCAGCTCCACACCAGTCTCACTTCAGCTCCACCTCTGACACCAGCCCCACACCAGATTTGCATCTGACTCCAACTTCATCTCCGCCTCTGACCTCAGCTCCACACCAGCTCTACCTCTGACTTCATGTCTGCCTCTGACTCCAGCTCTACACGATCACCGCCTCCAACTCCACACCAGTTTCTGACTTCAGCTCCGCCTCTGACTCCAGCTCCACACCACTTTTGCATCTGACCACAACTTCAGTTCCATCTCACACAACAGCTCCTCCTCCAACTCCAGTTCCACACCATCTCTGCCACTTACTTCAGCTCCGCTTCCAATTCCGGCGCCACACCAAATCTGCCTCTGACTTCAGGTCCGCCTCTGACTTCAGCTCCGCCTACAGCTCCAGCTCCGCCTCCAACACCTTTTCCATGATGACATATTTTCTTTGGTCCCACCGGGATTTGAACTCGGGTCGCTGGGGTGAGAGTCCAGAGCACTATCCACTATACCATTAAGACTTCACTAGTGTTGCAGGGAAGGAATGTACACTATATGGTTTAATGGAGCATTCTCTGACTCCACCACCAACTCTGCCTCTGACTTCAGCTCCATCTCTGACTTCAGCACCGCCTCCAGCTCTGCCTCTGACTTCAGCTCCGCCTCCAGCTCTGCCTCTGACTTCAGCCCCACTTCCGCCTTTGACTCTGCCTCCAGCTCCAGACCTGCTCTGCCTCTGCCTTCAGCTCCGCCTCCAGCTCCACACCAGTTTCTGACATCAGCTCCACCTCCAACCCTGACTTCAGCTCTACCTCTGACTCCAGCTCCACACCAGTCTCACTTCAGCTCCACCTCTGACTTCAGCTCCACACCAGCTCTGCCTCCAACTCCAGCCCCACACCAGCTTTGCATCTGACTCCTACTTCATCTCCGCCTCTGACTTCAGCTCCACACCAGCTCTACCTCTGACTTCATTTCTGCCTCTGACTCCAGTTCTACACAATCTCTGCCTCTGACTTCAGCCGGGATTTGAACTCGGGTCGCTGGGGTGAGAGTCCAGAGCACTATCCACTATACCATGAAGACTTCACTAGTGTTGCAGGGAAGGAATGTACACTATATGGTTTAATGGAGCATTCTCTGACTCCACCACCAGCTCTGCCTCTGACTTCAGCTCCACCTCTGACTACAGCACCGCCTCCAGCTCTGCCTCTGACTTCAGCTCCGTCTCCAGCTCTGCCTCTGACTTCAGCCCCACTTCCGCCTTTGACTGTGCCTCCAGCTCCAGACCTGCTCTGCCTCTGCCTTCAGCTCCGCCTCCAGCTCCACACCAGTCTCTGACTTCAGCTCCACCTCCAACCCTGACTTCAGCTGTACCTCTGACTCCAGCTCCACACCAGTCTCTGACTTCAGCTCCACCTCTGACTCCAGCCCCACACCAGCTTTGCATCTGACTCCAACTTCATCTCCGCCTCTGACTTCAGTTCCACACCAGCTCTACCTATGACTTCATTTCTGCCTCTGACTCCAGCTCTACACCATCTCTGCCTCTGACTTCAGCCCCACTTCCGCCTCCAACTCCGACGCCAGCTCCACACCAGCTCTACCTCTGACTTCAGCTCCGCCTCTGACTCCAGCTCCACACCAGTTCTGCCTCTGAGTTCAGCCCCACTTCCGCCTCCAACTCCACACCAGTTTCTGACTTCAGCTCCGCCTCTGACTCCAGCTCCACACCAGTTCTGCATCTGACCACAACTTCAGTTCCATCTCACACTACAGCTCCTCCTCCAACTCCAGTTCCACACCATCTCTGCCACTTACTTCAGCTCCGCTTCCAATTCCGGCGCCACACCAAATCTGCCTCTGACTTCAGGTCCGCCTCTGACTTCAGCTCCGCCTACAGCTCCAGCTCCGCCTCCAACACCTTTTCCATGATGACATATTTTCTTTGGTCTCACCGGGATTTGAACTCGGGTCGCTGGGGTGAGAGTCCAGAGCACTATCCACTATACCATTAAGACTTCACTAGTGTTGCAGGGAAGGAATGTACACTATATGGTTTAATGGAGCATTCTCTGACTCCACCACCAACTCTGCCTCTGACTTCAGCTCCACCTCTGACTTCAGCACCGCCTCCAGCTCTGCCTCTGACTTCAGCTCCGCCTCCAGCTCTGCCTCTGACTTCAGCCTCACTTCCGCCTTTGACTCTGCCTCCAGCTCCAGACCTGCTCTGCCTCTGCTTTCAGCTCCGCCTCCAGCTCCACACCAGTCTCTGACATCAGCTCCACCTCCAACCTTGACTTCAGCTCTACCTCTGACTCCAGCTCCACACCAGTCTCACTTCAGCTCCACCTCTGACTTCAGCTCCACACCAGCTCTGCCTCCAACTCCAGCCCCACACCAGCTTTGCATCTGACTCCTACTTCATCTCCGCCTCTGACTTCAGCTCCACACCAGCTCTACCTCTGACTTCATTTCTGCCTCTGACTCCAGCTCTACACAATCTCTGCCTCTGACTTCAGCCGGGATTTGAACTCGGGTCGCTGGGGTGAGAGTCCAGAGCACTATCCATTATACCATGAAGACTTCACTAGTGTTGCAGGGAAGGAATGTACACTATATGGTTTAATGGAGCATTCTCTGACTCCACCACCAGCTCTGCCTCTGACTTCAGCTACACCTCTGACTTCAGCACCGCCTCCAGCTCTGCCTCTGACTTCAGCTCCGCCTCCAGCTCTGCCTCTGACTTCAGCCCCACTTCCGCCTTTGACTGTGACTCCAGCTCCAGACCTGCTCTGCCTCTGCCTTCAGCTCCGCCTCCAGCTCCACACCAGTCTCTGACTTCAGCTCCACCTCCAACCCTGACTTCAGCTCTACCTCTGACTCCAGCTCCACACCAGTCTCTGACTTCAGCTCCACCTCTGACTCCAGCCCCACACCAGCTTTGCATCTGACTCCAACTTCATCTCCGCCTCTGACTTCAGCTCCACACCAGCTCTACCTCTGACTTCATTTCTGCCTCTGACTCCAGCTCTACACCATCTCTGCCTCTGACTTCAGCCCCACTTCCGCCTCCAACTCCGCCGCCAGCTCCACACCAGTTTCTGACTTCAGCTCCGCCTCTGACTCCAGCTCCACACCAGTTCTGCATCTGACCACAACTTCAGTTTCATCTCTGACTACAGCTTCTCCTCCAACTCCAGCTCCACACCATCTCTGCCACTGACTTCAGCTCCGCCTCCAATTTCGGCACCACACCAAATCTGCCTCTGACTTCAGCTCCGCCTCTGACTTCAGCTCCGCCTACAGCTCCAGCTCCGCCACCAACGCCTTTTCCATGATGACATATTTTCTTTGGTCCCACCGGGATTTGAACTCGGGTCGCTGGGGTGAGAGTCCAGAGCACTATCCACTATACCATGAAGACTTCACTAGTGTTGCAGGGAAGGAATGTACACTATATGGTTTAATGGAGCATTCTCTGACTCCACCACCAGCTCTGCCTCTGACTTCAGCTCCACCTCTGACTTCAGCACCGCCTCCAGCTCTGCCTCTGACTTCAGCTCCGCCTCCAGCTCTGCCTCTGACTTCAGCCCCACTTCCGCCTTTGACTGTGCCTCCAGCTCCAGACCTGCTCTGCCTCTGCCTTCAGCTCCGCCTCCAGCTCCACACCAGTCTCTGACTTCAGCTCCACCTCCAACCCTGACTTCAGCTCTACCTCTGACTCCAGCTCCACACCAGTCTCTGACTTCAGCTCCACCTCTGACTCCAGCCCCACACCAGCTTTGCATCTGACTCCAACTTCATCTCCGCCTCTGACTTCAGTTCCACACCAGCTCTACCTATGACTTCATTTCTGCCTCTGACTCCAGCTCTACACCATCTCTGCCTCTGACTTCAGCCCCACTTCCGCCTCCAACTCCGACGCCAGCTCCACACCAGCTCTACCTCTGACTTCAGCTCCGCCTCTGACTCCAGCTCCACACCAGTTCTGCCTCTGACTTCAGCCCCACTTCCGCCTCCAACTCCACACCAGTTTCTGACTTCAGCTCCGCCTCTGACTCCAGCTCCACACCAGTTCTGCATCTGACCACAACTTCAGTTCCATCTCACACTACAGCTCCTCCTCCAACTCCAGTTCCACACCATCTCTGCCACTTACTTCAGCTCCGCTTCCAATTCCGGCGCCACACCAAATCTGCCTCTGACTTCAGGTCCGCCTCTGACTTCAGCTCCACCTCTGACTTCAGCACCGCCTCCAGCTCCGCCTCTGACTTCAGCACCGCCTCCAGCTCTGCCTCTGACTTCAGCCCCACTTCCGCCTTTGACTCTGCCTCCAGCTCCAGACCTGCTCTGCCTCTGCCTCCAGCTCCACACCAGTCTCCGACTTCAGCTCCACCTCCAACCCTGACTTCAGCTCTACCTCTGACTCCAGCTCCACACCAGTCTCACTTCAGCTCCACCTCTGACTCCAGCCCCACACCAGCTTTGCATCTGACTCCAACTTCATCTCCGCCTCTGACTTCAGCTCCACATCAGCTCTACCTCTGACTCCAGCTCTACACCATCTCTGCCTCTGACTTCAGCCCCACTTCCGCCTCCAACTCCGCCGCCAGCTCCACACCAGTTTCTGACTTCAGCTCCACCTCTGACTCCAGCTCCGCACCAGTTCTGCATCTGACTTCAATTTCAGTTCCATTTCACACTACAGCTCCTCCTCCAACTCCAGCTCCACACCATCTATGCCACTTACTTCAGCTCCAATTCCAATTCCGGCGCCACACCAAATCTGCCTCTGACTTCAGGTCCGCCTCTGACTTCAGCTCCGCCTACAGCTCCAGCTCCGCCTCCAACACCTTTTCCATGATGACATATTTTCTTTGGTCCCACCGGGATTTGAACTCGGGTCGCTGGGGTGAGAGTCCAGAGCACTATCCACTATACCATGAAGACTTCACTAGTGTTGCAGGGAAGGAATGTACACTATATGGTTTAATGGAGCATTCTCTGACTCCACCACCAGCTCTGCCTCTGACTTCAGCTCCACCTCTGACTACAGCACCGCCTCCAGCTCTGCCTCTGACTTCAGCTCCGTCTCCAGCTCTGCCTCTGACTTCAGCCCCACTTCCGCCTTTGACTGTGCCTCCAGCTCCAGACCTGCTCTGCCTCTGCCTTCAGCTCCGCCTCCAGCTCCACACCAGTCTCTGACTTCAGCTCCACCTCCAACCCTGACTTCAGCTGTACCTCTGACTCCAGCTCCACACCAGTCTCTGACTTCAGCTCCACCTCTGACTCCAGCCCCACACCAGCTTTGCATCTGACTCCAACTTCATCTCCGCCTCTGACTTCAGTTCCACACCAGCTCTACCTATGACTTCATTTCTGCCTCTGACTCCAGCTCTACACCATCTCTGCCTCTGACTTCAGCCCCACTTCCGCCTCCAACTCCGACGCCAGCTCCACACCAGCTCTACCTCTGACTTCAGCTCCGCCTCTGACTCCAGCTCCACACCAGTTCTGCCTCTGAGTTCAGCCCCACTTCCGCCTCCAACTCCACACCAGTTTCTGACTTCAGCTCCGCCTCTGACTCCAGCTCCACACCAGTTCTGCATCTGACCACAACTTCAGTTCCATCTCACACTACAGCTCCTCCTCCAACTCCAGTTCCACACCATCTCTGCCACTTACTTCAGCTCCGCTTCCAATTCCGGCGCCACACCAAATCTGCCTCTGACTTCAGGTCCGCCTCTGACTTCAGCTCCGCCTACAGCTCCAGCTCCGCCTCCAACACCTTTTCCATGATGACATATTTTCTTTGGTCTCACCGGGATTTGAACTCGGGTCGCTGGGGTGAGAGTCCAGAGCACTATCCACTATACCATTAAGACTTCACTAGTGTTGCAGGGAAGGAATGTACACTATATGGTTTAATGGAGCATTCTCTGACTCCACCACCAACTCTGCCTCTGACTTCAGCTCCACCTCTGACTTCAGCACCGCCTCCAGCTCTGCCTCTGACTTCAGCTCCGCCTCCAGCTCTGCCTCTGACTTCAGCCTCACTTCCGCCTTTGACTCTGCCTCCAGCTCCAGACCTGCTCTGCCTCTGCTTTCAGCTCCGCCTCCAGCTCCACACCAGTCTCTGACATCAGCTCCACCTCCAACCTTGACTTCAGCTCTACCTCTGACTCCAGCTCCACACCAGTCTCACTTCAGCTCCACCTCTGACTTCAGCTCCACACCAGCTCTGCCTCCAACTCCAGCCCCACACCAGCTTTGCATCTGACTCCTACTTCATCTCCGCCTCTGACTTCAGCTCCACACCAGCTCTACCTCTGACTTCATTTCTGCCTCTGACTCCAGCTCTACACAATCTCTGCCTCTGACTTCAGCCGGGATTTGAACTCGGGTCGCTGGGGTGAGAGTCCAGAGCACTATCCATTATACCATGAAGACTTCACTAGTGTTGCAGGGAAGGAATGTACACTATATGGTTTAATGGAGCATTCTCTGACTCCACCACCAGCTCTGCCTCTGACTTCAGCTACACCTCTGACTTCAGCACCGCCTCCAGCTCTGCCTCTGACTTCAGCTCCGCCTCCAGCTCTGCCTCTGACTTCAGCCCCACTTCCGCCTTTGACTGTGACTCCAGCTCCAGACCTGCTCTGCCTCTGCCTTCAGCTCCGCCTCCAGCTCCACACCAGTCTCTGACTTCAGCTCCACCTCCAACCCTGACTTCAGCTCTACCTCTGACTCCAGCTCCACACCAGTCTCTGACTTCAGCTCCACCTCTGACTCCAGCCCCACACCAGCTTTGCATCTGACTCCAACTTCATCTCCGCCTCTGACTTCAGCTCCACACCAGCTCTACCTCTGACTTCATTTCTGCCTCTGACTCCAGCTCTACACCATCTCTGCCTCTGACTTCAGCCCCACTTCCGCCTCCAACTCCGCCGCCAGCTCCACACCAGTTTCTGACTTCAGCTCCGCCTCTGACTCCAGCTCCACACCAGTTCTGCATCTGACCACAACTTCAGTTTCATCTCTGACTACAGCTTCTCCTCCAACTCCAGCTCCACACCATCTCTGCCACTGACTTCAGCTCCGCCTCCAATTTCGGCACCACACCAAATCTGCCTCTGACTTCAGCTCCGCCTCTGACTTCAGCTCCGCCTACAGCTCCAGCTCCGCCACCAACGCCTTTTCCATGATGACATATTTTCTTTGGTCCCACCGGGATTTGAACTCGGGTCGCTGGGGTGAGAGTCCAGAGCACTATCCACTATACCATGAAGACTTCACTAGTGTTGCAGGGAAGGAATGTACACTATATGGTTTAATGGAGCATTCTCTGACTCCACCACCAGCTCTGCCTCTGACTTCAGCTCCACCTCTGACTTCAGCACCGCCTCCAGCTCTGCCTCTGACTTCAGCTCCGCCTCCAGCTCTGCCTCTGACTTCAGCCCCACTTCCGCCTTTGACTGTGCCTCCAGCTCCAGACCTGCTCTGCCTCTGCCTTCAGCTCCGCCTCCAGCTCCACACCAGTCTCTGACTTCAGCTCCACCTCCAACCCTGACTTCAGCTCTACCTCTGACTCCAGCTCCACACCAGTCTCTGACTTCAGCTCCACCTCTGACTCCAGCCCCACACCAGCTTTGCATCTGACTCCAACTTCATCTCCGCCTCTGACTTCAGTTCCACACCAGCTCTACCTATGACTTCATTTCTGCCTCTGACTCCAGCTCTACACCATCTCTGCCTCTGACTTCAGCCCCACTTCCGCCTCCAACTCCGACGCCAGCTCCACACCAGCTCTACCTCTGACTTCAGCTCCGCCTCTGACTCCAGCTCCACACCAGTTCTGCCTCTGACTTCAGCCCCACTTCCGCCTCCAACTCCACACCAGTTTCTGACTTCAGCTCCGCCTCTGACTCCAGCTCCACACCAGTTCTGCATCTGACCACAACTTCAGTTCCATCTCACACTACAGCTCCTCCTCCAACTCCAGTTCCACACCATCTCTGCCACTTACTTCAGCTCCGCTTCCAATTCCGGCGCCACACCAAATCTGCCTCTGACTTCAGGTCCGCCTCTGACTTCAGCTCCGCCTACAGCTCCAGCTCCGCCTCCAACACCTTTTCCATGATGACATATTTTCTTTGGTCCCAACGGGATTTGAACTCGGCTCGCTGGGGTGAGAGTCCAGAGCACTATCCACTATACCATTAAGACTTCACTAGTGTTGCAGGGAAGGAATGTACACTATATGGTTTAATGGAGCATTCTCTGACTCCACCACCAACTCTGCCTCTGACTTCAGCTCCACCTCTGACTTCAGCACCGCCTCCAGCTCTGCCTCTGACTTCAGCTCCGCCTCCAGCTCTGCCTCTGACTTCAGCCCCACTTCCGCCTTTGACTCTGCCTCCAGCTCCAGACCTGCTCTGCCTCTGCCTTCAGCTCCGCCTCCAGCTCCACACCAGTCTCTGACATCAGCTCCACCTCCAACCCTGACTTCAGCTCTACCGCTGACTCCAGCTCCACACCAGTCTCACTTCAGCTCCACCTCTGACTTCAGCTCCACACCAGCTCTGCCTCCAACTCCAGCCCCACACCAGCTTTGCATCTGACTCCTACTTCATCTCCGCTTCTGACTTCAGCTCCACACCAGCTCTACCTCTGACTTCATTTCTGCCTCTGACTCCAGCTCTACACAATCTCTGCCTCTGACTTCAGCCGGGATTTGAACTCGGGTCGCTGGGGTGAGAGTCCAGAGCACTATCCATTATACCATGAAGACTTCACTAGTGTTGCAGGGAAGGAATGTACACTATATGGTTTAATGGAGCATTCTCTGACTCCACCACCAGCTCTGCCTCTGACTTCAGCTACACCTCTGACTTCAGCACCGCCTCCAGCTCTGCCTCTGACTTCAGCTCCGCCTCCAGCTCTGCCTCTGACTTCAGCCCCACTTCCGCCTTTGACTCTGCCTCCAGCTCCAGACCTGCTCTGCCTCTGCCTTCAGCTCCGCCTCCAGCTCCACACCAGTCTCTGACATCAGCTCCACCTCCAACCCTGACTTCAGCTCTACCTTTGACTCCAGCTCCACACCAGTCTCTGACTTCAGCTCCACCTCTGACTTCAGCTCCACACCAGCTCTGCCTCCAACTCCAGCCCCACACCAGCTTTGCATCTGACTCCTACTTCATCTTTGCCTCTTACTTCAGCTCCACACATGCTCTACCTCTGACTTCATTTCTGCCTCTGACTCCAGCTCTACACCATCTCTGCCTCTGACTTCAGCCGGGATTTGAACTCGGGTCGCTGGGGTGAGAGTCCAGAGCACTATCCACTATACCATGAAGACTTCACTAGTGTTGCAGGGAAGGAATGTACACTATATGGTTTAATGGAGCATTCTCTGACTCCACCACCAGCTCTGCCTCTGACTTCAGCTCCACCTCTGACTTCAGCACCGCCTCCAGCTCTGTCTCTGACTTCAGATCCGCCTCCAGCTCTGCCTCTGACTTCAGCCCCACTTCCGCCTTTGACTCTGCCTCCAGCTCCAGACCTGTTCTGCCTCTGCCTTCAGCTCCGCCTGCAGCTCCACACCAGTGTCCGACTTCAGCTCCACCTCCAACCCTGACTTCAGCTCTACCTCTGACTCCAGCTCCACACCAGTCCCTGACTTCAGCTCCACCTCTGACTTCAGCTCCACACCAGCTCTGCCTCCAACTCCAGCCCCACACCAGCTTTGCATCTGACTTCTACTTCATCTCCGCCTCTGACTTCAGCTCCACACCAGCTCTACCTCTGACTTCATTTCTGCCTCTGACTCCAGCTCTACACCATCTCTGCTTCTGACTTCAGCCGGGATTTGAATTCGGGTCGCTGGGGTGAGAGTCCAGAGCACTATCCACTATACCATGAAGACTTCACTAGTGTTGCAGGGAAGGAATGTACACTATATGGTTTAATGGAGCATTCTCTGACTCCACCACCAGCTCTGCCTCTGACTTGAGCTGCACCTCTGACTTCAGCACCGCCTCCAGCTCTGCCTCTGACTTCAGCTCCGCCTCCAGCTCTGCCTCTGACTTCAGCCCCACTTCCGCCTTTGACTGTGCCTACAGCTCCAGACCTGCTCTGCCTCTGCCTTCAGCTCCGCCTCCAGCTCCACACCAGTCTCTGACTTCAGCTCCACCTCCAACCCTGACTTCAGCTCTACCTCTGACTCCAGCTCCACACCAGTCTCTGACTTCAGCTCCACCTCTGACTCCAGCCCCACACCAGCTTTGCATCTGACTCCAACTTCATCTCCACCTCTGACTTCAGCTCCACACCAGCTCTACCTCTGACTTCATTTCTGCCTCTGACTCCAGCTCTTCACCATCTCTGCCTCTGACTTCAGACCCACCTCCGCCTCCAACTCCGCCGCCAGCTCCACACCAGTTTCTGACTTCAGCTCCGCCTCTGACTCCAGCTCCACACCAGTTCTGCATCTGACCACAACTTCAGTTCCATCTCTGACCACAGCTTCTCCTCCAACTCCAGCTCCACACCATCTCTGCCACTGACTTCAGCTCCGCCTTCAATTTCGGCACCACACCAAATCTGCCTCTGACTTCAGCTCCGCCTCTGACTTCAGCTCCGCCTACAGCTCCAGCTCCGCCACCAACACCTTTTCCATGATGACATATTTTCTTTGGTCCCACCGGGATTTGAACTCGGGTCGCTGGGGTGAGAGTCCAGAGCACTATCCACTATACCATTAAGACTTCACTAGTGTTGCAGGGAAGGAATGTACACTATATGGTTTAATGGAGCATTCTCTGACTCCACCACCAGCTCTGCCTCTGACTTCAGCTCGACCTCTGACTTCAGCATCGCCTCCAGCTCTGCCTCTGACTTCAGCTCCGCCTCCAGCTCTGCCTCTGACTTCAGCCCCACTTCCGCCTTTGACTCTGCCTCCAGCTCCAGACCTGCTCTGCCTCTGCCTTCAGCTCCGCCTCCAGCTCCACACCAGTCTCTGACATCAGCTCCACCTCCAACCCTGACTTCAGCTCTACCTCTGACTCCAGCTCCACACCAGTCTCTGACTTCAGCTCCACCTCTGACTCCAGCCCCACACCAGCTTTGCATCTGACTCCAACTTCATCTCCACCTCTGACTTCAGCTCCACACCAGCTCTACCTCTGACTTCATTTCTGCCTCTGACCCCAGCTCTTCACCATCTCTGCCTCTGACTTCAGCCCACTTCCGCCTCAAACTCCGTTGCCAGCTCCACACCAGTTTCTGACTTCATCTCCGCCTCTGACTTCAGCTCCAAACCAGCTCTACCTCTGACTTCATTTCTGCCTCTGACTCCAGCTCTACACCATCTCTGCCTCTGACGTCAGCCCCACTTCCGCCTCCAACTCCGCCGCCAGCTCCACACCAGTTTCTGACTTCAGCTCCACCTCTGACTCCAGCTCCACACCAGTTCTGCATCTGACTTCAACTTCAGTTCCATCTCACACTACAGCTTCTCCTCCAACTCCAGTTCCACACCATCTCTGCCACTTACTTTAGCTCCGCTTCCAATTCCGGCGCCACACCAAATTTGCCTCTGACTTCAGGTCCGCCTCTGACTTCAGCTCCGCCTACAGCTCCAGCTCCGCTTCTGACCACAACTTCAGTTCCATCTCTGACCACAGCTTCTCCTCCAACTCCAGCTCCACACCATCTCTGCCACTGACTTCAGCTCCGCCTTCAATTTCGGCACCACACCAAATCTGCCTCTGACTTCAGCTCCGCCTACAGCTCCAACTCCGCCACCAACGCCTTTTCCATGATGACATATTTTCTTTGGTCCCACCGGGATTTGAACTCGGGTCGCTGGGGTGAGAGTCCAGAGCACTATCCACTATACCATGAAGACTTCACTAGTGTTGCAGGGAAGGAATGTACACTATATGGTTTAATGGAGCATTCTCTGACTCCACCACCAGCTCTGCCTCTGACTTCAGCTCCACCTCTGACTTCAGCACCGCCTCCAGCTCTGCCTCTGACTTCAGCTCTGCCTCCAGCTTCAGCCCCACTTCCGCCTTTGACTGTGCCTCCAGCTCCAGACCTGCTCTGCCTCTGCCTTCAGCTCCGCCTCCAGCTCCACGCCAGTCTCTGACTTCAGTTCCACCTCCAACCCTGACTTCAGCTCTACCTCTGACTCCAGCTCCACACCAGTCTCTGACTTCAGCTCCACCTCTGACTCCAGCCCCACACCAGCTTTGCATCTGACTCCAACTTCATCTCCGCCTCTGACTTCAGCTCCACACCAGCTCTACCTCTGACTTCATTTCTGCCTCTGACTCCACAACTTCAGTTCCATCTCTGACTACAGCTTCTCCTCCAACTCCAGCTCCACACCATCTCTGCCACTGACTTCAGCTCCGCCTCCAATTTCGGCACCACACCAAATCTGCCTCTGACTTCAGCTCCGCCTCTGACTTCAGCTCCGCCTACAGCTCCAGCTCCAACACCAACGCCTTTTCCATGATGACATGTTTTCTTTGGTCCCACCGGGATTTGAACTCGGGTCGCTGGGGTGAGAGTCCAGAGCACTATCCACTACACCATGAAGACTTCACTAGTGTTGCAGGGAAGGAATGTACACTATATGGTTTAATGGAGCATTCTCTGACTCCACCACCAGCTCTGCCTCTGACTTGAGCTGCACCTCTGACTTCAGCACCGCCTCCAGCTCTGCCTCTGACTTCAGCTCCGCCTCCAGCTCTGCCTCTGACTTCAGCCCCACTTCCGCCTTTGACTCTGCCACCAGCTCCAGACCTGCTCTGCCTCTGCCTTCAGCTCCGCCTCCAGCTCCACACCAGTCTCTGACATCAGCTCCACCTCCAACCCTGACTTCAGCTGTACCTCTGACTCCAGCTCCACACCAGTCTCTGACTTCAGCTCCACCTCTGACTTCAGCTCCACACCAGCTCTGCCTCCAACTCCAGCCCCACACCAGCTTTGCATCTGACTCCTACTTCATCTCCGCCTCTGACTTTAGCTCCACACCAGCTCTACCTCTGACTTCATTTCTGCCTCTGACTCCAGCTCTACACCATCTCTGCCTCTGACTTCAGCCGGGATTTGAACTCGGGTCGCTGGGGTGAGAGTCCAGAGCACTATCCACTATACCATGAAGACTTCACTAGTGTTGCAGGGAAGGAATGTACACTATATGGTTTAATGGAGCATTCTCTGACTCCACCACCAGCTCTGCCTCTGACTTCAGCTCCACCTCTGACTTCAGCACCGCCTCCACTCTGCCTCTGACTTCAGCTCCGCCTCCAGCTCTGCCTCTGACTTCAGCCCCACTTCCGCCTTTGACTCTGCCTCCAGCTCCAGACCTGCTCTGCCTCTGCCTTCAGCTCCGCCTCCAGCTCCACACCAGTCTCCGACTTCAGCTCCACCTCCAACCCTGACTTCAGCTCTACCTCTGACTCCAGCTCCACACCAGTCTCACTTCAGCTCCACCTCTGACACCAGCCCCACACCAGATTTGCATCTGACTCCAACTTCATCTCCGCCTCTGAACTCAGCTCCACACCAGCTCTACCTCTGACTTCATGTCTGCCTCTGACTCCAGCTCTACACCATCTCTGCCTCTGACTTCAGCCCCACTTCCGCCTCCAACTCCGCCGCCAGCTCCACACCAGTTTCTGACTTCAGCTCCACCTCTGACTCCAGCTCCACACCAGTTTTGCATCTGACCCACAACTTCAGTTCCATCTCACACTACAGCTCCTCCTCCAACTCCAGTTCCACACCATCTCTGCCACTTACTTCAGCTCCGCTTCCAATTCCGGCGCCACACCAAATCTGCCTCTGACTTCAGGTCCGCCTCTGACTTCAGCTCCGCCTACAGCTCCAGCTCCGCCTCCAACACCTTTTCCATGATGACATATTTTCTTTGGTCCCACCGGGATTTGAACTCGGGTCGCTGGGGTGAGAGTCCAGAGCACTATCCACTATACCATTAAGACTTCACTAGTGTTGCAGGGAAGGAATGTACACTATATGGTTTAATGGAGCATTCTCTGACTCCACCACCAACTCTGCCTCTGACTTCAGCTCCACCTCTGACTTCAGCACCGCCTCAAGCTCTGCCTCTGACTTCAGCTCAGCCTCCAGCTCTGCCTCTGACTTCAGCCCCACTTCCGCCTTTGACTCTGCCTCCAGCTCCAGACTTGCTCTGCCTCTGCCTTCAGCTCCGCCTCCAGCTCCACACCAGTCTCTGACATCAGCTCCACCTCCAACCCTGACTTCAGCTCTACCTCTGACTCCAGCTCCACACCAGTCTCACTTCAGCTCCACCTCTGACTCCAGCCCCACACCAGCTTTGCATCTGACTCCAACTTCATCTCCGCCTCTGACTTCAGCTCCACACCAGCTCTACCTCTGACTTCATTTCTGCCTCTGACTCCAGCTCTACACCATCTCTGCCTCTGACTTCAGCCCCACTTCCGCCTCCAACTCCTCCGCCAGCTCCACACCAGTTTCTGACTCCAGCTCCACCTCTGACTCCAGCTCCACACCAGTTCTGCATCTGACTTCAACTTCAGTTCCATCTCACACTACAGCTCCTCCTCCAACTCCAGTTCCACACCATCTCTGCCACTGACTTCAGCTCCGCTTCCAATTCCGGCGCCACACCAAATCTGCCTCTGACTTCAGGTCCGCCTCTGACTTCAGCTCCGCCTACAGCTCCAGCTCCGCCTCCAACACCTTTTCCATGATGACATATTTTCTTTGGTCCCACCGGGATTTGAACTCGGGTCGCTGGGGCGAGAGTCCAGAGCACTATCCACTATACCATTAAGACTTCACTAGTGTTGCAGGGAAGGAATGTACACTAAATGGTTTAATGGAGCATTCTCTGACCACCACCAGCTCTGCCTCTGACTTCAGCTCCACCTCTGACTTCAGCACCGCCTCCAGCTCTGCCTCTGACTTCAGCTCCGCCTCCAGCTCTGCCTCTGACTTCAGCCCCACTTCCACCTTTGACTCGGCCTCCAGCTCCAGACCTGCTCTGCCTCTGCCTTCAGCTCCGCCTCCAGCTCCACACCAGTCTCTGACATCAGCTCCACCTCCAACCCTGACTTCAGCTGTACCTCTGACTCCAGCTCCACACCAGTCTCTGACTTCAGCTCCACCTCTGACTTCAGCTCCACACCAGCTCTGCGTCCAACTCCAGCCCCACACCAGCTTTGCATCTGACTCCTACTTCATCTCCGCCTCTGACTTCAGCTCCACACCAGCTCTACCTCTGACTTCATGTCTGCCTCTGACTCCAGCTCTACACCATCTCTGCCTCTGACTTCAGCCCCACTTCCGCCTCCAACTCCGACGCCAGCTCCACACCAGCTCTACCTCTGACTTCAGCTCCGCCTCTGACTCCAGCTCCACACCAGTTCTGCCTCTGACTTCAGCCCCACTTCCGCCTCCAACTCCACACCAGTTTCTGACTTCAGCTCCGCCTCTGACTCCAGCTCCACACCAGTTCTGCATCTTACCACAACTTCAGTTCCATCTCACACTACAGCTCCTCCTCCAACTCCAGTTCCACACCATCTCTGCCACTTACTTCAGCTCCGCTTCCAATTCCGGCGCCACACCAAATCTGCCTCTGACTTCAGGTCCGCCTCTGACTTCAGCTCCGCCTACAGCTCCAGCTCCGCCTCCAACACCTTTTCCATGATGACATATTTTCTTTGGTCCCACCGGGATTTGAACTCGGGTCGCTGGGGTGAGAGTCCAGAGCACTATCCACTATACCATTAAGACTTCACTAGTGTTGCAGGGAAGGAATGTTCACTATATGGTTTAATGGAGCATTCTCTGACTCCACCACCAACTCTGCCACTGACTTCAGCTCCACCTCTGACTTCAGCACCGCCTCCAGCTCTGCCTCTGACTTCAGCTCCGCCTCCAGCTCTGCCTCTGACTTCAGCCCCACTTCCGCCTTTGACTCTGCCTCCAGCTCCAGACCTGCTCTGCCTCTGCCTTCAGCTCCGCCTCCAGCTCCACACCAGTCTCTGACATCAGCTCCACCTCCAACCCTGACTTCAGCTCTACCTCTGACTCCAGCTCCACACCAGTCTCACTTCAGCTCCACCTCTGACTTCAGCTCCACACCAGCTCTGCCTCCAACTCCAGCCCCACACCAGCTTTGCATCTGACTCCTACTTCATCTCCGCCTCTGACTTCAGCTCCACACCAGCTCTACCTCTGACTTCATTTCTGCCTCTGACTCCAGCTCTACACAATCTCTGCCTCTGACTTCAGCCGGGATTTGAACTCGGGTCGCTGGGGTGAGAGTCCAGAGCACTATCCATTATACCATGAAGACTTCACTAGTGTTGCAGGGAAGGAATGTACACTATATGGTTTAATGGAGCATTCTCTGACTCCACCACCAGCTCTGCCTCTGACTTCAGCTACACCTCTGACTTCAGCACCGCCTCCAGCTCTGCCTCTGACTTCAGCTCCGCCTCCAGCTCTGCCTCTGACTTCAGCCCCACTTCCGCCTTTGACTGTGACTCCAGCTCCAGACCTGCTCTGCCTCTGCCTTCAGCTCCGCCTCCAGCTCCACACCAGTCTCTGACTTCAGCTCCACCTCCAACCCTGACTTCAGCTCTACCTCTGACTCCAGCTCCACACCAGTCTCTGACTTCAGCTCCACCTCTGACTCCAGCCCCACACCAGCTTTGCATCTGACTCCAACTTCATCTCCGCCTCTGACTTCAGCTCCACACCAGCTCTACCTCTGACTTCATTTCTGCCTCTGACTCCAGCTCTACACCATCTCTGCCTCTGACTTCAGCCCCACTTCCGCCTCCAACTCCACCGCCAGCTCCACACCAGTTACTGACTTCAGCTCCGCCTCTGACTCCAGCTCCACACCAGTTCTGCATCTGACCACAACTTCAGTTTCATCTCTGACTACAGCTTCTCCTCCAACTCCAGCTCCACACCATCTCTGCCACTGACTTCAGCTCCGCCTCCAATTTCGGCACCACACCAAATCTGCCTCTGACTTCAGCTCCGCCTCTGACTTCAGCTCCGCCTACAGCTCCAGCTCCGCCACCAACGCCTTTTCCATGATGACATATTTTCTTTGGTCCCACCGGGATTTGAACTCGGGTCGCTGGGGTGAGAGTCCAGAGCACTATCCACTATACCATGAAGACTTCACTAGTGTTGCAGGGAAGGAATGTACACTATATGGTTTAATGGAGCATTCTCTGACTCCACCACCAGCTCTGCCTCTGACTTCAGCTCCACCTCTGACTTCAGCACCGCCTCCAGCTCTGTCTCTGACTTCAGATCCGCCTCCAGCTCTGCCTCTGACTTCAGCCCCACTTCCGCCTTTGACTCTGCCTCCAGCTCCAGACCTGTTCTGCCTCTGCCTTCAGCTCCGCCTGCAGCTCCACACCAGTGTCCGACTTCAGCTCCACCTCCAACCCTGACTTCAGCTCTACCTCTGACTCCAGCTCCACACCAGTCCCTGACTTCAGCTCCACCTCTGACTTCAGCTCCACACCAGCTCTGCCTCCAACTCCAGCCCCACACCAGCTTTGCATCTGACTTCTACTTCATCTCCGCCTCTGACTTCAGCTCCACACCAGCTCTACCTCTGACTTCATTTCTGCCTCTGACTCCAGCTCTACACCATCTCTGCCTCTGACTTCAGCCGGGATTTGAATTCGGGTCGCTGGGGTGAGAGTCCAGAGCACTATCCACTATACCATGAAGACTTCACTAGTGTTGCAGGGAAGGAATGTACACTATATGGTTTAATGGAGCATTCTCTGACTCCACCACCAGCTCTGCCTCTGACTTGAGCTGCACCTCTGACTTCAGCACCGCCTCCAGCTCTGCCTCTGACTTCAGCTCCGCCTCCAGCTCTGCCTCTGACTTCAGCCCCACTTCCGCCTTTGACTGTGCCTACAGCTCCAGACCTGCTCTGCCTCTGCCTTCAGCTCCGCCTCCAGCTCCACACCAGTCTCTGACTTCAGCTCCACCTCCAACCCTGACTTCAGCTCTACCTCTGACTCCAGCTCCACACCAGTCTCTGACTTCAGCTCCACCTCTGACTCCAGCCCCACACCAGCTTTGCATCTGACTCCAACTTCATCTCCACCTCTGACTTCAGCTCCACACCAGCTCTACCTCTGACTTCATTTCTGCCTCTGACTCCAGCTCTTCACCATCTCTGCCTCTGACTTCAGACCCACCTCCGCCTCCAACTCCGCCGCCAGCTCCACACCAGTTTCTGACTTCAGCTCCGCCTCTGACTCCAGCTCCACACCAGTTCTGCATCTGACCACAACTTCAGTTCCATCTCTGACCACAGCTTCTCCTCCAACTCCAGCTCCACACCATCTCTGCCACTGACTTCAGCTCCGCCTTCAATTTCGGCACCACACCAAATCTGCCTCTGACTTCAGCTCCGCCTCTGACTTCAGCTCCGCCTACAGCTCCAGCTCCGCCACCAACACCTTTTCCATGATGACATATTTTCTTTGGTCCCACCGGGATTTGAACTCGGGTCGCTGGGGTGAGAGTCCAGAGCACTATCCACTATACCATTAAGACTTCACTAGTGTTGCAGGGAAGGAATGTACACTATATGGTTTAATGGAGCATTCTCTGACTCCACCACCAGCTCTGCCTCTGACTTCAGCTCGACCTCTGACTTCAGCATCGCCTCCAGCTCTGCCTCTGACTTCAGCTCCGCCTCCAGCTCTGCCTCTGACTTCAGCCCCACTTCCGCCTTTGACTCTGCCTCCAGCTCCAGACCTGCTCTGCCTCCAGCTCCGCCTCCAGCTCCACACCAGTCTCTGACATCAGCTCCACCTCCAACCCTGACTTCAGCTCTACCTCTGACTCCAGCTCCACACCAGTCTCTGACTTCAGCTCCACCTCTGACTCCAGCCCCACACCAGCTTTGCATCTGACTCCAACTTCATCTCCACCTCTGACTTCAGCTCCACACCAGCTCTACCTCTGACTTCATTTCTGCCTCTGACCCCAGCTCTTCACCATCTCTGCCTCTGACTTCAGCCCACTTCCGCCTCAAACTCCGTTGCCAGCTCCACACCAGTTTCTGACTTCATCTCCGCCTCTGACTTCAGCTCCAAACCAGCTCTACCTCTGACTTCATTTCTGCCTCTGACTCCAGCTCTACACCATCTCTGCCTCTGACGTCAGCCCCACTTCCGCCTCCAACTCCGCCGCCAGCTCCACACCAGTTTCTGACTTCAGCTCCACCTCTGACTCCAGCTCCACACCAGTTCTGCATCTGACTTCAACTTCAGTTCCATCTCACACTACAGCTTCTCCTCCAACTCCAGTTCCACACCATCTCTGCCACTTACTTCAGCTCCGCTTCCAATTCCGGCGCCACACCAAATTTGCCTCTGACTTCAGGTCCGCCTCTGACTTCAGCTCCGCCTACAGCTCCAGCTCCGCTTCTGACCACAACTTCAGTTCCATCTCTGACCACAGCTTCTCCTCCAACTCCAGCTCCACACCATCTCTGCCACTGACTTCAGCTCCGCCTTCAATTTCGGCACCACACCAAATCTGCCTCTGACTTCAGCTCCGCCTACAGCTCCAACTCCGCCACCAACGCCTTTTCCATGATGACATATTTTCTTTGGTCCCACCGGGATTTGAACTCGGGTCGCTGGGGTGAGAGTCCAGAGCACTATCCACTATACCATGAAGACTTCACTAGTGTTGCAGGGAAGGAATGTACACTATATGGTTTAATGGAGCATTCTCTGACTCCACCACCAGCTCTGCCTCTGACTTCAGCTCCACCTCTGACTTCAGCACCGCCTCCAGCTCTGCCTCTGACTTCAGCTCTGCCTCCAGCTCTGCCTCTGACTTCAGCCCCACTTCCGCCTTTGACTGTGCCTCCAGCTCCAGACCTGCTCTGCCTCTGCCTTCAGCTCCGCCTCCAGCTCCACGCCAGTCTCTGACTTCAGTTCCACCTCCAACCCTGACTTCAGCTCTACCTCTGACTCCAGCTCCACACCAGTCTCTGACTTCAGCTCCACCTCTGACTCCAGCCCCACACCAGCTTTGCATCTGACTCCAACTTCATCTCCGCCTCTGACTTCAGCTCCACACCAGCTCTACCTCTGACTTCATTTCTGCCTCTGACTCCACAACTTCAGTTCCATCTCTGACTACAGCTTCTCCTCCAACTCCAGCTCCACACCATCTCTGCCACTGACTTCAGCTCCGCCTCCTATTTCGGCACCACACCAAATCTGCCTCTGACTTCAGCTCCGCCTCTGACTTCAGCTCCGCCTACAGCTCCAGCTCCAACACCAACGCCTTTTCCATGATGACATATTTTCTTTGGTCCCACCGGGATTTGAACTCGGGTCGCTGGGGTGAGAGTCCAGAGCACTATCCACTACACCATGAAGACTTCACTAGTGTTGCAGGGAAGGAATGTACACTATATGGTTTAATGGAGCATTCTCTGACTCCACCACCAGCTCTGCCTCTGACTTGAGCTGCACCTCTGACTTCAGCACCGCCTCCAGCTCTGCCTCTGACTTCAGCTCCGCCTCCAGCTCTGCCTCTGACTTCAGCCCCACTTCCGCCTTTGACTCTGCCACCAGCTCCAGACCTGCTCTGCCTCTGCCTTCAGCTCCGCCTCCAGCTCCACACCAGTCTCTGACATCAGCTCCACCTCCAACCCTGACTTCAGCTGTACCTCTGACTCCAGCTCCACACCAGTCTCTGACTTCAGCTCCACCTCTGACTTCAGCTCCACACCAGCTCTGCCTCCAACTCCAGCCCCACACCAGCTTTGCATCTGACTCCTACTTCATCTCCGCCTCTGACTTTAGCTCCACACCAGCTCTACCTCTGACTTCATTTCTGCCTCTGACTCCAGCTCTACACCATCTCTGCCTCTGACTTCAGCCGGGATTTGAACTCGGGTCGCTGGGGTGAGAGTCCAGAGCACTATCCACTATACCATGAAGACTTCACTAGTGTTGCAGGGAAGGAATGTACACTATATGGTTTAATGGAGCATTCTCTGACTCCACCACCAGCTCTGCCTCTGACTTCAGCTCCACCTCTGACTTCAGCACCGCCTCCACTCTGCCTCTGACTTCAGCTCCGCCTCCAGCTCTGCCTCTGACTTCAGCCCCACTTCCGCCTTTGACTCTGCCTCCAGCTCCAGACCTGCTCTGCCTCTGCCTTCAGCTCCGCCTCCAGCTCCACACCAGTCTCCGACTTCAGCTCCACCTCCAACCCTGACTTCAGCTCTACCTCTGACTCCAGCTCCACACCAGTCTCACTTCAGCTCCACCTCTGACACCAGCCCCACACCAGATTTGCATCTGACTCCAACTTCATCTCCGCCTCTGAACTCAGCTCCACACCAGCTCTACCTCTGACTTCATGTCTGCCTCTGACTCCAGCTCTACACCATCTCTGCCTCTGACTTCAGCCCCACTTCCGCCTCCAACTCCGCCGCCAGCTCCACACCAGTTTCTGACTTCAGCTCCACCTCTGACTCCAGCTCCACACCAGTTTTGCATCTGACCCACAACTTCAGTTCCATCTCACACTACAGCTCCTCCTCCAACTCCAGTTCCACACCATCTCTGCCACTTACTTCAGCTCCGCTTCCAATTCCGGCGCCACACCAAATCTGCCTCTGACTTCAGGTCCGCCTCTGACTTCAGCTCCGCCTACAGCTCCAGCTCCGCCTCCAACACCTTTTCCATGATGACATATTTTCTTTGGTCCCACCGGGATTTGAACTCGGGTCGCTGGGGTGAGAGTCCAGAGCACTATCCACTATACCATTAAGACTTCACTAGTGTTGCAGGGAAGGAATGTACACTATATGGTTTAATGGAGCATTCTCTGACTCCACCACCAACTCTGCCTCTGACTTCAGCTCCACCTCTGACTTCAGCACCGCCTCAAGCTCTGCCTCTGACTTCAGCTCAGCCTCCAGCTCTGCCTCTGACTTCAGCCCCACTTCCGCCTTTGACTCTGCCTCCAGCTCCAGACTTGCTCTGCCTCTGCCTTCAGCTCCGCCTCCAGCTCCACACCAGTCTCTGACATCAGCTCCACCTCCAACCCTGACTTCAGCTCTACCTCTGACTCCAGCTCCACACCAGTCTCACTTCAGCTCCACCTCTGACTCCAGCCCCACACCAGCTTTGCATCTGACTCCAACTTCATCTCCGCCTCTGACTTCAGCTCCACACCAGCTCTACCTCTGACTTCATTTCTGCCTCTGACTCCAGCTCTACACCATCTCTGCCTCTGACTTCAGCCCCACTTCCGCCTCCAACTCCTCCGCCAGCTCCACACCAGCTCCACCTCTGACTTCAGCTCCGCCTCTGACTCCAGCTCCACAGCAGTTCTGCCTCTGACTTCAGCCCCACTTCCGCCTCCAACTCCACACCAGTTTCTGACTTCAGCTCCGCCTCTGACTCCAGCTCCACACCAGTTCTGCATCTGACCACAACTTCAGTTCCATCTCACACTACAGCTCCTCCTCCAACTCCAGTTCCACACCATCTCTGCCACTTACTTCAGCTCCGCTTCCAATTCCGGCGCCACACCAAATCTGCCTCTGACTTCAGGTCCGCCTCTGACTTCAGCTCCGCCTACAGCTCCAGCTCCGCCTCCAACACCTTTTCCATGATGACATATTTTCTTTGGTCCCACCGGGATTTGAACTCGGGTCGCTGGGGTGAGAGTCCAGAGCACTATCCACTATACCATTAAGACTTCACTAGTGTTGCAGGGAAGGAATGTACACTATATGGTTTAATGGAGCATTCTCTGACTCCACCACCAACTCTGCCTCTGACTTCAGCTCCACCTCTGACTTCAGCACCGCCTCCAGCTCTGCCTCTGACTTCAGCTCCGCCTCCAGCTCTGCCTCTGACTTCAGCCCCACTTCCGCCTTTGACTGTGCCTCCAGCTCCAGACCTCCTCTGCCTCTGCCTTCAGCTCCGCCTTCAGCTCCACACCAGTCTCTGACATCAGCTCCACCTCCAACCCTGACTTCAGCTCTACCTCTGACTCCAGCTCCTTACCAGTCTCACTTCAGCTCCACCTCTGACTTCAGCTCCACACCAGCTCTGCCTCCAACTCCAGCCCCACACCAGCTTTGCATCTGACTCCTACTTCATCTCCGCCTCTGACTTCAGCTCCACACCAGCTCTACCTCTGACTTCATTTCTGCCTCTGACTCCAGCTCTACACAATCTCTGCCTCTGACTTCAGCCGGGATTTGAACTCGGGTCGCTGGGGTGAGAGTCCAGAGCACTATCCATTATACCATGAAGACTTCACTAGTGTTGCAGGGAAGGAATGTACACTATATGGTTTAATGGAGCATTCTCTGACTCCACCACCAGCTCTGCCTCTGACTTCAGCTACACCTCTGACTTCAGCACCGCCTCCAGCTTTGCCTCTGACTTCAGCTGCGCCTCCAGCTCTGCCTCTGACTTCAGCCCCACTTCCGCCTTTGACTGTGACTCCAGCTCCAGACCTGCTCTGCCTCTGCCTTCAGCTCCGCCTCCAGCTCCACACCAGTCTCTGACTTCAGCTCCACCTCCAACCCTGACTTCAGCTCTACCTCTGACTCCAGCTCCACACCAGTCTCTGACTTCAGCTCCACCTCTGACTCCAGCCCCACACCAGCTTTGCATCTGACTCCAACTTCATCTCCGCCTCTGACTTCAGCTCCACACCAGCTCTACCTCTGACTTCATTTCTGCCTCTGACTCCAGCTCTACACCATCTCTGCCTCTGACTTCAGCCCCACTTCCGCCTCCAACTCCGCCGCCAGCTCCACACCAGTTTCTGACTTCAGCTCCGCCTCTGACTCCAGCTCCACACCAGTTCTGCATCTGACCACAACTTCAGTTTCATCTCTGACTACAGCTTCTCCTCCAACTCCAGCTCCACACCATCTCTGCCACTGACTTCAGCTCCGCCTCCAATTTCGGCACCACACCAAATCTGCCTCTGACTTCAGCTCCGCCTCTGACTTCAGCTCCGCCTACAGCTCCAGCTCCGCCACCAACGCCTTTTCCATGATGACATATTTTCTTTGGTCCCACCGGGATTTGAACTCGGGTCGCTGGGGTGAGAGTCCAGAGCACTATCCACTATACCATGAAGACTTCACTAGTGTTGCAGGGAAGGAATGTACACTATATGGTTTAATGGAGCATTCTCTGACTCCACCACCAGCTCTGCCTCTGACTTCAGCTCCACCTCTGACTTCAGCACCGCCTCCAGCTCTGCCTCTGACTTCAGCTCCGCCTCCAGCTCTGCCTCTGACTTCAGCCCCACTTCCGCCTTTGACTGTGCCTCCAGCTCCAGACCTGCTCTGCCTCTGCCTTCAGCTCCGCCTCCAGCTCCACACCAGTCTCTGACTTCAGCTCCACCTCCAACCCTGACTTCAGCTCTACCTCTGACTCCAGCTCCACACCAGTCTCTGACTTCAGCTCCACCTCTGACTCCAGCCCCACACCAGCTTTGCATCTGACTCCAACTTCATCTCCGCCTCTGACTTCAGTTCCACACCAGCTCTACCTATGACTTCATTTCTGCCTCTGACTCCAGCTCTACACCATCTCTGCCTCTGACTTCAGCCCCACTTCCGCCTCCAACTCCGACGCCAGCTCCACACCAGCTCTACCTCTGACTTCAGCTCCGCCTCTGACTCCAGCTCCACAGCAGTTCTGCCTCTGACTTCAGCCCCACTTCCGCCTCCAACTCCACACCAGTTTCTGACTTCAGCTCCGCCTCTGACTCCAGCTCCACACCAGTTCTGCATCTGACCACAACTTCAGTTCCATCTCACACTACAGCTCCTCCTCCAACTCCAGTTCCACACCATCTCTGCCACTTACTTCAGCTCCGCTTCCAATTCCGGCGCCACACCAAATCTGCCTCTGACTTCAGGTCCGCCTCTGACTTCAGCTCCGCCTACAGCTCCAGCTCCGCCTCCAACACCTTTTCCATGATGACATATTTTCTTTGGTCCCACCGGGATTTGAACTCGGGTCGCTGGGGTGAGAGTCCAGAGCACTATCCACTATACCATTAAGACTTCACTAGTGTTGCAGGGAAGGAATGTACACTATATGGTTTAATGGAGCATTCTCTGACTCCACCACCAACTCTGCCTCTGACTTCAGCTCCACCTCTGACTTCAGCACCGCCTCCAGCTCTGCCTCTGACTTCAGCTCCGCCTCCAGCTCTGCCTCTGACTTCAGCCCCACTTCCGCCTTTGACTCTGCCTCCAGCTCCAGACCTGCTCTGCCTCTGCCTTCAGCTCCGCCTCCAGCTCCACACCAGTCTCTGACATCAGCTCCACCTCCAACCCTGACTTCAGCTGTACCTCTGACTCCAGCTCCACACCAGTCTCTGACTTCAGCTCCACCTCTGACTTCAGCTCCACACCAGCTCTGCCTCCAACTCCAGCCCCACACCAGCTTTGCATCTGACTCCTACTTCATCTCCGCCTCTGACTTCAGCTCCACACCAGCTCTACCTCTGACTTCATTTCTGCCTCTGACTCCAGCTCTACACAATCTCTGCCTCTGACTTCAGCCGGGATTTGAACTCAGGTCGCTGGGGTGAGAGTCCAGAGCACTATCCACTATACCATGAAGACTTCACTAGTGTTGCAGGGAAGGAATGTACACTATATGGTTTAATGGAGCATTCTCTGACTCCACCACCAACTCTGCCTTTGACTTCAGCTCCACCTCTGACTTCAGCACCGCCTCCAGCTCTGCCTCTGACTTCAGCTCCGCCTACAGCTCTGCCTCTAACTTCAGCCCCACTTCCGCCTTTGACTCTGCCTCCAGCTCCAGACCTGCTCTGCCTCTGCCTTCAGCTCCGCCTCCAGCTCCACACCAGTCTCCGACCTCAGCTCCACCTCCAACCCTGACTTCAGCTCTACCTCCGACTTCAGCTCCACACCAGTCTCACTTCAGCTCCACCTCTGACTCCAGCCCCACACCAGCTTTGCATCTGACTCCAACTTCATCTCCGCCTCTGACTTCAGCTCCACACCAGCTCTACCTCTGACTCCAGCTCTACACCATCTCTGCCTCTGACTTCAGCCCCACTTCCACCTCACACTCCGCCGCCAGCTCCACACCAGTTTCTGACTTCAGCTCCACCTCTGACTCCAGCTCCACACCAGTTCTGCATCTGACTTCAACTTCAGTTCCATCTCACACTACAGCTCCTCCTCCAACTCCAGTTCCACACCATCTCTGCCACTGACTTCAGCTCCGCTTCCAATTCCGGCTCCACACCAAATCTGCCTCTGACTTCAGGTCCGCCTCTGACTTCAGCTCCGCCTACAGCTCCAGCTTCGCCTCCAACACCTTTTCCATGATGACATATTTTCTTTGGTCCCACCGGGATTTGAACTCGGGTCGCTGGGGTGAGAGTCCAGAGCACTATCCACTATACCATTAAGACTTCACTAGTGTTGCAGGGAAGGAATGTACACTATATGGTTTAATGGAGCATTCTCTGACTCCACCACCAGCTCTGCCTCTGACTTCAGCTCCACTTCTGACTTCAGCACCGCCTCCAGCTCTGCCTCTGAATTCAGCTCCGCCTCCAGCTCTGCCTCTGACTTCAGCCCCACTTCCGCCTTTGACTGTGCCTCCAGCTCCAGACCTCCTCTGCCTCTGCCTTCAGCTCCGCCTCCAGCTCCACACCAGTCTCTGACTTCAGCTCCACCTCCAACCCTGACTTCAGCTCTACCTCTGACTCCAGCTCCACACCAGTCTCTGACTTCAGCTCCACCTCTGACTCCAGCCCCACACCAGCTTTGCATCTGACTCCAACTTCATCTCCGCCTCTGACTTCAGTTCCACACCAGCTCTACCTATGACTTCATTTCTGCCTCTGACTCCAGCTCTACACCATCTCTGCCTCTGACTTCAGCCCCACTTCCGCCTCCAACTCCGACGCCAGCTCCACACCAGCTCTACCTCTGACTTCAGCTCCGCCTCTGACTCCAGCTCCACAGCAGTTCTGCCTCTGACTTCAGCCCCACTTCCGCCTCCAACTCCACACCAGTTTCTGACTTCAGCTCCGCCTCTGACTCCAGCTCCACACCAGTTCTGCATCTGACCACAACTTCAGTTCCATCTCACACTACAGCTCCTCCTCCAACTCCAGTTCCACACCATCTCTGCCACTTACTTCAGCTCCGCTTCCAATTCCGGCGCCACACCAAATCTGCCTCTGACTTCAGGTCCGCCTCTGACTTCAGCTCCGCCTACAGCTCCAGCTCCGCCTCCAACACCTTTTCCATGATGACATATTTTCTTTGGTCCCACCGGGATTTGAACTCGGGTCGCTGGGGTGAGAGTCCAGAGCACTATCCACTATACCATTAAGACTTCACTAGTGTTGCAGGGAAGGAATGTACACTATATGGTTTAATGGAGCATTCTCTGACTCCACCACCAACTCTGCCTCTGACTTCAGCTCCACCTCTGACTTCAGCACCGCCTCCAGCTCTGCCTCTGACTTCAGCTCCGCCTCCAGCTCTGCCTCTGACTTCAGCCCCACTTCCGCCTTTGACTCTGCCTCCAGCTCCAGACCTGCTCTGCCTCTGCCTTCAGCTCCGCCTCCAGCTCCACACCAGTCTCTGACATCAGCTCCACCTCCAACCCTGACTTCAGCTGTACCTCTGACTCCAGCTCCACACCAGTCTCTGACTTCAGCTCCACCTCTGACTTCAGCTCCACACCAGCTCTGCCTCCAACTCCAGCCCCACACCAGCTTTGCATCTGACTCCTACTTCATCTCCGCCTCTGACTTCAGCTCCACACCAGCTCTACCTCTGACTTCATTTCTGCCTCTGACTCCAGCTCTACACAATCTCTGCCTCTGACTTCAGCCGGGATTTGAACTCAGGTCGCTGGGGTGAGAGTCCAGAGCACTATCCACTATACCATGAAGACTTCACTAGTGTTGCAGGGAAGGAATGTACACTATATGGTTTAATGGAGCATTCTCTGACTCCACCACCAACTCTGCCTTTGACTTCAGCTCCACCTCTGACTTCAGCACCGCCTCCAGCTCTGCCTCTGACTTCAGCTCCGCCTACAGCTCTGCCTCTAACTTCAGCCCCACTTCCGCCTTTGACTCTGCCTCCAGCTCCAGACCTGCTCTGCCTCTGCCTTCAGCTCCGCCTCCAGCTCCACACCAGTCTCCGACCTCAGCTCCACCTCCAACCCTGACTTCAGCTCTACCTCCGACTTCAGCTCCACACCAGTCTCACTTCAGCTCCACCTCTGACTCCAGCCCCACACCAGCTTTGCATCTGACTCCAACTTCATCTCCGCCTCTG
Source organism: Syngnathus leptorhynchus (assembly GCF_054491065.1). Taxonomy (NCBI): domain Eukaryota; kingdom Metazoa; phylum Chordata; class Actinopteri; order Syngnathiformes; family Syngnathidae; genus Syngnathus; species Syngnathus leptorhynchus. The sequence continues at coordinate 225,924 of NW_028232024.1, forward strand.
ACTTCAGCTCCACACCAGCTCTACCTCTGACTCCAGCTCTACACCATCTCTGCCTCTGACTTCAGCCCCACTTCCACCTCACACTCCGCCGCCAGCTCCACACCAGTTTCTGACTTCAGCTCCACCTCTGACTCCAGCTCCACACCAGTTCTGCATCTGACTTCAACTTCAGTTCCATCTCACACTACAGCTCCTCCTCCAACTCCAGTTCCACACCATCTCTGCCACTGACTTCAGCTCCGCTTCCAATTCCGGCTCCACACCAAATCTGCCTCTGACTTCAGGTCCGCCTCTGACTTCAGCTCCGCCTACAGCTCCAGCTTCGCCTCCAACACCTTTTCCATGATGACATATTTTCTTTGGTCCCACCGGGATTTGAACTCGGGTCGCTGGGGTGAGAGTCCAGAGCACTATCCACTATACCATTAAGACTTCACTAGTGTTGCAGGGAAGGAATGTACACTATATGGTTTAATGGAGCATTCTCTGACTCCACCACCAGCTCTGCCTCTGACTTCAGCTCCACTTCTGACTTCAGCACCGCCTCCAGCTCTGCCTCTGAATTCAGCTCCGCCTCCAGCTCTGCCTCTGACTTCAGCCCCACTTCCGCCTTTGACTGTGCCTCCAGCTCCAGACCTGCTCTGCCTCTGCCTTCAGCTCCGCCTCCAGCTCCACACCAGTCTCTGACTTCAGCTCCACCTCCAACCCTGACTTCAGCTCTACCTCTGACTCCAGCTCCACACCAGTCTCTGACTTCAGCTCCACCCCCACACCAGCTTTGCATCTGACTCCAACTTCAGCTCCACCTCCAACCCTGACTTCAGTTCTACCTCTGACTCCAGCTCCACACCAGTCTCTGACTTCAGCTCCACCTCTGACTCCAGCCCCACACCAGCTTTGCATCTGACTCCAACTTCATCTCCGCCTCTGACTTCAGCTCCACACTAGCTCTACCTCTGACTTCATTTCTGCCTCTGACTCCACAACTTCAGTTCCATCTCTGACCACAGCTTCTCCTCCAACTCCAGCTCCACACCATCTCTGCCACTGACTTCAGCTCCGCCTTCAATTTCGGCACCACACCAAATCTGCCTCTGACTTCAGGTCCGCCTCTGACTTCAGCTCCGCCTACAGCTCCAGCTCCGCCTCCAACACCTTTTCCATGATGACATATTTTCTTTGGTCCCACCGGGATTTGAACTCGGGTCGCTGGGGTGAGAGTCCAGAGCACTATCCACTATACCATGAAGACTTCACTAGTGTTGCCGGGAAGGAATGTACACTATATGGTTTAATGGAGCATTCTCTGACTCCACCACCAGCTCTGCCTCTGACTTCAGCTCCACCTCTGACTTCAGCACCGCCTCCAGCTCTGCCTCTGACTTCAGCTCCGCCTCCAGCTCTGCCTCTGACTTCAGCCCCACTTCCGCCTTTGACTCTGCCTCCAGCTTCAGACCTGTTCTGCCTCTGCCTTCAGCTCTGCCTCCAGCTCCACACCAGTCTCCGACTTCAGCTCCACCTCCAACACTGACTTCAGCTCTCTCTGACTCCAGCTCCACACCAGTCCCTGACTTCAGCTCCACCTCTGATTTCAGCTCCACACCAGCTCTGCCTCCAACTCCAGCCCATCACCAGCTTTGCATCTGACTCCTACTTCATCTCCGCCTCTGACTTCAGCTCCACACCAGCTCTACCTCTGACTTCATTTCTGCCTCTGACTCCAGCTCTACACCATCTCTGCCTCTGACTTCAGCCGGGATTTGAACTCGGGTCGCTGGGGTGAGAGTCCAGAGCACTATCCACTATACCATGAAGACTTCACTAGTGTTGCAGGGAAGGAATGTACACTATATGGTTTAATGGAGCATTCTCTGACTCCACCACCAGCTCTGCCTCTGACTTCAGCTCCACCTCTGACTTCAGCACAACCTCCAGCTCTGCCTCTGACTTCAGCTCCGCCTCCAGCTCTGCCTCTGACTTCAGCCCCACTTCCGCCTTTGACTCTGCCTCCAGCTCCAGACCTGCTCTGCCTCTGCCTTCAGCTCCGCCTCCAGCTCCACACCAGTCTCCGACTTCAGCTCCACCTCCAACCCTGACTTCATTTCTACCTCTGACTCCAGGTCCACACCAGTCTCACTTCAGCTCCACCTCTGACTCCAGCCCCACACCAGATTTGCATCTGACTCCAACTTCATCTCCGCCTCTGACTTCAGCTCCACACCAGCTCTACCTCTGACTTCATGTCTGCCTCTGACTCCAGCTCTACACCATCTCTGCCTCTGACTTCAGCCCCACTTCCGCCTCCAACTCCGACGCCAGCTCCACACCAGCTCTACCTCTGACTTCAGCTCCGCCTCTGACTCCAGCTCCACACCAGTTCTGCCTCTGACTTCAGCCCCACTTCCGCCTCCAACTCCACACCAGTTTCTGACTTCAGCTCCGCCTCTGACTCCAGCTCCACACCAGTTCTGCATCTGACCACAACTTCAGTTCCATCTCACACTACAGCTCCTCCTCCAACTCCAGTTCCACACCATCTCTGCCACTTACTTCAGCTCCGCTTCCAATTCCGGCGCCACACCAAATCTGCCTCTGACTTCAGCTCCGCCTCTGACTTCAGCTCCGCCTACAGCTCCAGCTCCGCCTCCAACACCTTTTCCATGATGACATATTTTCTTTGGTCCCACCGGGATTTGAACTCGGGTCGCTGGGGTGAGAGTCCAGAGCACTATCCACTATACCATTAAGACTTCACTAGTGTTGCAGGGAAGGAATGTACACTATATGGTTTAATGGAGCATTCTCTGACTCCACCACCAGCTCTGCCTCTGACTTCAGCTCCACCTCTGACTTCAGCACCGCCTCCAGCTCTGCCTCTGACTTCAGCTCCGCCTCCAGCTCTGCCTCTGACTTCAGCCCCACTTCCGCCTTTGACTCTGCCTCCAGCTCCAGACCTGCTCTGCCTCTGCCTTCAGCTCCGCCTCCAGCTCCACACCAGTCTCTGACATCAGCTCCACCTCCAACCCTGACTTCAGCTCTACCTCTGACTCCAGCTCCACACCAGTCTCACTTCAGCTCCACCTCTGACTTCAGCTCCACACCAGCTCTGCCTCCAACTCCAGCCCCACACCAGCTTTGCATCTGACTCCTACTTCATCTCCGCCTCTGACTTCAGCTCCACACCAGCTCTACCTCTGACTTCATTTCTGCCTCTGACTCCAGCTCTACACAATCTCTGCCTCTGACTTCAGCCGGGATTTGAACTCGGGTCGCTGGGGTGAGAGTCCAGAGCACTATCCATTATACCATGAAGACTTCACTAGTGTTGCAGGGAAGGAATGTACACTATATGGTTTAATGGAGCATTCTCTGACTCCACCACCAGCTCTGCCTCTGACTTCAGCTACACCTCTGACTTCAGCACCGCCTCCAGCTTTGCCTCTGACTTCAGCTCCGCCTCCAGCTCTGCCTCTGACTTCAGCCCCACTTCCGCCTTTGACTGTGACTCCAGCTCCAGACCTGCTCTGCCTCTGCCTTCAGCTCCGCCTCCAGCTCCACACCAGTCTCTGACTTCAGCTCCACCTCCAACCCTGACTTCAGCTCTACCTCTGACTCCAGCTCCACACCAGTCTCTGACTTCAGCTCCACCTCTGACTCCAGCCCCACACCAGCTTTGCATCTGACTCCAACTTCATCTCCGCCTCTGACTTCAGTTCCACACCAGCTCTACCTCTGACTTCATTTCTGCCTCTGACTCCAGCTCTACACCATCTCTGCCTCTGACTTCAGCCCCACTTCCGCCTCCAACTCCGCCGCCAGCTCCACACCAGTTTCTGACTTCAGCTCTACCTCTGACTCCAGCTCCACACCAGTCTCTGACTTCAGCTCCACCCCCACACCAGCTTTGCATCTGACTCCAACTTCAGCTCCACCTCCAACCCTGACTTCAGTTCTACCTCTGACTCCAGCTCCACACCAGTCTCTGACTTCAGCTCCACCTCTGACTCCAGCCCCACACCAGCTTTGCATCTGACTCCAACTTCATCTCCGCCTCTGACTTCAGCTCCACACTAGCTCTACCTCTGACTTCATTTCTGCCTCTGACTCCACAACTTCAGTTCCATCTCTGACCACAGCTTCTCCTCCAACTCCAGCTCCACACCATCTCTGCCACTGACTTCAGCTCCGCCTTCAATTTCGGCACCACACCAAATCTGCCTCTGACTTCAGGTCCGCCTCTGACTTCAGCTCCGCCTACAGCTCCAGCTCCGCCTCCAACACCTTTTCCATGATGACATATTTTCTTTGGTCCCACCGGGATTTGAACTCGGGTCGCTGGGGTGAGAGTCCAGAGCACTATCCACTATACCATGAAGACTTCACTAGTGTTGCCGGGAAGGAATGTACACTATATGGTTTAATGGAGCATTCTCTGACTCCACCACCAGCTCTGCCTCTGACTTCAGCTCCACCTCTGACTTCAGCACCGCCTCCAGCTCTGCCTCTGACTTCAGCTCCGCCTCCAGCTCTGCCTCTGACTTCAGCCCCACTTCCGCCTTTGACTCTGCCTCCAGCTTCAGACCTGTTCTGCCTCTGCCTTCAGCTCTGCCTCCAGCTCCACACCAGTCTCCGACTTCAGCTCCACCTCCAACACTGACTTCAGCTCTCTCTGACTCCAGCTCCACACCAGTCCCTGACTTCAGCTCCACCTCTGATTTCAGCTCCACACCAGCTCTGCCTCCAACTCCAGCCCATCACCAGCTTTGCATCTGACTCCTACTTCATCTCCGCCTCTGACTTCAGCTCCACACCAGCTCTACCTCTGACTTCATTTCTGCCTCTGACTCCAGCTCTACACCATCTCTGCCTCTGACTTCAGCCGGGATTTGAACTCGGGTCGCTGGGGTGAGAGTCCAGAGCACTATCCACTATACCATGAAGACTTCACTAGTGTTGCAGGGAAGGAATGTACACTATATGGTTTAATGGAGCATTCTCTGACTCCACCACCAGCTCTGCCTCTGACTTCAGCTCCACCTCTGACTTCAGCACAACCTCCAGCTCTGCCTCTGACTTCAGCTCCGCCTCCAGCTCTGCCTCTGACTTCAGCCCCACTTCCGCCTTTGACTCTGCCTCCAGCTCCAGACCTGCTCTGCCTCTGCCTTCAGCTCCGCCTCCAGCTCCACACCAGTCTCCGACTTCAGCTCCACCTCCAACCCTGACTTCATTTCTACCTCTGACTCCAGGTCCACACCAGTCTCACTTCAGCTCCACCTCTGACTCCAGCCCCACACCAGATTTGCATCTGACTCCAACTTCATCTCCGCCTCTGACTTCAGCTCCACACCAGCTCTACCTCTGACTTCATGTCTGCCTCTGACTCCAGCTCTACACCATCTCTGCCTCTGACTTCAGCCCCACTTCCGCCTCCAACTCCGACGCCAGCTCCACACCAGCTCTACCTCTGACTTCAGCTCCGCCTCTGACTCCAGCTCCACACCAGTTCTGCCTCTGACTTCAGCCCCACTTCCGCCTCCAACTCCACACCAGTTTCTGACTTCAGCTCCGCCTCTGACTCCAGCTCCACACCAGTTCTGCATCTGACCACAACTTCAGTTCCATCTCACACTACAGCTCCTCCTCCAACTCCAGTTCCACACCATCTCTGCCACTTACTTCAGCTCCGCTTCCAATTCCGGCGCCACACCAAATCTGCCTCTGACTTCAGCTCCGCCTCTGACTTCAGCTCCGCCTACAGCTCCAGCTCCGCCTCCAACACCTTTTCCATGATGACATATTTTCTTTGGTCCCACCGGGATTTGAACTCGGGTCGCTGGGGTGAGAGTCCAGAGCACTATCCACTATACCATTAAGACTTCACTAGTGTTGCAGGGAAGGAATGTACACTATATGGTTTAATGGAGCATTCTCTGACTCCACCACCAGCTCTGCCTCTGACTTCAGCTCCACCTCTGACTTCAGCACCGCCTCCAGCTCTGCCTCTGACTTCAGCTCCGCCTCCAGCTCTGCCTCTGACTTCAGCCCCACTTCCGCCTTTGACTCTGCCTCCAGCTCCAGACCTGCTCTGCCTCTGCCTTCAGCTCCGCCTCCAGCTCCACACCAGTCTCTGACATCAGCTCCACCTCCAACCCTGACTTCAGCTCTACCTCTGACTCCAGCTCCACACCAGTCTCACTTCAGCTCCACCTCTGACTTCAGCTCCACACCAGCTCTGCCTCCAACTCCAGCCCCACACCAGCTTTGCATCTGACTCCTACTTCATCTCCGCCTCTGACTTCAGCTCCACACCAGCTCTACCTCTGACTTCATTTCTGCCTCTGACTCCAGCTCTACACAATCTCTGCCTCTGACTTCAGCCGGGATTTGAACTCGGGTCGCTGGGGTGAGAGTCCAGAGCACTATCCATTATACCATGAAGACTTCACTAGTGTTGCAGGGAAGGAATGTACACTATATGGTTTAATGGAGCATTCTCTGACTCCACCACCAGCTCTGCCTCTGACTTCAGCTACACCTCTGACTTCAGCACCGCCTCCAGCTTTGCCTCTGACTTCAGCTCCGCCTCCAGCTCTGCCTCTGACTTCAGCCCCACTTCCGCCTTTGACTGTGACTCCAGCTCCAGACCTGCTCTGCCTCTGCCTTCAGCTCCGCCTCCAGCTCCACACCAGTCTCTGACTTCAGCTCCACCTCCAACCCTGACTTCAGCTCTACCTCTGACTCCAGCTCCACACCAGTCTCTGACTTCAGCTCCACCTCTGACTCCAGCCCCACACCAGCTTTGCATCTGACTCCAACTTCATCTCCGCCTCTGACTTCAGCTCCACACCAGCTCTACCTCTGACTTCATTTCTGCCTCTGACTCCAGCTCTACACCATCTCTGCCTCTGACTTCAGCCCCACTTCCGCCTCCAACTCCGCCGCCAGCTCCACACCAGTTTCTGACTTCAGCTCCGCCTCTGACTCCAGCTCCACACCAGTTCTGCATCTGACCACAACTTCAGTTTCATCTCTGACTACAGCTTCTCCTCCAACTCCAGCTCCACACCATCTCTGCCACTGACTTCAGCTCCGCCTCCAATTTCGGCACCACACCAAATCTGCCTCTGACTTCAGCTCCGCCTCTGACTTCAGCTCCGCCTACAGCTCCAGCTCCGCCACCAACGCCTTTTCCATGATGACATATTTTCTTTGGTCCCACCGGGATTTGAACTCGGGTCGCTGGGGTGAGAGTCCAGAGCACTATCCACTATACCATGAAGACTTCACTAGTGTTGCAGGGAAGGAATGTACACTATATGGTTTAATGGAGCATTCTCTGACTCCACCACCAGCTCTGCCTCTGACTTCAGCTCCACCTCTGACTTCAGCACCGCCTCCAGCTCTGCCTCTGACTTCAGCTCCGCCTCCAGCTCTGCCTCTGACTTCAGCCCCACTTCCGCCTTTGACTGTGCCTCCAGCTCCAGACCTGCTCTGCCTCTGCCTTCAGCTCCGCCTCCAGCTCCACACCAGTCTCTGACTTCAGCTCCACCTCCAACCCTGACTTCAGCTCTACCTCTGACTCCAGCTCCACACCAGTCTCTGACTTCAGCTCCACCTCTGACTCCAGCCCCACACCAGCTTTGCATCTGACTGCAACTTCATCTCCGCCTCTGACTTCAGTTCCACACCAGCTCTACCTATGACTTCATTTCTGCCTCTGACTCCAGCTCTACACCATCTCTGCCTCTGACTTCAGCCCCACTTCCGCCTCCAACTCCGACGCCAGCTCCACACCAGCTCTACCTCTGACTTCAGCTCCGCCTCTGACTCCAGCTTCACACCAGTTCTGCCTCTGACTTCAGCCCCACTTCCGCCTCCAACTCCACACCAGTTTCTGACTTCAGCTCCGCCTCTGACTCCAGCTCCACACCAGTTCTGCATCTGACCACAACTTCAGTTCCATCTCACACTACAGCTCCTCCTCCAACTCCAGTTCCACACCATCTCTGCCACTTACTTCAGCTCCGCTTCCAATTCCGGCGCCACACCAAATCTGCCTCTGACTTCAGGTCCGCCTCTGACTTCAGCTCCGCCTACAGCTCCAGCTCCGCCTCCAACACCTTTTCCATGATGACATATTTTCTTTGGTCCCACCGGGATTTGAACTCGGGTCGCTGGGGTGAGAGTCCAGAGCACTATCCACTATACCATTAAGACTTCACTAGTGTTGCAGGGAAGGAATGTACACTATATGGTTTAATGGAGCATTCTCTGACTCCACCACCAACTCTGCCTCTGACTTCAGCTCCACCTCTGACTTCAGCACCGCCTCCAGCTCTGCCTCTGACTTCAGCTCCGCCTCCAGCTCTGCCTCTGACTTCAGCCCCACTTCCGCATTTGACTCTGCCTCCAGCTCCAGACCTGCTCTGCCTCTGCCTTCAGCTCCGCCTCCAGCTCCACACCAGTCTCTGACATCAGCTCCACCTCCAACCCTGACTTCAGCTCTACCTCTGACTCCAGCTCCACACCAGTCTCACTTCAGCTCCACCTCTGACTTCAGCTCCACACCAGCTCTGCCTCCAACTCCAGCCCCACACCAGCTTTGCATCTGACTCCTACTTCATCTCCGCCTCTGACTTCAGCTCCACACCAGCTCTACCTCTGACTTCATTTCTGCCTCTGACTCCAGCTCTACACAATCTCTGCCTCTGACTTCAGCCGGGATTTGAACTCGGGTCGCTGGGGTGAGAGTCCAGAGCACTATCCATTATACCATGAAGACTTCACTAGTGTTGCAGGGAAGGAATGTACACTATATGGTTTAATGGAGCATTCTCTGACTCCACCACCAGCTCTGCCTCTGACTTCAGCTACACCTCTGACTTCAGCACCGCCTCCAGCTCTGCCTCTGACTTCAGCTCCGCCTCCAGCTCTGCCTCTGACTTCAGCCCCACTTCCGCCTTTGACTCTGCCTCCAGCTCCAGACCTGCTCTGCCTCTGCCTTCAGCTCCGCCTCCAGCTCCACACCAGTCTCTGACATCAGCTCCACCTCCAACCCTGACTTCAGCCCTACCTCTGACTCCAGCTCCACACCAGTCTCACGTCAGCTCCACCTCTGACTTCAGCTCCACACCAGCTCTGCCTCCAACTCCAGCCCCACACCAGCTTTGCATCTGACTCCTACTTCATCTCCGCCTCTGACTTCAGCTCCACACCAGCTCTACCTCTGACTTCATTTCTGCCTCTGACTCCAGCTCTACACAATCTCTGCCTCTGACTTCAGCCGGGATTTGAACTCGGGTCGCTGGGGTGAGAGTCCAGAGCACTATCCACTATACCATGAAGACTTCACTAGTGTTGCAGGGAAGGAATGTACACTATATGGTTTAATGGAGCATTCTCTGACTCCACCACCAGCTCTGCCTCTGACTTCAGCTCCACCTCTGACTTCAGCACCGCCTCCAGCTCTGCCTCTGACTTCAGCTCCGCCTCCAGCTCTGCCTCTGACTTCAGCCCCACTTCCGCCTTTGACTGTGCCTCCAGCTCCAGACCTGCTCTGCCTCTGCCTTCAGCTCCGCCTCCAGCTCCACACCAGTCTCTGACTTCAGCTCCACCTCCAACCCTGACTTCAGCTGTACCTCTGACTCCAGCTCCACACCAGTCTCTGACTTCAGCTCCACCTCTGACTCCAGCCCCACACCAGCTTTGCATCTGACTCCAACTTCATCTCCGCCTCTGACTTCAGTTCCACACCAGCTCTACCTATGACTTCATTTCTGCCTCTGACTCCAGCTCTACACCATCTCTGCCTCTGACTTCAGCCCCACTTCCGCCTCCAACTCCGACGCCAGCTCCACACCAGCTCTACCTCTGACTTCAGCTCCGCCTCTGACTCCAGCTCCACACCAGTTCTGCCTCTGACTTCAGCCCCACTTCCGCCTCCAACTCCACACCAGTTTCTGACTTCAGCTCCGCCTCTGACTCCAGCTCCACACCAGTTCTGCATCTAACCACAACTTCAGTTCCATCTCACACTACAGCTCCTCCTCCAACTCCAGTTCCACACCATCTCTGCCACTTACTTCAGCTCCGCTTCCAATTCCGGCGCCACACCAAATCTGCCTCTGACTTCAGGTCCGCCTCTGACTTCAGCTCCGCCTACAGCTCCAGCTCCGCCTCCAACACCTTTTCCATGATGACATATTTTCTTTGGTCCCACCGGGATTTGAACTCGGGTCGCTGGGGTGAGAGTCCAGAGCACTATCCACTATACCATTAAGACTTCACTAGTGTTGCAGGGAAGGAATGTACACTATATGGTTTAATGGAGCATTCTCTGACTCCACCACCAACTCTGCCTCTGACTTCAGCTCCACCTCTGACTTCAGCACCGCCTCCAGCTCTGCCTCTGACTTCAGCTCCGCCTCCAGCTCTGCCTCTGACTTCAGCCCCACTTCCGCCTTTGACTCTGCCTCCAGCTCCAGACCTGCTCTGCCTCTGCCTTCAGCTCCGCCTCCAGCTCCACACCAGTCTCTGACATCAGCTCCACCTCCAACCCTGACTTCAGCTCTACCTCTGACTCCAGCTCCACACCAGTCTCACTTCAGCTCCACCTCTGACTTCAGCTCCACACCAGCTCTGCCTCCAACTCCAGCCCCACACCAGCTTTGCATCTGACTCCTACTTCATCTCCGCCTCTGACTTCAGCTCCACACCAGCTCTACCTCTGACTTCATTTCTGCCTCTGACTCCAGCTCTACACAATCTCTGCCTCTGACTTCAGCCGGGATTTGAACTCGGGTCGCTGGGGTGAGAGTCCAGAGCACTATCCATTATACCATGAAGACTTCACTAGTGTTGCAGGGAAGGAATGTACACTATATGGTTTAATGGAGCATTCTCTGACTCCACCACCAGCTCTGCCTCTGACTTCAGCTACACCTCTGACTTCAGCACCGCCTCCAGCTCTGCCTCTGACTTCAGCTGCGCCTCCAGCTCTGCCTCTGACTTCAGCCCCACTTCCGCCTTTGACTGTGACTCCAGCTCCAGACCTGCTCTGCCTCTGCCTTCAGCTCCGCCTCCAGCTCCACACCAGTCTCTGACTTCAGCTCCACCTCCAACCCTGACTTCAGCTCTACCTCTGACTCCAGCTCCACACCAGTCTCTGACTTCAGCTCCACCTCTGACTCCAGCCCCACACCAGCTTTGCATCTGACTCCAACTTCATCTCCGCCTCTGACTTCAGCTCCACACCAGCTCTACCTCTGACTTCATTTCTGCCTCTGACTCCAGCTCTACACGATCTCTGCCTCTGACTTCAGCCCCACTTCCGCCTCCAACTCCGCCGCCAGCTCCACACCAGTTTCTGACTTCAGTTCCGCCTCTGACTCCAGCTCCACACCAGTTCTGCATCTGACCACAACTTCAGTTTCATCTCTGACTACAGCTTCTCCTCCAACTCCAGCTCCACACCATCTCTGCCACTGACTTCAGCTCCGCCTCCAATTTCGGCACCACACCAAATCTGCCTCTGACTTCAGCTCCGCCTCTGACTTCAGCTCCGCCTACAGCTCCAGCTCCGCCACCAACGCCTTTTCCATGATGACATATTTTCTTTGGTCCCACCGGGATTTGAACTCGGGTCGCTGGGGTGAGAGTCCAGAGCACTATCCACTATACCATGAAGACTTCACTAGTGTTGCAGGGAAGGAATGTACACTATATGGTTTAATGGAGCATTCTCTGACTCCACCACCAGCTCTGCCTCTGACTTCAGCTCCACCTCTGACTTCAGCACCGCCTCCAGCTCTGCCTCTGACTTCAGCTCCGCCTCCAGCTCTGCCTCTGACTTCAGCCCCACTTCCGCCTTTGACTGTGCCTCCAGCTCCAGACCTGCTCTGCCTCTTCCTTCAGCTCCGCCTCCAGCTCCACACCAGTCTCTGACTTCAGCTCCACCTCCAACCCTGACTTCAGCTCTACCTCTGACTCCAGCTCCACACCAGTCTCTGACTTCAGCTCCACCTCTGACTCCAGCCCCACACCAGCTTTGCATCTGACTCCAACTTCATCTCCGCCTCTGACTTCAGTTCTACACCAGCTCTACCTATGACTTCATTTCTGCCTCTGACTCCAGCTCTACACCATCTCTGCCTCTGACTTCAGCCCCACTTCCGCCTCCAACTCCGACGCCAGCTCCACACCAGCTCTACCTCTGACTTCAGCTCCGCCTCTGACTCCAGCTCCACACCAGTTCTGCCTCTGACTTCAGCTCCGCCTCCAGCTCTGCCTCTGACTTCAGCCCCACTTCCGCCTTTGACTGTGCCTCCAGCTCCAGACCTGCTCTGCCTCTGCCTTCAGCTCCGCCTCCAGCTCCACACCAGTCTCCGACTTCAGCTCCACCTACAACCCTGACTTCAGCTCTACCTCTGACTCCAGCTCCACACCAGTCTCACTTCAGCTCCACCTCTGACACCAGCCCCACACCAGATTTGCATCTGACTCCAACTTCATCTCCGCCTCTGACCTCAGCTCCACACCAGCTCTACCTCTGACTTCATGTCTGCCTCTGACTCCAGCTCTACACGATCACTGCCTCTGACTTCAGCCCCACTTCCGCCTCCAACTCCACACCAGTTTCTGACTTCAGCTCCGCCTCTGACTCCAGCTCCACACCACTTTTGCATCTGACCACAACTTCAGTTCCATCTCACACAACAGCTCCTCCTCCAACTCCAGTTCCACACCATCTCTGCCACTTACTTCAGCTCCGCTTCCAATTCCGGCGCCACACCAAATCTGCCTCTGACTTCAGGTCCGCCTCTGACTTCAGCTCCGCCTACAGCTCCAGCTCCGCCTCCAACACCTTTTCCATGATGACATATTTTCTTTGGTCCCACCGGGATTTGAACTCGGGTCGCTGGGGTGAGAGTCCAGAGCACTATCCACTATACCATTAAGACTTCACTAGTGTTGCAGGGAAGGAATGTACACTATATGGTTTAATGGAGCATTCTCTGACTCCACCACCAACTCTGCCTCTGACTTCAGCTCCATCTCTGACTTCAGCACCGCCTCCAGCTCTGCCTCTGACTTCAGCTCCGCCTCCAGCTCTGCCTCTGACTTCAGCCCCACTTCCGCCTTTGACTCTGCCTCCAGCTCCAGACCTGCTCTGCCTCTGCCTTCAGCTCCGCCTCCAGCTCCACACCAGTTTCTGACATCAGCTCCACCTCCAACCCTGACTTCAGCTCTACCTCTGACTCCAGCTCCACACCAGTCTCACTTCAGCTCCACCTCTGACTTCAGCTCCACACCAGCTCTGCCTCCAACTCCAGCCCCACACCAGCTTTGCATCTGACTCCTACTTCATCTCCGCCTCTGACTTCAGCTCCACACCAGCTCTACCTCTGACTTCATTTCTGCCTCTGACTCCAGTTCTACACAATCTCTGCCTCTGACTTCAGCCGGGATTTGAACTCGGGTCGCTGGGGTGAGAGTCCAGAGCACTATCCACTATACCATGAAGACTTCACTAGTGTTGCAGGGAAGGAATGTACACTATATGGTTTAATGGAGCATTCTCTGACTCCACCACCAGCTCTGCCTCTGACTTCAGCTCCACCTCTGACTACAGCACCGCCTCCAGCTCTGCCTCTGACTTCAGCTCCGTCTCCAGCTCTGCCTCTGACTTCAGCCCCACTTCCGCCTTTGACTGTGCCTCCAGCTCCAGACCTGCTCTGCCTCTGCCTTCAGCTCCGCCTCCAGCTCCACACCAGTCTCTGACTTCAGCTCCACCTCCAACCCTGACTTCAGCTGTACCTCTGACTCCAGCTCCACACCAGTCTCTGACTTCAGCTCCACCTCTGACTCCAGCCCCACACCAGCTTTGCATCTGACTCCAACTTCATCTCCGCCTCTGACTTCAGTTCCACACCAGCTCTACCTATGACTTCATTTCTGCCTCTGACTCCAGCTCTACACCATCTCTGCCTCTGACTTCAGCCCCACTTCCGCCTCCAACTCCGACGCCAGCTCCACACCAGCTCTACCTCTGACTTCAGCTCCGCCTCTGACTCCAGCTCCACACCAGTTCTGCCTCTGACTTCAGCCCCACTTCCGCCTCCAACTCCACAGCAGTTTCTGACTTCAGCTCCGCCTCTGACTCCAGCTCCACACCAGTTCTGCATCTGACCACAACTTCAGTTCCATCTCACACTACAGCTCCTCCTCCAACTCCAGTTCCACACCATCTCTGCCACTTACTTCAGCTCCGCTTCCAATTCCGGCGCCACACCAAATCTGCCTCTGACTTCAGGTCCGCCTCTGACTTCAGCTCCGCCTACAGCTCCAGCTCCGCCTCCAACACCTTTTCCATGATGACATATTTTCTTTGGTCCCACCGGGATTTGAACTCGGGTCGCTGGGGTGAGAGTCCAGAGCACTATCCACTATACCATTAAGACTTCACTAGTGTTGCAGGGAAGGAATGTACACTATATGGTTTAATGGAGCATTCTCTGACTCCACCACCAGCTCTGCCTCTGACTTCAGCTACACCTCTGACTTCAGCACCGCCTCCAGCTCTGCCTCTGACTTCAGCTCCGCCTCCAGCTCTGCCTCTGACTTCAGCCCCACTTCCGCCTTTGACTCTGCCTCCAGCTCCAGACCTGCTCTGCCTCTGCCTTCAGCTCCGCCTCCAGCTCCACACCAGTCTCTGACATCAGCTCCACCTCCAACCCTGACTTCAGCTCTACCTCTGACTCCAGCTCCACACCAGTCTCACTTCAGCTCCACCTCTGACTTCAGCTCCACACCAGCTCTGCCTCCAACTCCAGCCCCACACCAGCTTTGCATCTGACTCCTACTTCATCTCCGCCTCTGACTTCAGCTCCACACCAGCTCTACCTCTGACTTCATTTCTGCCTCTGACTCCAGCTCTACACAATCTCTGCCTCTGACTTCAGCCGGGATTTGAACTCGGGTCGCTGGGGTGAGAGTCCAGAGCACTATCCACTATACCATGAAGACTTCACTAGTGTTGCAGGGAAGGAATGTACACTATATGGTTTAATGGAGCATTCTCTGCCTCTGACTTCAGCTCCACCTCTGACTTCAGCACCGCCTCCAGCTCTGCCTCTGACTTCAGCTCCGCCTCCAGCTCTGCCTCTGACTTCAGCCCCACTTCCGCCTTTGACTGTGCCTCCAGCTCCAGACCTGCTCTGCCTCTGCCTTCAGCTCCGCCTCCAGCTCCACACCAGTCTCTGACTTCAGCTCCACCTCCAACCCTGACTTCAGCTGTACCTCTGACTCCAGCTCCACACCAGTCTCTGACTTCAGCTCCACCTCTGACTCCAGCCCCACACCAGCTTTGCATCTGACTCCAACTTCATCTCCGCCTCTGACTTCAGTTCCACACCAGCTCTACCTATGACTTCATTTCTGCCTCTGACTCCAGCTCTACACCATCTCTGCCTCTGACTTCAGCCCCACTTCCGCCTCCAACTCCGACGCCAGCTCCACACCAGCTCTACCTCTGACTTCAGCTCCGCCTCTGACTCCAGCTCCACACCAGTTCTGCCTCTGACTTCAGCCCCACTTCCGCCTCCAACTCCACACCAGTTTCTGACTTCAGCTCCGCCTCTGACTCCAGCTCCACACCAGTTCTGCATTTGACCACAACTTCAGTTCCATCTCACACTACAGCTCCTCCTCCAACTCCAGTTCCACACCATCTCTGCCACTTACTTCAGCTCCGCTTCCAATTCCGGCGCCACACCAAATCTGCCTCTGACTTCAGGTCCGCCTCTGACTTCAGCTCCGCCTACAGCTCCAGCTCCGCCTCCAACACCTTTTCCATGATGACATATTTTCTTTGGTCCCACCGGGATTTGAACTCGGGTCGCTGGGGTGAGAGTCCAGAGCACTATCCACTATACCATTAAGACTTCACTAGTGTTGCAGGGAAGGAATGTACACTATATGGTTTAATGGAGCATTCTCTGACTCCACCACCAACTCTGCCTCTGACTTCAGCTCCATCTCTGACTTCAGCACCGCCTCCAGCTCTGCCTCTGACTTCAGCTCCGCCTCCAGCTCTGCCTCTGACTTCAGCCCCACTTCCGCCTTTGACTCTGCCTCCAGCTCCAGACCTGCTCTGCCTCTGCCTTCAGCTCCGCCTCCAGCTCCACACCAGTTTCTGACATCAGCTCCACCTCCAACCCTGACTTCAGCTCTACCTCTGACTCCAGCTCCACACCAGTCTCACTTCAGCTCCACCTCTGACTTCAGCTCCACACCAGCTCTGCCTCCAACTCCAGCCCCACACCAGCTTTGCATCTGACTCCTACTTCATCTCCGCCTCTGACTTCAGCTCCACACCAGCTCTACCTCTGACTTCATTTCTGCCTCTGACTCCAGTTCTACACAATCTCTGCCTCTGACTTCAGCCGGGATTTGAACTCGGGTCGCTGGGGTGAGAGTCCAGAGCACTATCCACTATACCATGAAGACTTCACTAGTGTTGCAGGGAAGGAATGTACACTATATGGTTTAATGGAGCATTCTCTGACTCCACCACCAGCTCTGCCTCTGACTTCAGCTCCACCTCTGACTACAGCACCGCCTCCAGCTCTGCCTCTGACTTCAGCTCCGTCTCCAGCTCTGCCTCTGACTTCAGCCCCACTTCCGCCTTTGACTGTGCCTCCAGCTCCAGACCTGCTCTGCCTCTGCCTTCAGCTCCGCCTCCAGCTCCACACCAGTCTCTGACTTCAGCTCCACCTCCAACCCTGACTTCAGCTGTACCTCTGACTCCAGCTCCACACCAGTCTCTGACTTCAGCTCCACCTCTGACTCCAGCCCCACACCAGCTTTGCATCTGACTCCAACTTCATCTCCGCCTCTGACTTCAGTTCCACACCAGCTCTACCTATGACTTCATTTCTGCCTCTGACTCCAGCTCTACACCATCTCTGCCTCTGACTTCAGCCCCACTTCCGCCTCCAACTCCGACGCCAGCTCCACACCAGCTCTACCTCTGACTTCAGCTCCGCCTCTGACTCCAGCTCCACACCAGTTCTGCCTCTGACTTCAGCCCCACTTCCGCCTCCAACTCCACAGCAGTTTCTGACTTCAGCTCCGCCTCTGACTCCAGCTCCACACCAGTTCTGCATCTGACCACAACTTCAGTTCCATCTCACACTACAGCTCCTCCTCCAACTCCAGTTCCACACCATCTCTGCCACTTACTTCAGCTCCGCTTCCAATTCCGGCGCCACACCAAATCTGCCTCTGACTTCAGGTCCGCCTCTGACTTCAGCTCCGCCTACAGCTCCAGCTCCGCCTCCAACACCTTTTCCATGATGACATATTTTCTTTGGTCCCACCGGGATTTGAACTCGGGTCGCTGGGGTGAGAGTCCAGAGCACTATCCACTATACCATTAAGACTTCACTAGTGTTGCAGGGAAGGAATGTACACTATATGGTTTAATGGAGCATTCTCTGACTCCACCACCAGCTCTGCCTCTGACTTCAGCTACACCTCTGACTTCAGCACCGCCTCCAGCTCTGCCTCTGACTTCAGCTCCGCCTCCAGCTCTGCCTCTGACTTCAGCCCCACTTCCGCCTTTGACTCTGCCTCCAGCTCCAGACCTGCTCTGCCTCTGCCTTCAGCTCCGCCTCCAGCTCCACACCAGTCTCTGACATCAGCTCCACCTCCAACCCTGACTTCAGCTCTACCTCTGACTCCAGCTCCACACCAGTCTCACTTCAGCTCCACCTCTGACTTCAGCTCCACACCAGCTCTGCCTCCAACTCCAGCCCCACACCAGCTTTGCATCTGACTCCTACTTCATCTCCGCCTCTGACTTCAGCTCCACACCAGCTCTACCTCTGACTTCATTTCTGCCTCTGACTCCAGCTCTACACAATCTCTGCCTCTGACTTCAGCCGGGATTTGAACTCGGGTCGCTGGGGTGAGAGTCCAGAGCACTATCCACTATACCATGAAGACTTCACTAGTGTTGCAGGGAAGGAATGTACACTATATGGTTTAATGGAGCATTCTCTGCCTCTGACTTCAGCTCCACCTCTGACTTCAGCACCGCCTCCAGCTCTGCCTCTGACTTCAGCTCCGCCTCCAGCTCTGCCTCTGACTTCAGCCCCACTTCCGCCTTTGACTGTGCCTCCAGCTCCAGACCTGCTCTGCCTCTGCCTTCAGCTCCGCCTCCAGCTCCACACCAGTCTCTGACTTCAGCTCCACCTCCAACCCTGACTTCAGCTGTACCTCTGACTCCAGCTCCACACCAGTCTCTGACTTCAGCTCCACCTCTGACTCCAGCCCCACACCAGCTTTGCATCTGACTCCAACTTCATCTCCGCCTCTGACTTCAGTTCCACACCAGCTCTACCTATGACTTCATTTCTGCCTCTGACTCCAGCTCTACACCATCTCTGCCTCTGACTTCAGCCCCACTTCCGCCTCCAACTCCGACGCCAGCTCCACACCAGCTCTACCTCTGACTTCAGCTCCGCCTCTGACTCCAGCTCCACACCAGTTCTGCCTCTGACTTCAGCCCCACTTCCGCCTCCAACTCCACACCAGTTTCTGACTTCAGCTCCGCCTCTGACTCCAGCTCCACACCAGTTCTGCATTTGACCACAACTTCAGTTCCATCTCACACTACAGCTCCTCCTCCAACTCCAGTTCCACACCATCTCTGCCACTTACTTCAGCTCCGCTTCCAATTCCGGCGCCACACCAAATCTGCCTCTGACTTCAGGTCCGCCTCTGACTTCAGCTCCGCCTACAGCTCCAGCTCCGCCTCCAACACCTTTTCCATGATGACATATTTTCTTTGGTCCCACCGGGATTTGAACTCGGGTCGCTGGGGTGAGAGTCCAGAGCACTATCCACTATACCATTAAGACTTCACTAGTGTTGCAGGGAAGGAATGTACACTATATGGTTTAATGGAGCATTCTCTGACTCCACCACCAACTCTGCCTCTGACTTCAGCTCCACCTCTGACTTCAGCACCGCCTCCAGCTCTGCCTCTGACTTCAGCTCCGCCTCCAGCTCTGCCTCTGACTTCAGCCCCACTTCCGCCTTTGACTCTGCCTCCAGCTCCAGACCTGCTCTGCCTCTGCCTTCAGCTCCGCTTCCAGCTCCACACCAGTCTCTGACATCAGCTCCACCTCCAACCCTGACTTCAGCTCTACCTCTGACTCCAGCTCCACACCAGTCTCACTTCAGCTCCACCTCTGACTTCAGCTCCACACCAGCTCTGCCTCCAACTCCAGCCCCACACCAGCTTTGCATCTGACTCCTACTTCATCTCCGCCTCTGACTTCAGCTCCACACCAGCTCTACCTCTGACTTCATTTCTGCCTCTGACTCCAGCTCTACACAATCTCTGCCTCTGACTTCAGCCGGGATTTGAACTCGGGTCGCTGGGGTGAGAGTCCAGAGCACTATCCATTATACCATGAAGACTTCACTAGTGTTGCAGGGAAGGAATGTACACTATATGGTTTAATGGAGCATTCTCTGACTCCACCACCAGCTCTGCCTCTGACTTCAGCTACACCTCTGACTTCAGCACCGCCTCCAGCTCTGCCTCTGACTTCAGCTGCGCCTCCAGCTCTGCCTCTGACTTCAGCTGCGCCTCCAGCTCTGCCTCTGACTTCAGCCCCACTTCGGCCTTTGACTGTGACTCCAGCTCCAGACCTGCTCTGCCTCTGCCTTCAGCTCCGCCTCCAGCTCCACACCAGTCTCTGACTTCAGCTCCACCTCCAACCCTGACTTCAGCTCTACCTCTGACTCCAGCTCCACACCAGTCTCTGACTTCAGCTCCACCTCTGACTCCAGCCCCACACCAGCTTTGCATCTGACTCCAACTTCATCTCCGCCTCTGACTTCAGCTCCACACCAGCTCTACCTCTGACTTCATTTCTGCCTCTGACTCCAGCTCTACACCATCTCTGCCTCTGACTTCAGCCCCACTTCCGCCTCCAACTCCGCCGCCAGCTCCACACCAGTTTCTGACTTCAGCTCCGCCTCTGACTCCAGCTCCACACCAGTTCTGCATCTGACCACAACTTCAGTTTCATCTCTGACTACAGCTTCTCCTCCAACTCCAGCTCCACACCATCTCTGCCACTGACTTCAGCTCCGCCTCCAATTTCGGCACCACACCAAATCTGCCTCTGACTTCAGCTCCGCCTCTGACTTCAGCTCCGCCTACAGCTCCAGCTCCGCCACCAACGCCTTTTCCATGATGACATATTTTCTTTGGTCCCACCGGGATTTGAACTCGGGTCGCTGGGGTGAGAGTCCAGAGCACTATCCACTATACCATGAAGACTTCACTAGTGTTGCAGGGAAGGAATGTACACTATATGGTTTAATGGAGCATTCTCTGACTCCACCACCAGCTCTGCCTCTGACTTCAGCTCCACCTCTGACTTCAGCACCGCCTCCAGCTCTGCCTCTGACTTCAGCTCCGCCTCCAGCTCTGCCTCTGACTTCAGCCCCACTTCCGCCTTTGACTGTGCCTCCAGCTCCAGACCTGCTCTGCCTCTGCCTTCAGCTCCGCCTCCAGCTCCACACCAGTCTCTGACTTCAGCTCCACCTCCAACCCTGACTTCAGCTCTACCTCTGACTCCAGCTCCACACCAGTCTCTGACTTCAGCTCCACCTCTGACTCCAGCCCCACACCAGCTTTGCATCTGACTCCAACTTCATCTCCGCCTCTGACTTCAGTTCCACACCAGCTCTACCTATGACTTCATTTCTGCCTCTGACTCCAGCTCTACACCATCTCTGCCTCTGACTTCAGCCCCACTTCCGCCTCCAACTCCGACGCCAGCTCCACACCAGCTCTACCTCTGACTTCAGCTCCGCCTCTGACTCCAGCTCCACACCAGTTCTGCCTCTGACTTCAGCCCCACTTCCGCCTCCAACTCCACACCAGTTTCTGACTTCAGCTCCGCCTCTGACTCCAGCTCCACACCAGTTCTGCATCTGACCACAACTTCAGTTCCATCTCACACTACAGCTCCTCCTCCAACTCCAGTTCCACACCATCTCTGCCACTTACTTCAGCTCCGCTTCCAATTCCGGCGCCACACCAAATCTGCCTCTGACTTCAGGTCCGCCTCTGACTTCAGCTCCGCCTACAGCTCCAGCTCCGCCTCCAACACCTTTTCCATGATGACATATTTTCTTTGGTCCCACCGGGATTTGAACTCGGGTCGCTGGGGTGAGAGTCCAGAGCACTATCCACTATACCATTAAGACTTCACTAGTGTTGCAGGGAAGGAATGTACACTATATGGTTTAATGGAGCATTCTCTGACTCCACCACCAACTCTGCCTCTGACTTCAGCTCCACCTCTGACTTCAGCACCGCCTCCAGCTCTGCCTCTGACTTCAGCTCCGCCTCCAGCTCTGCCTCTGACTTCAGCCCCACTTCCGCCTTTGACTCTGCCTCCAGCTCCAGACCTGCTCTGCCTCTGCCTTCAGCTCCGCCTCCAGCTCCACACCAGTCTCTGACATCAGCTCCACCTCCAACCCTGACTTCAGCTCTACCTCTGACTCCAGCTCCACACCAGTCTCACTTCAGCTCCACCTCTGACTTCAGCTCCACACCAGCTCTGCCTCCAACTCCAGCCCCACACCAGCTTTGCATCTGACTCCTACTTCATCTCCGCCTCTGACTTCAGCTCCACACCAGCTCTACCTCTGACTTCATTTCTGCCTCTGACTCCAGCTCTACACAATCTCTGCCTCTGACTTCAGCCGGGATTTGAACTCGGGTCGCTGGGGTGAGAGTCCAGAGCACTATCCACTATACCATGAAGACTTCACTAGTGTTGCAGGGAAGGAATGTACACTATATGGTTTAATGGAGCATTCTCTGACTCCACCACCAGCTCTGCCTCTGACTTCAGCTCCACCTCTGACTTCAGCACCGCCTCCAGCTCTGCCTCTGACTTCAGCTCCGCCTCCAGCTCTGCCTCTGACTTCAGCCCCACTTCCGCCTTTGACTGTGCCTCCAGCTCCAGACCTGCTCTGCCTCTGCCTTCAGCTCCGCCTCCAGCTCCACACCAGTCTCTGACTTCAGCTCCACCTCCAACCCTGACTTCAGCTGTACCTCTGACTCCAGCTCCACACCAGTCTCTGACTTCAGCTCCACCTCTGACTCCAGCCCCACACCAGCTTTGCATCTGACTCCAACTTCATCTCCGCCTCTGACTTCAGTTCCACACCAGCTCTACCTATGACTTCATTTCTGCCTCTGACTCCAGCTCTACACCATCTCTGCCTCTGACTTCAGCCCCACTTCCGCCTCCAACTCCGACGCCAGCTCCACACCAGCTCTACCTCTGACTTCAGCTCCGCCTCTGACTCCAGCTCCACACCAGTTCTGCCTCTGACTTCAGCCCCACTTCCGCCTCCAACTCCACACCAGTTTCTGACTTCAGCTCCGCCTCTGACTCCAGCTCCACACCAGTTCTGCATCTGACCACAACTTCAGTTCCATCTCACACTACAGCTCCTCCTCCAACTCCAGTTCCACACCATCTCTGCCACTTACTTCAGCTCCGCTTCCAATTCCGGCGCCACACCAAATCTGCCTCTGACTTCAGGTCCGCCTCTGACTTCAGCTCCGCCTACAGCTCCAGCTCCGCCTCCAACACCTTTTCCATTATGACATATTTTCTTTGGTCCCACCGGGATTTGAACTCGGGTCGCTGGGGTGAGAGTCCAGAGCACTATCCACTATACCATTAAGACTTCACTAGTGTTGCAGGGAAGGAATGTACACTATATGGTTTAATGGAGCATTCTCTGACTCCACCACCAACTCTGCCTCTGACTTCAGCTCCACCTCTGACTTCAGCACCGCCTCCAGCTCTGCCTCTGACTTCAGCTCCGCCTCCAGCTCTGCCTCTGACTTCAGCCCCACTTCCGCCTTTGACTCTGCCTCCAGCTCCAGACCTGCTCTGCCTCTGCCTTCAGCTCCGCTTCCAGCTCCACACCAGTCTCTGACATCAGCTCCACCTCCAACCCTGACTTCAGCTCTACCTCTGACTCCAGCTCCACACCAGTCTCACTTCAGCTCCACCTCTGACTTCAGCTCCACACCAGCTCTGCCTCCAACTCCAGCCCCACACCAGCTTTGCATCTGACTCCTACTTCATCTCCGCCTCTGACTTCAGCTCCACACCAGCTCTACCTCTGACTTCATTTCTGCCTCTGACTCCAGCTCTACACAATCTCTGCCTCTGACTTCAGCCGGGATTTGAACTCGGGTCGCTGGGGTGAGAGTCCAGAGCACTATCCATTATACCATGAAGACTTCACTAGTGTTGCAGGGAAGGAATGTACACTATATGGTTTAATGGAGCATTCTCTGACTCCACCACCAGCTCTGCCTCTGACTTCAGCTACACCTCTGACTTCAGCACCGCCTCCAGCTCTGCCTCTGACTTCAGCTGCGCCTCCAGCTCTGCCTCTGACTTCAGCCCCACTTCCGCCTTTGACTGTGACTCCAGCTCCAGACCTGCTCTGCCTCTGCCTTCAGCTCCGCCTCCAGCTCCACACCAGTCTCTGACTTCAGCTCCACCTCCAACCCTGACTTCAGCTCTACCTCTCACTCCAGCTCCACACCAGTCTCTGACTTCAGCTCCACCTCTGACTCCAGCCCCACACCAGCTTTGCATCTGACTCCAACTTCATCTCCGCCTCTGACTTCAGCTCCACACCAGCTCTACCTCTGACTTCATTTCTGCCTCTGACTCCAGCTCTACACCATCTCTGCCTCTGACTTCAGCCCCACTTCCGCCTCCAACTCCGCCGCCAGCTCCACACCAGTTTCTGACTTCAGCTCCGCCTCTGACTCCAGCTCCACACCAGTTCTGCATTTGACCACAACTTCAGTTTCATCTCTGACTACAGCTTCTCCTCCAACTCCAGCTCCACACCATCTCTGCCACTGACTTCAGCTCCGCCTCCAATTTCGGCACCACACCAAATCTGCCTCTGACTTCAGCTCCGCCTCTGACTTCAGCTCCGCCTACAGCTCCAGCTCCGCCACCAACGCCTTTTCCATGATGACATATTTTCTTTGGTCCCACCGGGATTTGAACTCGGGTCGCTGGGGTGAGAGTCCAGAGCACTATCCACTATACCATGAAGACTTCACTAGTGTTGCAGGGAAGGAATGTACACTATATGGTTTAATGGAGCATTCTCTGACTCCACCACCAGCTCTGCCTCTGACTTCAGCTCCACCTCTGACTTCAGCACCGCCTCCAGCTCTGCCTCTGACTTCAGCTCCGCCTCCAGCTCTGCCTCTGACTTCAGCCCCACTTCCGCCTTTGACTGTGCCTCCAGCTCCAGACCTGCTCTGCCTCTGCCTTCAGCTCCGCCTCCAGCTCCACACCAGTCTCTGACTTCAGCTCCACCTCCAACCCTGACTTCAGCTCTACCTCTGACTCCAGCTCCACACCAGTGTCTGACTTCAGCTCCACCTCTGACTCCAGCCCCACACCAGCTTTGCATCTGACTCCAACTTCATCTCCGCCTCTGACTTCAGTTCCACACCAGCTCTACCTATGACTTCATTTCTGCCTCTGACTCCAGCTCTACACCATCTCTGCCTCTGACTTCAGCCCCACTTCCGCCTCCAACTCCGACGCCAGCTCCACACCAGCTCTACCTCTGACTTCAGCTCCGCCTCTGACTCCAGCTCCACACCAGTTCTGCCTCTGACTTCAGCCCCACTTCCGCCTCCAACTCCACACCAGTTTCTGACTTCAGCTCCGCCTCTGACTCCAGCTCCACACCAGTTCTGCATCTGACCACAACTTCAGTTCCATCTCACACTACAGCTCCTCCTCCAACTCCGGTCCACACCATCTCTGCCACTTACTTCAGCTCCGCTTCCAATTCCGGCGCCACACCAAATCTGCCTCTGACTTCAGGTCCGCCTCTGACTTCAGCTCCGCCTACAGCTCCAGCTCCGCCTCCAACACCTTTTCCATGATGACATATTTTCTTTGGTCCCACCGGGATTTGAACTCGGGTCGCTGGGGTGAGAGTCCAGAGCACTATCCACTATACCATTAAGACTTCACTAGTGTTGCAGGGAAGGAATGTACACAATATGGTTTAATGGAGCATTCTCTGACTCCACCACCAACTCTGCCTCTGACTTCAGCTCCACCTCTGACTTCAGCACCGCCTCCAGCTCTGCCTCTGACTTCAGCTCCGCCTCCAGCTCTGCCTCTGACTTCAGCCCCACTTCCGCCTTTGACTCTGCCTCCAGCTCCAGACCTGCTCTGCCTCTGCCTTCAGCTCCGCCTCCAGCTCCACACCAGTCTCTGACATCAGCTCCACCTCCAACCCTGACTTCAGCTCTACCTCTGACTCCAGCTCCACACCAGTCTCACTTCAGCTCCACCTCTGACTTCAGCTCCACACCAGCTCTGCCTCCAACTCCAGCCCCACACCAGCTTTGCATCTGACTCCTACTTCATCTCCGCCTCTGACTTCAGCTCCACACCAGCTCTACCTCTGACTTCATTTCTGCCTCTGACTCCAGCTCTACACAATCTCTGCCTCTGACTTCAGCCGGGATTTGAACTCGGGTCGCTGGGGTGAGAGTCCAGAGCACTATCCATTATACCATGAAGACTTCACTAGTGTTGCAGGGAAGGAATGTACACTATATGGTTTAATGGAGCATTCTCTGACTCCACCACCAGCTCTGCCTCTGACTTCAGCTACACCTCTGACTTCAGCACCGCCTCCAGCTCTGCCTCTGACTTCAGCTCCGCCTCCAGCTCTGCCTCTGACTTCAGCCCCACTTCCGCCTTTGACTGTGACTCCAGCTCCAGACCTGCTCTGCCTCTGCCTTCAGCTCCGCCTCCAGCTCCACACCAGTCTCTGACTTCAGCTCCACCTCCAACCCTGACTTCAGCTCTACATCTGACTCCAGCTCCACACCAGTCTCTGACTTCAGCTCCACCTCTGACTCCAGCCCCACACCAGCTTTGCATCTGACTCCAACTTCATCTCCGCCTCTGACTTCAGCTCCACACCAGCTCTACCTCTGACTTCATTTCTGCCTCTGACTCCAGCTCTACACCATCTCTGCCTCTGACTTCAGCCCCACTTCCGCCTCCAACTCCGCCGCCAGCTCCACACCAGTTTCTGACTTCAGCTCCGCCTCTGACTCCAGCTCCACACCAGTTCTGCATCTGACCACAACTTCAGTTTCATCTCTGACTACAGCTTCTCCTCCAACTCCAGCTCCACACCATCTCTGCCACTGACTTCAGCTCCGCCTCCAATTTCGGCACCACACCAAATCTGCCTCTGACTTCAGCTCCGCCTCTGACTTCAGCTCCGCCTACAGCTCCAGCTCCGCCACCAACGCCTTTTCCATGATGACATATTTTCTTTGGTCCCACCGGGATTTGAACTCGGGTCGCTGGGGTGAGAGTCCAGAGCACTATCCACTATACCATGAAGACTTCACTAGTGTTGCAGGGAAGGAATGTACACTATATGGTTTAATGGAGCATTCTCTGACTCCACCACCAGCTCTGCCTCTGACTTCAGCTCCACCTCTGACTTCAGCACCGCCTCCAGCTCTGCCTCTGACTTCAGCTCCGCCTCCAGCTCTGCCTCTGACTTCAGCCCCACTTCCGCCTTTGACTGTGCCTCCAGCTCCAGACCTGCTCTGCCTCTGCCTTCAGCTCCGCCTCCAGCTCCACACCAGTCTCTGACTTCAGCTCCACCTCCAACCCTGACTTCAGCTCTACCTCTGACTCCAGCTCCACACCAGTCTCTGACTTCAGCTCCACCTCTGACTCCAGCCCCACACCAGCTTTGCATCTGACTCCAACTTAATCTCCGCCTCTGACTTCAGTTCCACACCAGCTCTACCTATGACTTCATTTCTGCCTCTGACTCCAGCTCTACACCATCTCTGCCTCTGACTTCAGCCCCACTTCCGCCTCCAACTCCGACGCCAGCTCCACACCAGCTCTACCTCTGACTTCAGCTCCGCCTCTGACTCCAGCTCCACACCAGTTCTGCCTCTGACTTCAGCCCCACTTCCGCCTCCAACTCCACACCAGTTTCTGACTTCAGCTCCGATTCTGACTCCAGCTCCACACCAGTTCTGCATCTGACCACAACTTCAGTTCCATCTCACACTACAGCTCCGCCTCCAACTCCAGTTCCACACCATCTCTGCCACTTACTTCAGCTCCGCTTCCAATTCCGGCGCCACACCAAATCTGCCTCTGACTTCAGGTCCGCCTCTGACTTCAGCTCCAGCTCCGCCTCCAACACCTTTTCCATGATGACATATTTTCTTTGGTCCCACCGGGATTTGAACTCGGGTCGCTGGGGTGAGAGTCCAGAGCACTATCCACTATACCATAAAGACTTCACTAGTGTTGCAGGGAAGGAATGTACACTATATGGTTTAATGGAGCATTCTCTGACTCCACCACCAACTCTGCCTCTGACTTCAGCTCCACCTCTGACTTCAGCACCGCCTCCAGCTCTGCCTCTGACTTCAGCTCCGCCTCCAGCTCTGCCTCTGACTTCAGCCCCACTTCCGCCTTTGACTCTGCCTCCAGCTCCAGACCTGCTCTGCCTCTGCCTTCAGCTCCGCCTCCAGCTCCACACCAGTCTCTGACATCAGCTCCACCTCCAACCCTGACTTCAGCTCTACCTCTGACTCCAGCTCCACACCAGTCTCACTTCAGCTCCACCTCTGACTTCAGCTCCACACCAGCTCTGCCTCCAACTCCAGCCCCACACCAGCTTTGCATCTGACTCCTACTTCATCTCCGCCTCTGACTTCAGCTCCACACCAGCTCTACCTCTGACTTCATTTCTGCCTCTGACTCCAGCTCTACACAATCTCTGCCTCTGACTTCAGCCGGGATTTGAACTCGGGTCGCTGGGGTGAGAGTCCAGAGCACTATCCATTATACCATGAAGACTTCACTAGTGTTGCAGGGAAGGAATGTACACTATATGGTTTAATGGAGCATTCTCTGACTCCACCACCAGCTCTGCCTCTGACTTCAGCTACACCTCTGACTTCAGCACCGCCTCCAGCTCTGCTTCTGACTTCAGCTCCGCCTCCAGCTCTGCCTCTGACTTCAGCCCCACTTCCGCCTTTGACTCTGCCTCCAGCTCCAGACCTGCTCTGCCTCTGCCTTCAGCTCCGCCTCCAGCTCCACACCAGTCTCTGACATCAGCTCCACCTCCAACCCTGACTTCAGCTCTACCTCTGACTCCAGCTCCACACCAGTCTCACTTCAGCTCCACCTCTGACTTCAGCTCCACACCAGCTCTGCCTCCAACTCCAGCCCCACACCAGCTTTGCATCTGACTCCTACTTCATCTCCGCCTCTGACTTCAGCTCCACACCATCTCTACCTCTGACTTCATTTCTGCCTCTGACTCCAGCTCTACACAATCTCTGCCTCTGACTTCAGCCGGGATTTGAACTCGGGTCGCTGGGGTGAGAGTCCAGAGCACTATCCACTATACCATGAAGACTTCACTAGTGTTGCAGGGAAGGAATGTACACTATATGGTTTAATGGAGCATTCTCTGACTCCACCACCAGCTCTGCCTCTGACTTCAGCTCCACCTCTGACTTCAGCACCGCCTCCAGCTCTGCCTCTGACTTCAGCTCCGCCTCCAGCTCTGCCTCTGACTTCAGACCCACTTCCGCCTTTGACTGTGCCTCCAGCTCCAGACCTGCTCTGCCTCTGCCTTCAGCTCCGCCTCCAGCTCCACACCAGTCTCTGACTTCAGCTCCACCTCCAACCCTGACTTCAGCTGTACCTCTGACTCCAGCTCCACACCAGTCTCTGACTTCAGCTCCACCTCTGACTCCAGCCCCACACCAGCTTTGCATCTGACTCCAACTTCATCTCCGCCTCTGACTTCAGTTCCACACCAGCTCTACCTATGACTTCATTTCTGCCTCTGACTCCAGCTCTACACCATCTCTGCCTCTGACTTCAGCCCCACTTCCGCCTCCAACTCCGACGCCAGCTCCACACCAGCTCTACCTCTGACTTCAGCTCCGCCTCTGACTCCAGCTCCACACCAGTTCTGCCTCTGACTTCAGCCCCACTTCCGCCTCCAACTCCACACCAGTTTCTGACTTCAGCTCCGCCTCTGACTCCAGCTCCACACCAGTTCTGCATCTGACCACAACTTCAGTTCCATTTCACACTACAGCTCCTCCTCCAACTCCAGTTCCACACCATCTCTGCCACTTACTTCAGCTCCGCTTCCAATTCCGGCGCCACACCAAATCTGCCTCTGACTTCAGGTCCGCCTCTGACTTCAGCTCCGCCTACAGCTCCAGCTCCGCCTCCAACACCTTTTCCATGATGACATATTTTCTTTGGTCCCACCGGGATTTGAACTCGGGTCGCTGGGGTGAGAGTCCAGAGCACTATCCACTATACCATTAAGACTTCACTAGTGTTGCAGGGAAGGAATGTACACTATATGGTTTAATGGAGCATTCTCTGACTCCACCACCAACTCTGCCTCTGACTTCAGCTCCACCTCTGACTTCAGCACCGCCTCCAGCTCTGCCTCTGACTTCAGCTCCGCCTCCAGCTCTGCCTCTGACTTCAGCCCCACTTCCGCCTTTGACTCTGCCTCCAGCTCCAGACCTGCTCTGCCTCTGCCTTCAGCTCCGCCTCCAGCTCCACACCAGTCTCTGACATCAGCTCCACCTCCAACCCTGACTTCAGCTCTACCTCTGACTCCAGCTCCACACCAGTCTCACTTCAGCTCCACCTCTGACTTCAGCTCCACACCAGCTCTGCCTCCAACTCTAGCCCCACACCAGCTTTGCATCTGACTCCTACTTCATCTCCGCCTCTGACTTCAGCTCCACACCAGCTCTACCTCTGACTTCATTTCTGCCTCTGACTCCAGCTCTACACAATCTCTGCCTCTGACTTCAGCCGGGATTTGAACTCGGGTCGCTGGGGTGAGAGTCCAGAGCACTATCCATTATACCATGAAGACTTCACTAGTGTTGCAGGGAAGGAATGTACACTATATGGTTTAATGGAGCATTCTCTGACTCCACCACCAGCTCTGCCTCTGACTTCAGCTACACCTCTGACTTCAGCACCGCCTCCAGCTCTGCCTCTGACTTCAGCTGCGCCTCCAGCTCTGCCTCTGACTTCAGCCCCACTTCCGCCTTTGACTGTGACTCCAGCTCCAGACCTGCTCTGCCTCTGCCTTCAGCTCCGCCTCCAGCTCCACACCAGTCTCTGACTTCAGCTCCACCTCCAACCCTGACTTCAGCTCTACCTCTGACTCCAGCTCCACACCAGTCTCTGACTTCAGCTCCACCTCTGACTCCAGCCCCACACCAGCTTTGCATCTGACTCCAACTTCATCTCCGCCTCTGACTTCAGCTCCACACCAGCTCTACCTCTGACTTCATTTCTGCCTCTGACTCCAGCTCTACACGATCTCTGCCTCTGACTTCAGCCCCACTTCCGCCTCCAACTCCGCCGCCAGCTCCACACCAGTTTCTGACTTCAGCTCCGCCTCTGACTCCAGCTCCACACCAGTTCTGCATCTGACCACAACTTCAGTTTCATCTCTGACTACAGCTTCTCCTCCAACTCCAGCTCCACACCATCTCTGCCACTGACTTCAGCTCCGCCTCCAATTTCGGCACCACACCAAATCTGCCTCTGACTTCAGCTCCGCCTCTGACTTCAGCTCCGCCTACAGCTCCAGCTCCGCCACCAACGCCTTTTCCATGATGACATATTTTCTTTGGTCCCACCGGGATTTGAACTCGGGTCGCTGGGGTGAGAGTCCAGAGCACTATCCACTATACCATGAAGACTTCACTAGTGTTGCAGGGAAGGAATGTACACTATATGGTTTAATGGAGCATTCTCTGACTCCACCACCAGCTCTGCCTCTGACTTTAGCTCCACCTCTGACTTCAGCACCGCCTCCAGCTCTGCCTCTGACTTCAACCCCACTTCCGCCTTTGACTGTGACTCCAGCTCCAGACCTGCTCTGCCTCTGCCTTCAGCTCCGCCTCCAGCTCCACACCAGTCTCCGACTTCAGCTCCACCTCCAACCCTGACTTCAGCTCTACCTCTGACTCCAGCTCCACACCAGTCTCACTTCAGCTCCACCTCTGACTCCAGCCCCACACCAGCTTTGCATCTGACTCCAATTTCATCTCCGCCTCTGACTTCAGCTCCACACCAGCTCTACCTCTGACTTCATTTCTGCCTCTGACTCCAGCTCTACACCATCTCTGCCTCTGACTTCAGCCCCAATTCCGCCTCACACTCCGCCGCCAGCTCCACACCAGTTTCTGACTTCAGCTCCACCTCTGACTCCAGCTCCACACCAGTTCTGCATCTGACTTCAACTTCAGTTCCATCTCACACTACAGCTCCTCCTCCAACTCCAGTTCCACACCATCTCTGCCACTGACTTCAGCTCCGCTTCCAATTCCGGCGCCACACCAAATCTGCCTCTGACTTCAGGTCCGCCTCTGACTTCAGCTCCGCCTACAGCTCCAGCTCCGCCTCCAACACCTTTTCCATGATGACATATTTTCTTTGGTCCCACCGGGATTTGAACTCGGGTCGCTGGGGTGAGAGTCCAGAGCACTATCCACTATACCATGAAGACTTCACTAGTGTTTCAGGGAAGGAATGTACACTATATGGTTTAATGGAGCATTCTCTGACTCCACCACCAGCTCTGCCTCTGACTTCAGCTCCACCTCTGACTTCAGCACCGCCTCCAGCTCTGCCTCTGACTTCAGCTCCGCCTCCAGCTCTGCCTCTGACTTCAGCCCCACTTCCGCCTTTGACTGTGCCTCCAGCTCCAGACCTCCTCTGCCTCTGCCTTCAGCTCCGCCTCCAGCTCCACACCAGTCTCTGACTTCAGCTCCACCTCCAACCCTGACTTCAGCTCTACCTCTGACTCCAGCTCCACACCAGTCTCTGACTTCAGCTCCACCCCCACACCAGCTTTGCATCTGACTCCAACTTCAGCTCCACCTCCAACCCTGACTTCAGCTTTACCTCTGACTCCAGCTCCACACCAGTTTCTGACTTCAGCTCCACCTCTGACTCCAGCCCCACACCAGCTTTGCATCTGACTCCAACTTCATCTCCGCCTCTGACTTCAGCTCCACACCAGCTCTACCTCTGACTTCATTTCTGCCTCTGACTCCACAACTTCAGTTCCATCTCTGACCACAGCTTCTCCTCCAACTCCAGCTCCACACCATCTCTGCCACTGACTTCAGCTCCGCCTTCAATTTCGGCACCACACCAAATCTGCCTCTGACTTCAGGTCCGCCTCTGACTTCAGCTCCGCCTACAGCTCCAGCTCCGCCTCCAACACCTTTTCCATGATGACATATTTTCTTTGGTCCCACCGGGATTTGAACTCGGGTCGCTGGGGTGAGAGTCCAGAGCACTATCCACTATACCATGAAGACTTCACTAGTGTTGCAGGGAAGGAATGTACACTATATGGTTTAATGGAGCATTCTCTGACTCCACCACCAGCTCTGCCTCTGACTTCAGCTCCACCTCTGACTTCAGCACCGCCTCCAGCTCTGCCTCTGACTTCAGCTCCGCCTCCAGCTCTGCCTCTGACTTCAGCCCCACTTCCGCCTTTGACTCTGCCTCCAGCTTCAGACCTGTTCTGCCTCTGCCTTCAGCTCTGCCTCCAGCTCCACACCAGTCTCCGACTTCAGCTCCACCTCCAACCCTGACTTCAGCTCTCTCTGACTCCAGCTCCACACCAGTCCCTGACTTCAGCTCCACCTCTGATTTCAGCTCCACACCAGCTCTGCCTCCAACTCCAGCCCATCACCAGCTTTGCATCTGACTCCTACTTCATCTCCGCCTCTGACTTCAGCTCCACACCAGCTCTACCTCTGACTCCAGCTCTACACCATCTCTGCCTCTGACTTCAGCCGGGATTTGAACTCGGGTCGCTGGGGTGAGAGTCCAGAGCACTATCCACTATACCATGAAGACTTCACTAGTGTTTCAGGGAAGGAATGTACACTATATGGTTTAATGGAGCATTCTCTGACTCCACCACCAGCTCTGCCTCTGACTTCAGCTCCACCTCTGACTTCAGCACAACCTCCAGCTCTGCCTCTGACTTCAGCTCCGCCTCCAGCTCTGCCTCTGACTTCAGCCCCACTTCTGCCTTTGACTCTGCCTCCAGCTCCAGACCTGCTCTGCCTCTGCCTTCAGCTCCGCCTCCAGCTCCACACCAGTTTCCGACTTCAGCTCCACCTCCAACCCTGACTTCAGCTCTACCTCTGACTCCAGCTCCACACCAGTCTCTGACTTCAGCTCCACCCCCACACCAGCTTTGCATCTGACTCCAACTTCAGCTCCACCTCCAACCCTGACTTCAGCTTTACCTCTGACTCCAGCTCCACACCAGTCTCTGACTTCAGCTCCACCTCTGACTCCAGCCCCACACCAGCTTTGCATCTGACTCCAACTTCATCTCCGCCTCTGACTTCAGCTCCACACCAGCTCTACCTCTGACTTCATTTCTGCCTCTGACTCCACAACTTCAGTTCCATCTCTGACCACAGCTTCTCTTCCAACTCCAGCTCCACACCATCTCTGCCACTGACTTCAGCTCCGCCTTCAATTTCGGCACCACACCAAATCTGCCTCTGACTTCAGGTCCGCCTCTGACTTCAGCTCCGCCTACAGCTCCAGCTCCGCCTCCAACACCTTTTCCATGATGACATATTTTCTTTGGTCCCACCGGGATTTGAACTCGGGTCGCTGGGGTGAGAGTCCAGAGCACTATCCACTATACCATGAAGACTTCACTAGTGTTGCAGGGAAGGAATGTACACTATATGGTTTAATGGAGCATTCTCTGACTCCACCACCAGCTCTGCCTCTGACTTCAGCTCCACCTCTGACTTCAGCACCGCCTCCAGCTCTGCCTCTGACTTCAGCTCCGCCTCCAGCTCTGCCTCTGACTTCAGCCCCACTTCCGCCTTTGACTCTGCCTCCAGCTTCAGACCTGTTCTGCCTCTGCCTTCAGCTCTGCCTCCAGCTCCACACCAGTCTCCGACTTCAGCTCCACCTCCAACCCTGACTTCAGCTCTCTCTGACTCCAGCTCCACACCAGTCCCTGACTTCAGCTCCACCTCTGATTTCAGCTCCACACCAGCTCTGCCTCCAACTCCAGCCCATCACCAGCTTTGCATCTGACTCCTACTTCATCTCCGCCTCTGACTTCAGCTCCACACCAGCTCTACCTCTGACTTCATTTCTGCCTCTGACTCCAGCTCTACACCATCTCTGCCTCTGACTCCAGCCCCACTTCCGCCTCCAACTCCGCCGCCAGCTCCACACCAGTTTCTGACTTCAGCTCCCCCTCTGACTCCAGCTTCACACCAGTTCTGCATCTGACCACAACTTCAGTTTCATCTCTGACTACAGCTTCTCCTCCAACTCCAGCTCCACACCATCTCTGCCACTGACTTCAGCTCCGCCTCCAATTTCGGCACCACACCAAATCTGCCTCTGACTTCAGCTCCGCCTCTGACTTCAGCTCCGCCTACAGCTCCAGCTCCGCCACCAACGCCTTTTCCATGATGACATATTTTCTTTGGTCCCACCGGGATTTGAACTCGGGTCGCTGGGGTGAGAGTCCAGAGCACTATCCACTATACCATGAAGACTTCACTAGTGTTGCAGGGAAGGAATGTACACTATATGGTTTAATGGAGCATTCTCTGACTCCACCACCAGCTCTGCCTCTGACTTCAGCTCCACCTCTGACTTCAGCACCGCCTCCAGCTCTGCCTCTGACTTCAGCTCCGCCTCCAGCTCTGCCTCTGACTTCAGCCCCACTTCCGCCTTTGACTGTGCCTCCAGCTCCAGACCCGCTCTGCCTCTGCCTTCAGCTCCGCCTCCAGCTCCACACCAGTCTCTGACTTCAGCTCCACCTCCAACCCTGACTTCAGCTCTACCTCTGACTCCAGCTCCACACCAGTCTCTGACTTCAGCTCCACCTCTGACTCCAGCCCCACACCAGCTTTGCATCTGACTCCAACTTCATCTCCGCCTCTGACTTCAGTTCCACACCAGCTCTACCTATGACTTCATTTCTGCCTCTGACTCCAGCTCTACACCATCTCTGCCTCTGACTTCAGCCCCACTTCCGCCTCCAACTCCGACGCCAGCTCCACACCAGCTCTACCTCTGACTTCAGCTCCGCCTCTGACTCCAGCTCCACACCAGTTCTGCCTCTGACTTCAGCCCCACTTCCGCCTCCAACTCCACACCAGTTTCTGACTTCAGCTCCGCCTCTGACTCCAGCTCCACACCAGTTCTGCATCTGACCACAACTTCAGTTCCATCTCACACTACAGCTCCTCCTCCAACTCCAGTTCCACAGCATCTCTGCCACTTACTTCAGCTCCGCTTCCAATTCCGGCGCCACACCAAATCTGCCTCTGACTTCAGGTCCGCCTCTGACTTCAGCTCCGCCTACAGCTCCAGCTCCGCCTCCAACACCTTTTCCATGATGACATATTTTCTTTGGTCCCACCGGGATTTGAACTCGGGTCGCTGGGGTGAGAGTCCAGAGCACTATCCACTATACCATTAAGACTTCACTAGTGTTGCAGGGAAGGAATGTACACTATATGGTTTAATGGAGCATTCTCTGACTCCACCACCAACTCTGCCTCTGACTTCAGCTCCACCTCTGACTTCAGCACCGCCTCCAGCTCTGCCTCTGACTTCAGATCCGCCTCCAGCTCTGCCTCTGACTTCAGCCTCACTTCCGCCTTTGACTCTGCCTCCAGCTCCAGACCTGCTCTGCCTCTGCCTTCAGCTCCGCCTCCAGCTCCACACCAGTCTCTGACATCAGCTCCACCTCCAACCCTGACTTCAGCTCTACCGCTGACTCCAGCTCCACACCAGTCTCACTTCAGCTCCACCTCTGACTTCAGCTCCACACCAGCTCTGCCTCCAACTCCAGCCCCACACCAGCTTTGCATCTGACTCCTACTTCATCTCCGCCTCTGACTTCAGCTCCACACCAGCTCTACCTCTGACTTCATTTCTGCCTCTGACTCCAGCTCTACACAATCTCTGCCTCTGACTTCAGCCGGGATTTGAACTCGGGTCGCTGGGGTGAGAGTCCAGAGCACTATCCATTATACCATGAAGACTTCACTAGTGTTGCAGGGAAGGAATGTACACTATATGGTTTAATGGAGCATTCTCTGACTCCACCACCAGCTCTGCCTCTGACTTCAGCTACACCTCTGACTTCAGCACCGCCTCCAGCTCTGCCTCTGACTTCAGCTCCGCCTCCAGCTCTGCCTCTGACTTCAGCCCCACTTCCGCCTTTGACTCTGCCTCCAGCTCCAGACCTGCTCTGCCTCTGCCTTCAGCTCCGCCTCCAGCTCCACACCAGTCTCTGACATCAGCTCCACCTCCAACCCTGACTTCAGCTCTACCTCTGACTCCAGCTCCACACCAGTCTCACTTCAGCTCCACCTCTGACTTCAGCTCCACACCAGCTCTGCCTCCAACTCCAGCCCCACACCAGCTTTGCATCTGACTCCTACTTCATCT
Source organism: Syngnathus leptorhynchus (assembly GCF_054491065.1). Taxonomy (NCBI): domain Eukaryota; kingdom Metazoa; phylum Chordata; class Actinopteri; order Syngnathiformes; family Syngnathidae; genus Syngnathus; species Syngnathus leptorhynchus. The sequence continues at coordinate 262,631 of NW_028232024.1, forward strand.
CCGCCTCTGACTTCAGCTCCACACCAGCTCTACCTCTGACTTCATTTCTGCCTCTGACTCCAGCTCTACACAATCTCTGCCTCTGACTTCAGCCGGGATTTGAACTCGGGTCGCTGGGGTGAGAGTCCAGAGCACTATCCACTATACCATGAAGACTTCACTAGTGTTGCAGGGAAGGAATGTACACTATATGGTTTAATGGAGCATTCTCTGACTCCACCACCAGCTGACTTCAGCTCCACCTCTGACTTCAGCACCGCCTCCAGCTCTGCCTCTGACTTCAGCTCCGCCTCCAGCTCTGCCTCTGACTTCAGCCCCACTTCCGCCTTTGACTGTGCCTCAAGCTCCAGACCTGCTCTGCCTCTGCCTTCAGCTCCGCCTCCAGCTCCACACCAGTCTCTGACTTCAGCTCCACCTCCAACCCTGACTTCAGCTCTACCTCTGACTCCAGCTCCACACCAGTCTCTGACTTCAGCTCCACCTCTGACTCCAGCCCCACACCAGCTTTGCATCTGACTCCAACTTCATCTCCGCCTCTGACTTCAGTTCTACGCCAGCTCTACCTATGACTTCATTTCTGCCTCTGACTCCAGCTCTACACCATCTCTGCCTCTGACTTCAGCCCCACTTCCGCCTCCAACTCCGACGCCAGCTCCACACCAGTTTCTGACTTCAGCTCCGCCTCTGACTCCAGCTCCACACCAGTTCTGCATCTGACCACAACTTCAGTTCCATCTCTGACTACAGCTTCTCCTCCAACTCCAGCGCCACGCCATCTCTGCCACTGACTTCAGCTCCGCCTTCAATTTCGGCACCACACCAAATCTGCCTCTGACTTCAGCTCCGCCTCTGACTTCAGCTCCGCCTACAGCTCCAGCTCCGCCACCAATGCCTTTTCCATGATGATATATATTCTTTGGTCCCACCGGGATTTGAACTCGGGTCGCTGGGGTGAGAGTCCAGAGCACTATCCACTATACCATGAAGACTTCACTAGTGTTACAGGGAAGGAATGTACACTATATGGTTTAATGGAGCATTCTCTGACTCCACCACCAGCTCTGCCTCTGACTTCAGCTCCACCTCTGACTTCAGCACCGCCTCCAGCTCTGCCTCTGACTTCAGCTCCGCCTCCAGCTCTGCCTCTGACTTCAGCCCCACTTCCGCCTTTGACTCTGCCTCCAGCTCCAGACCTGCTCTGCCTCTGCCTTCAACTCCGCCTCCAGCTCCACACCAGTCTCCGACTTCAGCTCCACCTCCAACCCTGACTTCAGCTCTACCTCTGACTCCAGCTCCACACCAGTCTCACTTCAGCTCCACCTCTGACTCCAGCCCCACACCAGCTTTGCATCTGACTCCAATTTCATCTCCGCCTCTGACTTCAGCTCCACACCAGCTCTACCTCTGACTTCATTTCTGCCTCTGACTCCAGCTCTACACCATCTCTGCCTCTGACTTCAGCCCCAATTCCGCCTCACACTCCGCCGCCAGCTCCACACCAGTTTCTGACTTCAGCTCCACCTCTGACTCCAGCTCCACACCAGTTCTGCATCTGACTTCAACTTCAGTTCCATCTCACACTACAGCTCCTCCTCCAACTCCAGTTCCACACCATCTCTGCCACTGACTTCAGCTCCGCTTCCAATTCCATGAAGACTTCACTAGTGTTGCAGGGAAGGAATGTACACTATATGGTTTAATGGAGCATTCTCTGACTCCACCACCAGCTCTGCCTCTGACTTCAGCTCCACCTCTGACTTCAGCACCGCCTCCAGCTCTGCCTCTGACTTCAGCTCCGCCTCCAGCTCTGCCTCTGACTTCAGCCCCACTTCCGCCTTTGACTGTGCCTCCAGCTCCAGACCCGCTCTGCCTCTGCCTTCAGCTCCGCCTCCAGCTCCACACCAGTCTCTGACTTCAGCTCCACCTCCAACCCTGACTTCAGCTCTACCTCTGACTCCAGCTCCACACCAGTCTCTGACTTCAGCTCCACCTCTGACTCCAGCCCCACACCAGCTTTGCATCTGACTCCAACTTCATCTCCGCCTCTGACTTCAGTTCCACACCAGCTCTACCTATGACTTCATTTCTGCCTCTGACTCCAGCTCTACACCATCTCTGCCTCTGACTTCAGCCCCACTTCCGCCTCCAACTCCGACGCCAGCTCCACACCAGCTCTACCTCTGACTTCAGCTCCGCCTCTGACTCCAGCTCCACACCAGTTCTGCCTCTGACTTCAGCCCCACTTCCGCCTCCAACTCCACACCAGTTTCTGACTTCAGCTCCGCCTCTGACTCCAGCTCCACACCAGTTCTGCATCTGACCACAACTTCAGTTCCATCTCACACTACAGCTCCTCCTCCAACTCCAGTTCCACAGCATCTCTGCCACTTACTTCAGCTCCGCTTCCAATTCCGGCGCCACACCAAATCTGCCTCTGACTTCAGGTCCGCCTCTGACTTCAGCTCCGCCTACAGCTCCAGCTCCGCCTCCAACACCTTTTCCATGATGACATATTTTCTTTGGTCCCACCGGGATTTGAACTCGGGTCGCTGGGGTGAGAGTCCAGAGCACTATCCACTATACCATTAAGACTTCACTAGTGTTGCAGGGAAGGAATGTACACTATATGGTTTAATGGAGCATTCTCTGACTCCACCACCAACTCTGCCTCTGACTTCAGCTCCACCTCTGACTTCAGCACCGCCTCCAGCTCTGCCTCTGACTTCAGCTCCGCCTCCAGCTCTGCCTCTGACTTCAGCCTCACTTCCGCCTTTGACTCTGCCTCCAGCTCCAGACCTGCTCTGCCTCTGCCTTCAGCTCCGCCTCCAGCTCCACACCAGTCTCTGACATCAGCTCCACCTCCAACCCTGACTTCAGCTCTACCGCTGACTCCAGCTCCACACCAGTCTCACTTCAGCTCCACCTCTGACTTCAGCTCCACACCAGCTCTGCCTCCAACTCCAGCCCCACACCAGCTTTGCATCTGACTCCTACTTCATCTCCGCCTCTGACTTCAGCTCCACACCAGCTCTACCTCTGACTTCATTTCTGCCTCTGACTCCAGCTCTACACAATCTCTGCCTCTGACTTCAGCCGGGATTTGAACTCGGGTCGCTGGGGTGAGAGTCCAGAGCACTATCCATTATACCATGAAGACTTCACTAGTGTTGCAGGGAAGGAATGTACACTATATGGTTTAATGGAGCATTCTCTGACTCCACCACCAGCTCTGCCTCTGACTTCAGCTACACCTCTGACTTCAGCACCGCCTCCAGCTCTGCCTCTGACTTCAGCTCCGCCTCCAGCTCTGCCTCTGACTTCAGCCCCACTTCCGCCTTTGACTCTGCCTCCAGCTCCAGACCTGCTCTGCCTCTGCCTTCAGCTCCGCCTCCAGCTCCACACCAGTCTCTGACATCAGCTCCACCTCCAACCCTGACTTCAGCTCTACCTCTGACTCCAGCTCCACACCAGTCTCACTTCAGCTCCACCTCTGACTTCAGCTCCACACCAGCTCTGCCTCCAACTCCAGCCCCACACCAGCTTTGCATCTGACTCCTACTTCATCTCCGCCTCTGACTTCAGCTCCACACCAGCTCTACCTCTGACTTCATTTCTGCCTCTGACTCCAGCTCTACACAATCTCTGCCTCTGACTTCAGCCGGGATTTGAACTCGGGTCGCTGGGGTGAGAGTCCAGAGCACTATCCACTATACCATGAAGACTTCACTAGTGTTGCAGGGAAGGAATGTACACTATATGGTTTAATGGAGCATTCTCTGACTCCACCACCAGCTGACTTCAGCTCCACCTCTGACTTCAGCACCGCCTCCAGCTCTGCCTCTGACTTCAGCTCCGCCTCCAGCTCTGCCTCTGACTTCAGCCCCACTTCCGCCTTTGACTGTGCCTCAAGCTCCAGACCTGCTCTGCCTCTGCCTTCAGCTCCGCCTCCAGCTCCACACCAGTCTCTGACTTCAGCTCCACCTCCAACCCTGACTTCAGCTCTACCTCTGACTCCAGCTCCACACCAGTCTCTGACTTCAGCTCCACCTCTGACTCCAGCCCCACACCAGCTTTGCATCTGACTCCAACTTCATCTCCGCCTCTGACTTCAGTTCTACGCCAGCTCTACCTATGACTTCATTTCTGCCTCTGACTCCAGCTCTACACCATCTCTGCCTCTGACTTCAGCCCCACTTCCGCCTCCAACTCCGACGCCAGCTCCACACCAGTTTCTGACTTCAGCTCCGCCTCTGACTCCAGCTCCACACCAGTTCTGCATCTGACCACAACTTCAGTTCCATCTCTGACTACAGCTTCTCCTCCAACTCCAGCGCCACGCCATCTCTGCCACTGACTTCAGCTCCGCCTTCAATTTCGGCACCACACCAAATCTGCCTCTGACTTCAGCTCCGCCTCTGACTTCAGCTCCGCCTACAGCTCCAGCTCCGCCACCAATGCCTTTTCCATGATGATATATATTCTTTGGTCCCACCGGGATTTGAACTCGGGTCGCTGGGGTGAGAGTCCAGAGCACTATCCACTATACCATGAAGACTTCACTAGTGTTACAGGGAAGGAATGTACACTATATGGTTTAATGGAGCATTCTCTGACTCCACCACCAGCTCTGCCTCTGACTTCAGCTCCACCTCTGACTTCAGCACCGCCTCCAGCTCTGCCTCTGACTTCAGCTCCGCCTCCAGCTCTGCCTCTGACTTCAGCCCCACTTCCGCCTTTGACTCTGCCTCCAGCTCCAGACCTGCTCTGCCTCTGCCTTCAACTCCGCCTCCAGCTCCACACCAGTCTCCGACTTCAGCTCCACCTCCAACCCTGACTTCAGCTCTACCTCTGACTCCAGCTCCACACCAGTCTCACTTCAGCTCCACCTCTGACTCCAGCCCCACACCAGCTTTGCATCTGACTCCAATTTCATCTCCGCCTCTGACTTCAGCTCCACACCAGCTCTACCTCTGACTTCATTTCTGCCTCTGACTCCAGCTCTACACCATCTCTGCCTCTGACTTCAGCCCCAATTCCGCCTCACACTCCGCCGCCAGCTCCACACCAGTTTCTGACTTCAGCTCCACCTCTGACTCCAGCTCCACACCAGTTCTGCATCTGACTTCAACTTCAGTTCCATCTCACACTACAGCTCCTCCTCCAACTCCAGTTCCACACCATCTCTGCCACTGACTTCAGCTCCGCTTCCAATTCCGGCGCCACACCAAATCTGCCTCTGACTTCAGGTCCGCCTCTGACTTCAGCTCCGCCTACAGCTCCAGCTCCGCCTCCAACACCTTTTCCATGATGACATATTTTCTTTGGTCCCACCGGGATTTGAACTCGGGTCGCTGGGGTGAGAGTCCAGAGCACTATCCACTATACCATGAAGACTTCATTAGTGTTTCAGGGAAGGAATGTACACTATATGGTTTAATGGAGCATTCTCTGACTCCACCACCAGCTCTGCCTCTGACTTCAGCTCCACCTCTGACTTCAGCACCGCCTCCAGCTCTGCCTCTGACTTCAGCTCCGCCTCCAGCTCTGCCTCTGACTTCAGCCCCACTTCCGCCTTTGACTGTTCCTCCAGCTCCAGACCTCCTCTGCCTCTGCCTTCAGCTCCGCCTCCAGCTCCACACCAGTCTCTGACTTCAGCTCCACCTCCAACCCTGACTTCAGCTCTACCTCTGACTCCAGCTCCACACCAGTCTCTGACTTCAGCTCCACCCCCACACCAGCTTTGCATCTGACTCCAACTTCAGCTCCACCTCCAACCCTGACTTCAGCTTTACCTCTGACTCCAGCTCCACACCAGTCTCTGACTTCAGCTCCACCTCTGACTCCAGCCCCACACCAGCTTTGCATCTGACTCCAACTTCATCTCCGCCTCTGACTTCAGCTCCACACCAGCTCTACCTCTGACTTCATTTCTGCCTCTGACTCCACAACTTCAGTTCCATCTCTGACCACAGCTTCTCCTCCAACTCCAGCTCCACACCATCTCTGCCACTGACTTCAGCTCCGCCTTCAATTTCAGCACCACACCAAATCTGCCTCTGACTTCAGGTCCGCCTCTGACTTCAGCTCCGCCTACAGCTCCAGCTCCGCCTCCAACACCTTTTCCATGATGACATATTTTCTTTGGTCCCACCGGGATTTGAACTCGGGTCGCTGGGGTGAGAGTCCAGAGCACTATCCACTATACCATGAAGACTTCACTAGTGTTGCAGGGAAGGAATGTACACTATATGGTTTAATGGAGCATTCTCTGACTCCACCACCAGCTCTGCCTCTGACTTCAGCTCCACCTCTGACTTCAGCACCGCCTCCAGCTCTGCCTCTGACTTCAGCTCCGCCTCCAGCTCTGCCTCTGACTTCAGCCCCACTTCCGCCTTTGACTCTGCCTCCAGCTTCAGACCTGTTCTGCCTCTGCCTTCAGCTCTGCCTCCAGCTCCACACCAGTCTCCGACTTCAGCTCCACCTCCAACCCTGACTTCAGCTCTCTCTGACTCCAGCTCCACACCAGTCCCTGACTTCAGCTCCACCTCTGATTTCAGCTCCACACGAGCTCTGCCTCCAACTCCAGCCCATCACCAGCTTTGCATCTGACTCCTACTTCATCTCCGCCTCTGACTTCAGCTCCACACCAGCTCTACCTCTAACTTCATTTCTGCCTCTGACTCCAGCTCTACACCATCTCTGCCTCTGACTTCAGCCCCACTTCCGCCTCCAACTCCGACGCCAGCTCCACACCAGCTCTACCTCTGACTTCAGCTCCGCCTCTGACTCCAGCTCCACACCAGTTCTGCCTCTGACTTCAGCCCCACTTCCGCCTCCAACTCCACACCAGTTTCTGACTTCAGCTCCGCCTCTGACTCCAGCTCCACACCAGTTCTGCATCTGACCACAACTTCAGTTCCATCTCACACTACAGCTCCTCCTCCAACTCCAGTTCCACACCATCTCTGCCACTTACTTCAGCTCCGCTTCCAATTCCGGCGCCACACCAAATCTGCCTCTGACTTCAGGTCCGCCTCTGACTTCAGCTCCGCCTACAGCTCCAGCTCCGCCTCCAACACCTTTTCCATGATGACATATTTTCTTTGTTCCCACCGGGATTTGAACTCGGGTCGCTGGGGTGAGAGTCCAGAGCACTATCCACTATACCATTAAGACTTCACTAGTGTTGCAGGGAAGGAATGTACACTATATGGTTTAATGGAGCATTCTCTGACTCCACCACCAACTCTGCCTCTGACTTCAGCTCCACCTCTGACTTCAGCACCGCCTCCAGCTCTGCCTCTGACTTCAGCTCCGCCTCCAGCTCTGCCTCTGACTTCAGCCCCACTTCCGCCTTTGACTCTGCCTCCAGCTCCAGACCTGCTCTGCCTCTGCCTTCAGCTCCGCCTCCAGCTCCACACCAGTCTCTGACATCAGCTCCACCTCCAACCCTGACTTCAGCTCTACCGCTGACTCCAGCTCCACACCAGTCTCACTTCAGCTCCACCTCTGACTTCAGCTCCACACCAGCTCTGCCTCCAACTCCAGCCCCACACCAGCTTTGCATCTGACTCCTACTTCATCTCCGCCTCTGACTTCAGCTCCACACCAGCTCTACCTCTGACTTCATTTCTGCCTCTGACTCCAGCTCTACACAATCTCTGCCTCTGACTTCAGCCGGGATTTGAACTCGGGTCGCTGGGGTGAGAGTCCAGAGCACTATCCATTATACCATGAAGACTTCACTAGTGTTGCAGGGAAGGAATGTACACTATATGGTTTAATGGAGCATTCTCTGACTCCACCACCAGCTCTGCCTCTGACTTCAGCTACACCTCTGACTTCAGCACCGCCTCCAGCTCTGCCTCTGACTTCAGCTCCGCCTCCAGCTCTGCCTCTGACTTCAGCCCCACTTCCGCCTTTGAATCTGCCTCCAGCTCCAGACCTGCTCTGCCTCTGCCTTCAGCTCCGCCTCCAGCTCCACACCAGTCTCTGACATCAGCTCCACCTCCAACCCTGACTTCAGCTCTACCTCTGACTCCAGCTCCACAGCAGTCTCACTTCAGCTCCACCTCTGACTTCAGCTCCACACCAGCTCTGCCTCCAACTCCAGCCCCCACCAGCTTTGCATCTGACTCCTACTTCATCTCCGCCTCTGACTTCAGCTCCACACCAGCTCTACCTCTGACTTCATTTCTGCCTCTGACTCCAGCTCTACACAATCTCTGCCTCTGACTTCAGCCGGGATTTGAACTCGGGTCGCTGGGGTGAGAGTCCAGAGCACTATCCATTATACCATGAAGACTTCACTAGTGTTGCAGGGAAGGAATGTACACTATATGGTTTAATGGAGCATTCTCTGACTCCACCACCAGCTCTGCCTCTGACTTCAGCTACACCTCTGACTTCAGCACCGCCTCCAGCTCTGCCTCTGACTTCAGCTCCGCCTCCAGCTCTGCCTCTGACTTCAGCCCCACTTCCGCCTTTGACTGTGACTCCAGCTCCAGACCTGCTCTGCCTCTGCTTTCAGCTCCGCCTCCAGCTCCACACCAGTCTCTGACTTCAGCTCCACCTCCAACCCTGACTTCAGCTCTACCTCTGACTCCAGCTCCACACCAGTCTCTGACTTCAGCTCCACCTCTGACTCCAGCCCCACACCAGCTTTGCATCTGACTCCAACTTCATCTCCGCCTCTGACTTCAGCTCCACACCAGCTCTACCTCTGACTTCATTTCTGCCTCTGACTCCAGCTCTACACCTTCTCTGCCTCTGACTTCAGCCCCACTTCCGCCTCCAACTCCGCCGCCAGCTCCACACCAGTTTCTGACTTCAGCTCCGCCTCTGACTCCAGCTCCACACCAGTTCTGCATCTGACCACAACTTCAGTTTCATCTCTGACTACAGCTTCTCCTCCAACTCCAGCTCCACACCATCTCTGCCACTGACTTCAGCTCCGCCTCCAATTTCGGCACCACACCAAATCTGCCTCTGACTTCAGCTCCGCCTCTGACTTCAGCTCCGCCTACAGCTCCAGCTCCGCCACCAACGCCTTTTCCATGATGACATATTTTCTTTGGTCCCACCGGGATTTGAACTCGGGTCGCTGGGGTGAGAGTCCAGAGCACTATCCACTATACCATGAAGACTTCACTAGTGTTGCAGGGAAGGAATGTACACTATATGGTTTAATGGAGCATTCTCTGACTCCACCACCAGCTCTGCCTCTGACTTCAGCTCCACCTCTGACTTCAGCACCGCCTCCAGCTCTGCCTCTGACTTCAGCTCCGCCTCCAGCTCTGCCTCTGACTTCAGCCCCACTTCCGCCTTTGACTGTGCCTCCAGCTCCAGACCTGCTCTGCCTCTGCCTTCAGCTCCGCCTCCAGCTCCACACCAGTCTCTGACTTCAGCTCCACCTCCAACCCTGACTTCAGCTCTACCTCTGACTCCAGCTCCACACCAGTCTCTGACTTCAGCTCCACCTCTGACTCCAGCCCCACACCAGCTTTGCATCTGACTCCAACTTCATCTCCGCCTCTGACTTCAGTTCCACACCAGCTCTACCTATGACTTCATTTCTGCCTCTGACTCCAGCTCTACACCATCTCTGCCTCTGACTTCAGCCTCACTTCCGCCTCCAACTCCGACGCCAGCTCCACACCAGCTCTACCTCTGACTTCAGCTCCGCCTCTGACTCCAGCTCCACACCAGTTCTGCCTCTGACTTCAGCCCCACTTCCGCCTCCAACTCCACACCAGTTTCTGACTTCAGCTCCGCCTCTGACTCCAGCTCCACACCAGTTCTGCATCTGACTTCAACTTCAGTTCCATTTCACACTACAGCTCCTCCTCCAACTCCAGCTCCACACCATCTCTGCCACTTACTTCAGCTCCGCTTCCAATTCCGGCGCCACACCAAATCTGCCTCTGACTTCAGGTCCGCCTCTGACTTCAGCTCCGCCTACAGCTCCAGCTCCGCCTCCAACACCTTTTCCATGATGACATATTTTCTTTGGTCCCACCGGGATTTGAACTCGGGTCGCTGGGGTGAGAGTCCAGAGCACTATCCACTATACCATTAAGACTTCACTAGTGTTGCAGGGAAGGAATGTACACTATATGGTTTAATGGAGCATTCTCTGACCACCACCAGCTCTGCCTCTGACTTCAGCTCCACCTTTGACTTCAGCACCGCCTCCAGCTCTGCCTCTGACTTCAGCTCCGCCTCCAGCTCTGCCTCTGACTTCAGCCCCACTTCCGCCTTTGACTCTGCCTCCAGCTCCAGACCTGCTCTGCCTCTGCCTTCAGGTCCGCCTCCAGCTCCACACCAGTCTCTGACATCAGCTCCACCTCCAACCCTGACTTCAGCTCGACCTCTGACTCCAGCTCCACACCAGTCTCTGACTTCAGCTCCACCTCTGACTTCAGCTCCACACCAGCTCTGCCTCCAACTCCAGCCCCACACCAGCTTTGCATCTGACTCCTACTTCATCTCCGCCTCTGACTTCAGCTCCACACCAGCTCTACCTCTGACTTCATTTCTGCCTCTGACTCCAGCTCTACACAATCTCTGCCTCTGACTTCAGCCGGGATTTGAACTCGGGTCGCTGGGGTGAGAGTCCAGAGCACTATCCACTATACCATGAAGACTTCACTAGTGTTGCAGGGAAGGAATGTTCACTATATGGTTTAATGGAGCATTCTGACTCCACCACCAGCTCTGCCTCTGACTTCAGCTCCACCTCTGACTTCAGCACCGCCTCCAGCTCTGCCTCTGACTTCAGCTCCGCCTCCAGCTCTTCCTCTGACTTCAGCCCCACTTCCGCCTTTGACTGTGCCTCCAGCTCCAGACCTGCTCTGCCTCTGCCTTCAGCTCCGCCTCCAGCTCCACACCAGTCTCTGACTTCAGCTCCACCTCCAACCCTGACTTCAGCTCTACCTCTGACTCCAGCTCCACACCAGTCTCTGACTTCAGCTCCACCTCTGACTCGAGCCCCACACCAGCTTTGCATCTGACTCCAACTTCATCTCCACCTCTGACTACAGCTCCACACCAGCTCTACCTCTGACTTCATTTCTGCCTCTGACTCCAGCTCTACACCATCTCTGCCTCTGACTTCAGCCCCACTTCCGCCTCCAAATTTGCCGCCAGCTCCACACCAGTTTCTCCGCCTCTGACTCCAGTTCCACACCAGTTCTGCATCTGACTTCAACTTCAGTTCCATCTCTGACTACAGCTCCTCCTCCAACTCCAGCTCCACACCATCTCTGCCACTGATTTCAGCTCCGCCTCCAATTTCGGCACCACACCAAATCCGCCTCTGACTTCAGCTCCACCTCTGACTTCAGCTCCGCCTACAACTCCAGCTCCGCTACCAACGCCTTTTCCATGATGACATATTTTCTTTGGTCCCACCGGGATTTGAACTCGGGTCGCTGGGGTGAGAGTCCAGAGCACTATCCACTATACCATGAAGACTTCACTAGTGTTGCAGGGAAGGAATGTACACTATATGGTTTAATGGAGCATTCTCTGACTCCACCACCAGCTCTGCCTCTGACTTTAGCTCCACCTCTGACTTCAGCACCGCCTCCAGCTCTGCCTCTGACTTCAACCCCACTTCCGCCTTTGACTCTGCCTCCAGCTCCAGACCTGCTCTGCCTCTGCCTTCAGCTCCGCCTCCAGCTTCAGCTCCACCTCCAACCCTGACTTCAGCTCTACCTCTGACTCCAGCTCCACACCAGTCTCACTTCAGCTCCACCTCTGACTCCAGCCCCACACCAGCTTTGCATCTGACTCCAACTTCATCTCCGTCTCTGACTTCAGCTCCACACCAGCTCTACCTCTGACTTCATTTCTGCCTCTGACTCCAGCTCTACACCATCTCTGCCTCTGACTTCAGCCCCACTTCCGCCTCCAACTCCGCCGCCAGCTCAACACCAGTTTCTGACTTCAGCTCCACCTCTGACTCCAGCTCCACCTTCAGTTCCATCTCACACTACAGCTCCTCCTCCAACTCCAGTTCCACACCATCTCTGCCACTGACTTCAGCTCCGCTTCCAATTCCGGCGCCACACCAAATCTGCCTCTGACTTCAGGTCCGCCTCTGACTTCAGCTCCGCCTACAGCTCCAGCACACCAGTTCTGCATCTGACCACAACTTCAGTTCCATCTCACACTACAGCTCCTCCTCCAACTCCGGTCCACACCATCTCTGCCACTTACTTCAGCTCCGCTTCCAATTCCGGCGCCACACCAAATCTGCCTCTGACTTCAGGTCCGCCTCTGACTTCAGCTCCGCCTACAGCTCCAGCTCCGCCTCCAACACCTTTTCCATGATGACATATTTTCTTTGGTCCCACCGGGATTTGAACTCGGGTCGCTGGGGTGAGAGTCCAGAGCACTATCCACTATACCATTAAGACTTCACTAGTGTTGCAGGGAAGGAATGTACACAATATGGTTTAATGGAGCATTCTCTGACTCCACCACCAACTCTGCCTCTGACTTCAGCTCCACCTCTGACTTCAGCACCGCCTCCAGCTCTGCCTCTGACTTCAGCTCCGCCTCCAGCTCTGCCTCTGACTTCAGCCCCACTTCCGCCTTTGACTCTGCCTCCAGCTCCAGACCTGCTCTGCCTCTGCCTTCAGCTCCGCCTCCAGCTCCACACCAGTCTCTGACATCAGCTCCACCTCCAACCCTGACTTCAGCTCTACCTCTGACTCCAGCTCCACACCAGTCTCACTTCAGCTCCACCTCTGACTTCAGCTCCACACCAGCTCTGCCTCCAACTCCAGCCCCACACCAGCTTTGCATCTGACTCCTACTTCATCTCCGCCTCTGACTTCAGCTCCACACCAGCTCTACCTCTGACTTCATTTCTGCCTCTGACTCCAGCTCTACACAATCTCTGCCTCTGACTTCAGCCGGGATTTGAACTCGGGTCGCTGGGGTGAGAGTCCAGAGCACTATCCATTATACCATGAAGACTTCACTAGTGTTGCAGGGAAGGAATGTACACTATATGGTTTAATGGAGCATTCTCTGACTCCACCACCAGCTCTGCCTCTGACTTCAGCTACACCTCTGACTTCAGCACCGCCTCCAGCTCTGCCTCTGACTTCAGCTCCGCCTCCAGCTCTGCCTCTGACTTCAGCCCCACTTCCGCCTTTGACTGTGACTCCAGCTCCAGACCTGCTCTGCCTCTGCCTTCAGCTCCGCCTCCAGCTCCACACCAGTCTCTGACTTCAGCTCCACCTCCAACCCTGACTTCAGCTCTACATCTGACTCCAGCTCCACACCAGTCTCTGACTTCAGCTCCACCTCTGACTCCAGCCCCACACCAGCTTTGCATCTGACTCCAACTTCATCTCCGCCTCTGACTTCAGCTCCACACCAGCTCTACCTCTGACTTCATTTCTGCCTCTGACTCCAGCTCTACACCATCTCTGCCTCTGACTTCAGCCCCACTTCCGCCTCCAACTCCGCCGCCAGCTCCACACCAGTTTCTGACTTCAGCTCCGCCTCTGACTCCAGCTCCACACCAGTTCTGCATCTGACCACAACTTCAGTTTCATCTCTGACTACAGCTTCTCCTCCAACTCCAGCTCCACACCATCTCTGCCACTGACTTCAGCTCCGCCTCCAATTTCGGCACCACACCAAATCTGCCTCTGACTTCAGCTCCGCCTCTGACTTCAGCTCCGCCTACAGCTCCAGCTCCGCCACCAACGCCTTTTCCATGATGACATATTTTCTTTGGTCCCACCGGGATTTGAACTCGGGTCGCTGGGGTGAGAGTCCAGAGCACTATCCACTATACCATGAAGACTTCACTAGTGTTGCAGGGAAGGAATGTACACTATATGGTTTAATGGAGCATTCTCTGACTCCACCACCAGCTCTGCCTCTGACTTCAGCTCCACCTCTGACTTCAGCACCGCCTCCAGCTCTGCCTCTGACTTCAGCTCCGCCTCCAGCTCTGCCTCTGACTTCAGCCCCACTTCCGCCTTTGACTGTGCCTCCAGCTCCAGACCTGCTCTGCCTCTGCCTTCAGCTCCGCCTCCAGCTCCACACCAGTCTCTGACTTCAGCTCCACCTCCAACCCTGACTTCAGCTCTACCTCTGACTCCAGCTCCACACCAGTCTCTGACTTCAGCTCCACCTCTGACTCCAGCCCCACACCAGCTTTGCATCTGACTCCAACTTAATCTCCGCCTCTGACTTCAGTTCCACACCAGCTCTACCTATGACTTCATTTCTGCCTCTGACTCCAGCTCTACACCATCTCTGCCTCTGACTTCAGCCCCACTTCCGCCTCCAACTCCGACGCCAGCTCCACACCAGCTCTACCTCTGACTTCAGCTCCGCCTCTGACTCCAGCTCCACACCAGTTCTGCCTCTGACTTCAGCCCCACTTCCGCCTCCAACTCCACACCAGTTTCTGACTTCAGCTCCGCTTCTGACTCCAGCTCCACACCAGTTCTGCATCTGACCACAACTTCAGTTCCATCTCACACTACAGCTCCGCCTCCAACTCCAGTTCCACACCATCTCTGCCACTTACTTCAGCTCCGCTTCCAATTCCGGCGCCACACCAAATCTGCCTCTGACTTCAGGTCCGCCTCTGACTTCAGCTCCGCCTACAGCTCCAGCTCCGCCTCCAACACCTTTTCCATGATGACATATTTTCTTTGGTCCCACCGGGATTTGAACTCGGGTCGCTGGGGTGAGAGTCCAGAGCACTATCCACTATACCATAAAGACTTCACTAGTGTTGCAGGGAAGGAATGTACACTATATGGTTTAATGGAGCATTCTCTGACTCCACCACCAACTCTGCCTCTGACTTCAGCTCCACCTCTGACTTCAGCACCGCCTCCAGCTCTGCCTCTGACTTCAGCTCCGCCTCCAGCTCTGCCTCTGACTTCAGCCCCACTTCCGCCTTTGACTCTGCCTCCAGCTCCAGACCTGCTCTGCCTCTGCCTTCAGCTCCGCCTCCAGCTCCACACCAGTCTCTGACATCAGCTCCACCTCCAACCCTGACTTCAGCTCTACCTCTGACTCCAGCTCCACACCAGTCTCACTTCAGCTCCACCTCTGACTTCAGCTCCACACCAGCTCTGCCTCCAACTCCAGCCCCACACCAGCTTTGCATCTGACTCCTACTTCATCTCCGCCTCTGACTTCAGCTCCACACCAGCTCTACCTCTGACTTCATTTCTGCCTCTGACTCCAGCTCTACACAATCTCTGCCTCTGACTTCAGCCGGGATTTGAACTCGGGTCGCTGGGGTGAGAGTCCAGAGCACTATCCATTATACCATGAAGACTTCACTAGTGTTGCAGGGAAGGAATGTACACTATATGGTTTAATGGAGCATTCTCTGACTCCACCACCAGCTCTGCCTCTGACCAGCTACACCTCTGACTTCAGCACCGCCTCCAGCTCTGCTTCTGACTTCAGCTCCGCCTCCAGCTCTGCCTCTGACTTCAGCCCCACTTCCGCCTTTGACTCTGCCTCCAGCTCCAGACCTGCTCTGCCTCTGCCTTCAGCTCCGCCTCCAGCTCCACACCAGTCTCTGACATCAGCTCCACCTCCAACCCTGACTTCAGCTCTACCTCTGACTCCAGCTCCACACCAGTCTCACTTCAGCTCCACCTCTGACTTCAGCTCCACACCAGCTCTGCCTCCAACTCCAGCCCCACACCAGCTTTGCATCTGACTCCTACTTCATCTCCGCCTCTGACTTCAGCTCCACACCAGCTCTACCTCTGACTTCATTTCTGCCTCTGACTCCAGCTCTACACAATCTCTGCCTCTGACTTCAGCCGGGATTTGAACTCGGGTCGCTGGGGTGAGAGTCCAGAGCACTATCCACTATACCATGAAGACTTCACTAGTGTTGCAGGGAAGGAATGTACACTATATGGTTTAATGGAGCATTCTCTGACTCCACCACCAGCTCTGCCTCTGACTTCAGCTCCACCTCTGACTTCAGCACCGCCTCCAGCTCTGCCTCTGACTTCAGCTCCGCCTCCAGCTCTGCCTCTGACTTCAGACCCACTTCCGCCTTTGACTGTGCCTCCAGCTCCAGACCTGCTCTGCCTCTGCCTTCAGCTCCGCCTCCAGCTCCACACCAGTCTCTGACTTCAGCTCCACCTCCAACCCTGACTTCAGCTGTACCTCTGACTCCAGCTCCACACCAGTCTCTGACTTCAGCTCCACCTCTGACTCCAGCCCCACACCAGCTTTGCATCTGACTCCAACTTCATCTCCGCCTCTGACTTCAGTTCCACACCAGCTCTACCTATGACTTCATTTCTGCCTCTGACTCCAGCTCTACACCATCTCTGCCTCTGACTTCAGCCCCACTTCCGCCTCCAACTCCGACGCCAGCTCCACACCAGCTCTACCTCTGACTTCAGCTCCGCCTCTGACTCCAGCTCCACACCAGTTCTGCCTCTGACTTCAGCCCCACTTCCGCCTCCAACTCCACACCAGTTTCTGACTTCAGCTCCGCCTCTGACTCCAGCTCCACACCAGTTCTGCATCTGACCACAACTTCAGTTCCATTTCACACTACAGCTCCTCCTCCAACTCCAGTTCCACACCATCTCTGCCACTTACTTCAGCTCCGCTTCCAATTCCGGCGCCACACCAAATCTGCCTCTGACTTCAGGTCCGCCTCTGACTTCAGCTCCGCCTACAGCTCCAGCTCCGCCTCCAACACCTTTTCCATGATGACATATTTTCTTTGGTCCCACCGGGATTTGAACTCGGGTCGCTGGGGTGAGAGTCCAGAGCACTATCCACTATACCATTAAGACTTCACTAGTGTTGCAGGGAAGGAATGTACACTATATGGTTTAATGGAGCATTCTCTGACTCCACCACCAACTCTGCCTCTGACTTCAGCTCCACCTCTGACTTCAGCACCGCCTCCAGCTCTGCCTCTGACTTCAGCTCCGCCTCCAGCTCTGCCTCTGACTTCAGCCCCACTTCCGCCTTTGACTCTGCCTCCAGCTCCAGACCTGCTCTGCCTCTGCCTTCAGCTCCGCCTCCAGCTCCACACCAGTCTCTGACATCAGCTCCACCTCCAACCCTGACTTCAGCTCTACCTCTGACTCCAGCTCCACACCAGTCTCACTTCAGCTCCACCTCTGACTTCAGCTCCACACCAGCTCTGCCTCCAACTCTAGCCCCACACCAGCTTTGCATCTGACTCCTACTTCATCTCCGCCTCTGACTTCAGCTCCACACCAGCTCTACCTCTGACTTCATTTCTGCCTCTGACTCCAGCTCTACACAATCTCTGCCTCTGACTTCAGCCGGGATTTGAACTCGGGTCGCTGGGGTGAGAGTCCAGAGCACTATCCATTATACCATGAAGACTTCACTAGTGTTGCAGGGAAGGAATGTACACTATATGGTTTAATGGAGCATTCTCTGACTCCACCACCAGCTCTGCCTCTGACTTCAGCTACACCTCTGACTTCAGCACCGCCTCCAGCTCTGCCTCTGACTTCAGCTGCGCCTCCAGCTCTGCCTCTGACTTCAGCCCCACTTCCGCCTTTGACTGTGACTCCAGCTCCAGACCTGCTCTGCCTCTGCCTTCAGCTCCGCCTCCAGCTCCACACCAGTCTCTGACTTCAGCTCCACCTCCAACCCTGACTTCAGCTCTACCTCTGACTCCAGCTCCACACCAGTCTCTGACTTCAGCTCCACCTCTGACTCCAGCCCCACACCAGCTTTGCATCTGACTCCAACTTCATCTCCGCCTCTGACTTCAGCTCCACACCAGCTCTACCTCTGACTTCATTTCTGCCTCTGACTCCAGCTCTACACGATCTCTGCCTCTGACTTCAGCCCCACTTCCGCCTCCAACTCCGCCGCCAGCTCCACACCAGTTTCTGACTTCAGCTCCGCCTCTGACTCCAGCTCCACACCAGTTCTGCATCTGACCACAACTTCAGTTTCATCTCTGACTACAGCTTCTCCTCCAACTCCAGCTCCACACCATCTCTGCCACTGACTTCAGCTCCGCCTCCAATTTCGGCACCACACCAAATCTGCCTCTGACTTCAGCTCCGCCTCTGACTTCAGCTCCGCCTACAGCTCCAGCTCCGCCACCAACGCCTTTTCCATGATGACATATTTTCTTTGGTCCCACCGGGATTTGAACTCGGGTCGCTGGGGTGAGAGTCCAGAGCACTATCCACTATACCATGAAGACTTCACTAGTGTTGCAGGGAAGGAATGTACACTATATGGTTTAATGGAGCATTCTCTGACTCCACCACCAGCTCTGCCTCTGACTTTAGCTCCACCTCTGACTTCAGCACCGCCTCCAGCTCTGCCTCTGACTTCAACCCCACTTCCGCCTTTGACTGTGACTCCAGCTCCAGACCTGCTCTGCCTCTGCCTTCAGCTCCGCCTCCAGCTCCACACCAGTCTCCGACTTCAGCTCCACCTCCAACCCTGACTTCAGCTCTACCTCTGACTCCAGCTCCACACCAGTCTCACTTCAGCTCCACCTCTGACTCCAGCCCCACACCAGCTTTGCATCTGACTCCAATTTCATCTCCGCCTCTGACTTCAGCTCCACACCAGCTCTACCTCTGACTTCATTTCTGCCTCTGACTCCAGCTCTACACCATCTCTGCCTCTGACTTCAGCCCCAATTCCGCCTCACACTCCGCCGCCAGCTCCACACCAGTTTCTGACTTCAGCTCCACCTCTGACTCCAGCTCCACACCAGTTCTGCATCTGACTTCAACTTCAGTTCCATCTCACACTACAGCTCCTCCTCCAACTCCAGTTCCACACCATCTCTGCCACTGACTTCAGCTCCGCTTCCAATTCCGGCGCCACACCAAATCTGCCTCTGACTTCAGGTCCGCCTCTGACTTCAGCTCCGCCTACAGCTCCAGCTCCGCCTCCAACACCTTTTCCATGATGACATATTTTCTTTGGTCCCACCGGGATTTGAACTCGGGTCGCTGGGGTGAGAGTCCAGAGCACTATCCACTATACCATGAAGACTTCACTAGTGTTTCAGGGAAGGAATGTACACTATATGGTTTAATGGAGCATTCTCTGACTCCACCACCAGCTCTGCCTCTGACTTCAGCTCCACCTCTGACTTCAGCACAACCTCCAGCTCTGCCTCTGACTTCAGCTCCGCCTCCAGCTCTGCCTCTGACTTCAGCCCCACTTCTGCCTTTGACTCTGCCTCCAGCTCCAGACCTGCTCTGCCTCTGCCTTCAGCTCCGCCTCCAGCTCCACACCAGTTTCCGACTTCAGCTCCACCTCCAACCCTGACTTCAGCTCTACCTCTGACTCCAGCTCCACACCAGTCTCTGACTTCAGCTCCACCCCCACACCAGCTTTGCATCTGACTCCAACTTCAGCTCCACCTCCAACCCTGACTTCAGCTTTACCTCTGACTCCAGCTCCACACCAGTCTCTGACTTCAGCTCCACCTCTGACTCCAGCCCCACACCAGCTTTGCATCTGACTCCAACTTCATCTCCGCCTCTGACTTCAGCTCCACACCAGCTCTACCTCTGACTTCATTTCTGCCTCTGACTCCACAACTTCAGTTCCATCTCTGACCACAGCTTCTCCTCCAACTCCAGCTCCACACCATCTCTGCCACTGACTTCAGCTCCGCCTTCAATTTCGGCACCACACCAAATCTGCCTCTGACTTCAGGTCCGCCTCTGACTTCAGCTCCGCCTACAGCTCCAGCTCCGCCTCCAACACCTTTTCCATGATGACATATTTTCTTTGGTCCCACCGGGATTTGAACTCGGGTCGCTGGGGTGAGAGTCCAGAGCACTATCCACTATACCATGAAGACTTCACTAGTGTTGCAGGGAAGGAATGTACACTATATGGTTTAATGGAGCATTCTCTGACTCCACCACCAGCTCTGCCTCTGACTTCAGCTCCACCTCTGACTTCAGCACCGCCTCCAGCTCTGCCTCTGACTTCAGCTCCGCCTCCAGCTCTGCCTCTGACTTCAGCCCCACTTCCGCCTTTGACTCTGCCTCCAGCTTTAGACCTGTTCTGCCTCTGCCTTCAGCTCTGCCTCCAGCTCCACACCAGTCTCCGACTTCAGCTCCACCTCCAACCCTGACTTCAGCTCTCTCTGACTCCAGCTCCACACCAGTCCCTGACTTCAGCTCCACCTCTGATTTCAGCTCCACACCAGCTCTGCCTCCAACTCCAGCCCATCACCAGCTTTGCATCTGACTCCTACTTCATCTCCGCCTCTGACTTCAGCTCCACACCAGCTCTACCTCTGACTTCATTTCTGCCTCTGACTCCAGCTCTACACCATCTCTGCCTCTGACTCCAGCCCCACTTCCGCCTCCAACTCCGCCGCCAGCTCCACACCAGTTTCTGACTTCAGCTCCCCCTCTGACTCCAGCTTCACACCAGTTCTGCATCTGACCACAACTTCAGTTTCATCTCTGACTACAGCTTCTCCTCCAACTCCAGCTCCACACCATCTCTGCCACTGACTTCAGCTCCGCCTCCAATTTCGGCACCACACCAAATCTGCCTCTGACTTCAGCTCCGCCTCTGACTTCAGCTCCGCCTACAGCTCCAGCTCCGCCACCAACGCCTTTTCCATGATGACATATTTTCTTTGGTCCCACCGGGATTTGAACTCGGGTCGCTGGGGTGAGAGTCCAGAGCACTATCCACTATACCATGAAGACTTCACTAGTGTTGCAGGGAAGGAATGTACACTATATGGTTTAATGGAGCATTCTCTGACTCCACCACCAGCTCTGCCTCTGACTTCAGCTCCACCTCTGACTTCAGCACCGCCTCCAGCTCTGCCTCTGACTTCAGCTCCGCCTCCAGCTCTGCCTCTGACTTCAGCCCCACTTCCGCCTTTGACTGTGCCTCCAGCTCCAGACCCGCTCTGCCTCTGCCTTCAGCTCCGCCTCCAGCTCCACACCAGTCTCTGACTTCAGCTCCACCTCCAACCCTGACTTCAGCTCTACCTCTGACTCCAGCTCCACACCAGTCTCTGACTTCAGCTCCACCTCTGACTCCAGCCCCACACCAGCTTTGCATCTGACTCCAACTTCATCTCCGCCTCTGACTTCAGTTCCACACCAGCTCTACCTATGACTTCATTTCTGCCTCTGACTCCAGCTCTACACCATCTCTGCCTCTGACTTCAGCCCCACTTCCGCCTCCAACTCCGACGCCAGCTCCACACCAGCTCTACCTCTGACTTCAGCTCCGCCTCTGACTCCAGCTCCACACCAGTTCTGCCTCTGACTTCAGCCCCACTTCCGCCTCCAACTCCACACCAGTTTCTGACTTCAGCTCCGCCTCTGACTCCAGCTCCACACCAGTTCTGCATCTGACCACAACTTCAGTTCCATCTCACACTACAGCTCCTCCTCCAACTCCAGTTCCACAGCATCTCTGCCACTTACTTCAGCTCCGCTTCCAATTCCGGCGCCACACCAAATCTGCCTCTGACTTCAGGTCCGCCTCTGACTTCAGCTCCGCCTACAGCTCCAGCTCCGCCTCCAACACCTTTTCCATGATGACATATTTTCTTTGGTCCCACCGGGATTTGAACTCGGGTCGCTGGGGTGAGAGTCCAGAGCACTATCCACTATACCATTAAGACTTCACTAGTGTTGCAGGGAAGGAATGTACACTATATGGTTTAATGGAGCATTCTCTGACTCCACCACCAACTCTGCCTCTGACTTCAGCTCCACCTCTGACTTCAGCACCGCCTCCAGCTCTGCCTCTGACTTCAGCTCCGCCTCCAGCTCTGCCTCTGACTTCAGCCTCACTTCCGCCTTTGACTCTGCCTCCAGCTCCAGACCTGCTCTGCCTCTGCCTTCAGCTCCGCCTCCAGCTCCACACCAGTCTCTGACATCAGCTCCACCTCCAACCCTGACTTCAGCTCTACCGCTGACTCCAGCTCCACACCAGTCTCACTTCAGCTCCACCTCTGACTTCAGCTCCACACCAGCTCTGCCTCCAACTCCAGCCCCACACCAGCTTTGCATCTGACTCCTACTTCATCTCCGCCTCTGACTTCAGCTCCACACCAGCTCTACCTCTGACTTCATTTCTGCCTCTGACTCCAGCTCTACACAATCTCTGCCTCTGACTTCAGCCGGGATTTGAACTCGGGTCGCTGGGGTGAGAGTCCAGAGCACTATCCATTATACCATGAAGACTTCACTAGTGTTGCAGGGAAGGAATGTACACTATATGGTTTAATGGAGCATTCTCTGACTCCACCACCAGCTCTGCCTCTGACTTCAGCTACACCTCTGACTTCAGCACCGCCTCCAGCTCTGCCTCTGACTTCAGCTCCGCCTCCAGCTCTGCCTCTGACTTCAGCCCCACTTCCGCCTTTGACTCTGCCTCCAGCTCCAGACCTGCTCTGCCTCTGCCTTCAGCTCCGCCTCCAGCTCCACACCAGTCTCTGACATCAGCTCCACCTCCAACCCTGACTTCAGCTCTACCTCTGACTCCAGCTCCACACCAGTCTCACTTCAGCTCCACCTCTGACTTCAGCTCCACACCAGCTCTGCCTCCAACTCCAGCCCCACACCAGCTTTGCATCTGACTCCTACTTCATCTCCGCCTCTGACTTCAGCTCCACACCAGCTCTACCTCTGACTTCATTTCTGCCTCTGACTCCAGCTCTACACAATCTCTGCCTCTGACTTCAGCCGGGATTTGAACTCGGGTCGCTGGGGTGAGAGTCCAGAGCACTATCCACTATACCATGAAGACTTCACTAGTGTTGCAGGGAAGGAATGTACACTATATGGTTTAATGGAGCATTCTCTGACTCCACCACCAGCTGACTTCAGCTCCACCTCTGACTTCAGCACCGCCTCCAGCTCTGCCTCTGACTTCAGCTCCGCCTCCAGCTCTGCCTCTGACTTCAGCCCCACTTCCGCCTTTGACTGTGCCTCAAGCTCCAGACCTGCTCTGCCTCTGCCTTCAGCTCCGCCTCCAGCTCCACACCAGTCTCTGACTTCAGCTCCACCTCCAACCCTGACTTCAGCTCTACCTCTGACTCCAGCTCCACACCAGTCTCTGACTTCAGCTCCACCTCTGACTCCAGCCCCACACCAGCTTTGCATCTGACTCCAACTTCATCTCCGCCTCTGACTTCAGTTCTACGCCAGCTCTACCTATGACTTCATTTCTGCCTCTGACTCCAGCTCTACACCATCTCTGCCTCTGACTTCAGCCCCACTTCCGCCTCCAACTCCGACGCCAGCTCCACACCAGTTTCTGACTTCAGCTCCGCCTCTGACTCCAGCTCCACACCAGTTCTGCATCTGACCACAACTTCAGTTCCATCTCTGACTACAGCTTCTCCTCCAACTCCAGCGCCACGCCATCTCTGCCACTGACTTCAGCTCCGCCTTCAATTTCGGCACCACACCAAATCTGCCTCTGACTTCAGCTCCGCCTCTGACTTCAGCTCCGCCTACAGCTCCAGCTCCGCCACCAATGCCTTTTCCATGATGATATATATTCTTTGGTCCCACCGGGATTTGAACTCGGGTCGCTGGGGTGAGAGTCCAGAGCACTATCCACTATACCATGAAGACTTCACTAGTGTTACAGGGAAGGAATGTACACTATATGGTTTAATGGAGCATTCTCTGACTCCACCACCAGCTCTGCCTCTGACTTCAGCTCCACCTCTGACTTCAGCACCGCCTCCAGCTCTGCCTCTGACTTCAGCTCCGCCTCCAGCTCTGCCTCTGACTTCAGCCCCACTTCCGCCTTTGACTCTGCCTCCAGCTCCAGACCTGCTCTGCCTCTGCCTTCAACTCCGCCTCCAGCTCCACACCAGTCTCCGACTTCAGCTCCACCTCCAACCCTGACTTCAGCTCTACCTCTGACTCCAGCTCCACACCAGTCTCACTTCAGCTCCACCTCTGACTCCAGCCCCACACCAGCTTTGCATCTGACTCCAATTTCATCTCCGCCTCTGACTTCAGCTCCACACCAGCTCTACCTCTGACTTCATTTCTGCCTCTGACTCCAGCTCTACACCATCTCTGCCTCTGACTTCAGCCCCAATTCCGCCTCACACTCCGCCGCCAGCTCCACACCAGTTTCTGACTTCAGCTCCACCTCTGACTCCAGCTCCACACCAGTTCTGCATCTGACTTCAACTTCAGTTCCATCTCACACTACAGCTCCTCCTCCAACTCCAGTTCCACACCATCTCTGCCACTGACTTCAGCTCCGCTTCCAATTCCGGCGCCACACCAAATCTGCCTCTGACTTCAGGTCCGCCTCTGACTTCAGCTCCGCCTACAGCTCCAGCTCCGCCTCCAACACCTTTTCCATGATGACATATTTTCTTTGGTCCCACCGGGATTTGAACTCGGGTCGCTGGGGTGAGAGTCCAGAGCACTATCCATTATACCATGAAGACTTCACTAGTGTTGCAGGGAAGGAATGTACACTATATGGTTTAATGGAGCATTCTCTGACTCCACCACCAGCTCTGCCTCTGACTTCAGCTACACCTCTGACTTCAGCACCGCCTCCAGCTCTGCCTCTGACTTCAGCTCCGCCTCCAGCTCTGCCTCTGACTTCAGCCCCACTTCCGCCTTTGACTCTGCCTCCAGCTCCAGACCTGCTCTGCCTCTGCCTTCAGCTCCGCCTCCAGCTCCACACCAGTCTCTGACATCAGCTCCACCTCCAACCCTGACTTCAGCTCTACCTCTGACTCCAGCTCCACACCAGTCTCACTTCAGCTCCACCTCTGACTTCAGCTCCACACCAGCTCTGCCTCCAACTCCAGCCCCACACCAGCTTTGCATCTGACTCCTACTTCATCTCCGCCTCTGACTTCAGCTCCACACCAGCTCTACCTCTGACTTCATTTCTGCCTCTGACTCCAGCTCTACACAATCTCTGCCTCTGACTTCAGCCGGGATTTGAACTCGGGTCGCTGGGGTGAGAGTCCAGAGCACTATCCACTATACCATGAAGACGTCACTAGTGTTGCAGGGAAGGAATGTACACTATATGGTTTAATGGAGCATTCTCTGACTCCACCACCAGCTGACTTCAGCTCCACCTCTGACTTCAGCACCGCCTCCAGCTCTGCCTCTGACTTCAGCTCCGCCTCCAGCTCTGCCTCTGACTTCAGCCCCACTTCCGCCTTTGACTGTGCCTCAAGCTCCAGACCTGCTCTGCCTCTGCCTTCAGCTCCGCCTCCAGCTCCACACCAGTCTCTGACTTCAGCTCCACCTCCAACCCTGACTTCAGCTCTACCTCTGACTCCAGCTCCACACCAGTCTCTGACTTCAGCTCCACCTCTGACTCCAGCCCCACACCAGCTTTGCATCTGACTCCAACTTCATCTCCGCCTCTGACTTCAGTTCTACGCCAGCTCTACCTATGACTTCATTTCTGCCTCTGACTCCAGCTCTACACCATCTCTGCCTCTGACTTCAGCCCCACTTCCGCCTCCAACTCCGACGCCAGCTCCACACCAGTTTCTGACTTCAGCTCCGCCTCTGACTCCAGCTCCACACCAGTTCTGCATCTGACCACAACTTCAGTTCCATCTCTGACTACAGCTTCTCCTCCAACTCCAGCGCCACGCCATCTCTGCCACTGACTTCAGCTCCGCCTTCAATTTCGGCACCACACCAAATCTGCCTCTGACTTCAGCTCCGCCTCTGACTTCAGCTCCGCCTACAGCTCCAGCTCCGCCACCAATGCCTTTTCCATGATGATATATATTCTTTGGTCCCACCGGGATTTGAACTCGGGTCGCTGGGGTGAGAGTCCAGAGCACTATCCACTATACCATGAAGACTTCACTAGTGTTACAGGGAAGGAATGTACACTATATGGTTTAATGGAGCATTCTCTGACTCCACCACCAGCTCTGCCTCTGACTTCAGCTCCACCTCTGACTTCAGCACCGCCTCCAGCTCTGCCTCTGACTTCAGCTCCGCCTCCAGCTCTGCCTCTGACTTCAGCCCCACTTCCGCCTTTGACTCTGCCTCCAGCTCCAGACCTGCTCTGCCTCTGCCTTCAACTCCGCCTCCAGCTCCACACCAGTCTCCGACTTCAGCTCCACCTCCAACCCTGACTTCAGCTCTACCTCTGACTCCAGCTCCACACCAGTCTCACTTCAGCTCCACCTCTGACTCCAGCCCCACACCAGCTTTGCATCTGACTCCAATTTCATCTCCGCCTCTGACTTCAGCTCCACACCAGCTCTACCTCTGACTTCATTTCTGCCTCTGACTCCAGCTCTACACCATCTCTGCCTCTGACTTCAGCCCCAATTCCGCCTCACACTCCGCCTCCAACTCCACACCAGTTTCTGACTTCAGCTCCGCCTCTGACTCCAGCTCCACACCAGTTCTGCATCTGACCACAACTTCAGTTCCATCTCACACTACAGCTCCTCCTCCAACTCCAGTTCCACACCATCTCTGCCACTGACTTCAGCTCCGCTTCCAATTCCGGCGCCACACCAAATCTGCCTCTGACTTCAGGTCCGCCTCTGACTTCAGCTCCGCCTACAGCTCCAGCTCCGCCTCCAACACCTTTTCCATGATGACATATTTTCTTTGTTCCCACCGGGATTTGAACTCGGGTCGCTGGGGTGAGAGTCCAGAGCACTATCCAGACTTCACTAGTGTTGCAGGGGAGGAATGTACACTATATGGTTTAATGGAGCATTCTCTGACTCCACCACCAACTCTGCCTCTGACTTCAGCTCCACCTCTGACTTCAGCACCGCCTCCAGCTCTGCCTCTGACTTCAGCTCCGCCTCCAGCTCTGCCTCTGACTTCAGCCCCACTTCCGCCTTTGACTCTGCCTCCAGCTCCAGACCTGCTCTGCCTCTGCCTTCAGCTCCGCCTCCAGCTCCACACCAGTCTCTGACATCAGCTCCACCTCCAACCCTGACTTCAGCTCTACCGCTGACTCCAGCTCCACACCAGTCTCACTTCAGCTCCACCTCTGACTTCAGCTCCACACCAGCTCTGCCTCCAACTCCAGCCCCACACCAGCTTTGCATCTGACTCCTACTTCATCTCCGCCTCTGACTTCAGCTCCACACCAGCTCTACCTCTGACTTCATTTCTGCCTCTGACTCCAGCTCTACACAATCTCTGCCTCTGACTTCAGCCGGGATTTGAACTCGGGTCGCTGGGGTGAGAGTCCAGAGCACTATCCATTATACCATGAAGACTTCACTAGTGTTGCAGGGAAGGAATGTACACTATATGGTTTAATGGAGCATTCTCTGACTCCACCACCAGCTCTGCCTCTGACTTCAGCTACACCTCTGACTTCAGCACCGCCTCCAGCTCTGCCTCTGACTTCAGCTCCGCCTCCAGCTCTGCCTCTGACTTCAGCCCCACTTCCGCCTTTGAATCTGCCTCCAGCTCCAGACCTGCTCTGCCTCTGCCTTCAGCTCCGCCTCCAGCTCCACACCAGTCTCTGACATCAGCTCCACCTCCAACCCTGACTTCAGCTCTACCTCTGACTCCAGCTCCACAGCAGTCTCACTTCAGCTCCACCTCTGACTTCAGCTCCACACCAGCTCTGCCTCCAACTCCAGCCCCACACCAGCTTTGCATCTGACTCCTACTTCATCTCCGCCTCTGACTTCAGCTCCACACCAGCTCTACCTCTGACTTCATTTCTGCCTCTGACTCCAGCTCTACACAATCTCTGCCTCTGACTTCAGCCGGGATTTGAACTCGGGTCGCTGGGGTGAGAGTCCAGAGCACTATCCATTATACCATGAAGACTTCACTAGTGTTGCAGGGAAGGAATGTACACTATATGGTTTAATGGAGCATTCTCTGACTCCACCACCAGCTCTGCCTCTGACTTCAGCTACACCTCTGACTTCAGCACCGCCTCCAGCTCTGCCTCTGACTTCAGCTCCGCCTCCAGCTCTGCCTCTGACTTCAGCCCCACTTCCGCCTTTGACTGTGACTCCAGCTCCAGACCTGCTCTGCCTCTGCTTTCAGCTCCGCCTCCAGCTCCACACCAGTCTCTGACTTCAGCTCCACCTCCAACCCTGACTTCAGCTCTACCTCTGACTCCAGCTCCACACCAGTCTCTGACTTCAGCTCCACCTCTGACTCCAGCCCCACACCAGCTTTGCATCTGACTCCAACTTCATCTCCGCCTCTGACTTCAGCTCCACACCAGCTCTACCTCTGACTTCATTTCTGCCTCTGACTCCAGCTCTACACCTTCTCTGCCTCTGACTTCAGCCCCACTTCCGCCTCCAACTCCGCCGCCAGCTCCACACCAGTTTCTGACTTCAGCTCCGCCTCTGACTCCAGCTCCACACCAGTTCTGCATCTGACCACAACTTCAGTTTCATCTCTGACTACAGCTTCTCCTCCAACTCCAGCTCCACACCATCTCTGCCACTGACTTCAGCTCCGCCTCCAATTTCGGCACCACACCAAATCTGCCTCTGACTTCAGCTCCGCCTCTGACTTCAGCTCCGCCTACAGCTCCAGCTCCGCCACCAACGCCTTTTCCATGATGACATATTTTCTTTGGTCCCACCGGGATTTGAACTCGGGTCGCTGGGGTGAGAGTCCAGAGCACTATCCACTATACCATGAAGACTTCACTAGTGTTGCAGGGAAGGAATGTACACTATATGGTTTAATGGAGCATTCTCTGACTCCACCACCAGCTCTGCCTCTGACTTCAGCTCCACCTCTGACTTCAGCACCGCCTCCAGCTCTGCCTCTGACTTCAGCTCCGCCTCCAGCTCTGCCTCTGACTTCAGCCCCACTTCCGCCTTTGACTGTGCCTCCAGCTCCAGACCTGCTCTGCCTCTGCCTTCAGCTCCGCCTCCAGCTCCACACCAGTCTCTGACTTCAGCTCCACCTCCAACCCTGACTTCAGCTCTACCTCTGACTCCAGCTCCACACCAGTCTCTGACTTCAGCTCCACCTCTGACTCCAGCCCCACACCAGCTTTGCATCTGACTCCAACTTCATCTCCGCCTCTGACTTCAGTTCCACACCAGCTCTACCTATGACTTCATTTCTGCCTCTGACTCCAGCTCTACACCATCTCTGCCTCTGACTTCAGCCTCACTTCCGCCTCCAACTCCGACGCCAGCTCCACACCAGCTCTACCTCTGACTTCAGCTCCGCCTCTGACTCCAGCTCCACACCAGTTCTGCCTCTGACTTCAGCCCCACTTCCGCCTCCAACTCCACACCAGTTTCTGACTTCAGCTCCGCCTCTGACTCCAGCTCCACACCAGTTCTGCATCTGACTTCAACTTCAGTTCCATTTCACACTACAGCTCCTCCTCCAACTCCAGCTCCACACCATCTCTGCCACTTACTTCAGCTCCGCTTCCAATTCCGGCGCCACACCAAATCTGCCTCTGACTTCAGGTCCGCCTCTGACTTCAGCTCCGCCTACAGCTCCAGCTCCGCCTCCAACACCTTTTCCATGATGACATATTTTCTTTGGTCCCACCGGGATTTGAACTCGGGTCGCTGGGGTGAGAGTCCAGAGCACTATCCACTATACCATTAAGACTTCACTAGTGTTGCAGGGAAGGAATGTACACTATATGGTTTAATGGAGCATTCTCTGACCACCACCAGCTCTGCCTCTGACTTCAGCTCCACCTTTGACTTCAGCACCGCCTCCAGCTCTGCCTCTGACTTCAGCTCCGCCTCCAGCTCTGCCTCTGACTTCAGCCCCACTTCCGCCTTTGACTCTGCCTCCAGCTCCAGACCTGCTCTGCCTCTGCCTTCAGGTCCGCCTCCAGCTCCACACCAGTCTCTGACATCAGCTCCACCTCCAACCCTGACTTCAGCTCGACCTCTGACTCCAGCTCCACACCAGTCTCTGACTTCAGCTCCACCTCTGACTTCAGCTCCACACCAGCTCTGCCTCCAACTCCAGCCCCACACCAGCTTTGCATCTGACTCCTACTTCATCTCCGCCTCTGACTTCAGCTCCACACCAGCTCTACCTCTGACTTCATTTCTGCCTCTGACTCCAGCTCTACACAATCTCTGCCTCTGACTTCAGCCGGGATTTGAACTCGGGTCGCTGGGGTGAGAGTCCAGAGCACTATCCACTATACCATGAAGACTTCACTAGTGTTGCAGGGAAGGAATGTTCACTATATGGTTTAATGGAGCATTCTGACTCCACCACCAGCTCTGCCTCTGACTTCAGCTCCACCTCTGACTTCAGCACCGCCTCCAGCTCTGCCTCTGACTTCAGCTCCGCCTCCAGCTCTGCCTCTGACTTCAACCCCACTTCCGCCTTTGACTCTGCCTCCAGCTCCAGACCTGCGCTGCCTCTGCCTTCAGCTCCGCCTCCAGCTCCACACCAGTCTCCGACTTCAGCTCCACCTCCAACCCTGACTTCAGCTCTACCTCTGACTCCAGCTCCACACCAGTCTCACTTCAGCTCCACCTCTGACTCCAGCCCCACACCAGCTTTGCATCTGACTCCAACTTCATCTCCGCCTCTGACTTCAGCTCCACACCAGCTCTACCTCTGACTCCAGCTCTACACCATCTCTGCCTCTGACTTCAGCCCCACTTCCGCCTCCAACTCCGCCGCCAGCTCCACACCAGTTTCTGACTTCAGCTCCACCTCTAACTCCAGCTCCACACCAGTTCTGCATCTGACTTCAACTTCAGTTCCATTTCACACTACAGCTCCTCCTCCAACTCCGCCGCCAGCTCCACACCAGTTTCTCCGCCTCTGACTCCAGCTCCACACCAGTTCTGCATCTGACCACAACTTCAGTTCCATCTCTGACTACAGCTTCTCCTCCAACTCCAGCGCCACACCATCTCTGCCACTGACTTCAGCTCCGCCTTCAATTTCGGCACCACACCAAATCTGCCTCTGACTTCAGCTCCGCCTCTGACTTCAGCTCCGCCTACAGCTCCAGCTCCGCCACCAACGCCTTTTCCATGATGATATATATTCTTTGGTCCCACCGGGATTTGAACTCGGGTCGCTGGGGTGAGAGTCCAGAGCACTATCCACTATACCATGAAGACTACACTAGTGTTACAGGGAAGGAATGTACACTATATGGTTTAATGGAGCATTCTCTGACTCCACCACCAGCTCTGCCTCTGACTTCAGCTCCACCTCTGACTTCAGCACCGCCTCCAGCTCTGCCTCTGACTTCAGCTCCGCCTCCAGCTCTGCCTCTGACTTCAGCTCCGCCTCCAGCTCTGCCTCTGACTTCAGCCCCACTTCCGCCTTTGACTGTGCCTCCAGCTCCAGACCTGCTCTGCCTCTGCCTTCAGCTCCGCCTCCAGCTCCACACCAGTCTCTGAATTCAGCTCCACCTCCAACCCTGACTTCAGCTCTACCTCTGACTCCAGCTCCACACCAGTCTCTGACTTCAGCTCCACCTCTGACTCCAGCCCCACACCAGCTTTGCATCTGACTCCAACTTCATCTCCGCCTCTGACTTCAGCTCCACACCAGCTCTACCTCTGACTTCATTTCTGCCTCTGACTCCAGCTCTACACCATCTCTGCCTCTGACTTCAGCCCCACATCCGCCTCCAACTCCGCCGCCAGCTCCACACCAGTTTCTGACTTCAGCTCCGCCTCTGACTCCAGCTCCACACCAGTTCTGCATCTGACCACAACTTCAGTTCCATCTCTGACTACAGCTTCTCCTCCAACTCCAGCTCCACACCATCTCTGCCACTGACTTCAGCTCCGCCTTCAATTTCGGCACCACACCAAATCTGCCTCTGACTTCAGCTTCGCCTCTGACTTCAGCTCCGCCTACAGCTCCAGCTCCGCCACCAACGCCTTTTCCATGATGACATATTTTCTTTGGTCCCACCGGGATTTGAACTCGGGTCGCTGGGGTGAGAGTCCAGAGCACTATCCACTATACCATGAAGACTTCACTAGTGTTGCAGGGAAGGAATGTACACTATATGGTTTAATGGAGCATTCTCTGACTCCACCACCAGCTCTGCCTCTGACTTGAGCTGCACCTCTGACTTCAGCACCGCCTCCAGCTCTGCCTCTGACTTCAGCTCCGCCTCCAGCTCTGCCTCTGACTTAAGCCCCACTTCCGCCTTTGACTGTGCCTCCAGCTCCAGACCTGCTCTGCCTCTGCCTTCAGCTCCGCCTCCAGCTCCACACCAGTCTCTGACTTCAGCTCCACCTCCAACCCTGACTTCAGCTCTACCTCTGACTCCAGCTCCACACCAGTCTCTGACTTCAGCTCCACCTCTGACTCCAACCCCACACCAGCTTTGCATCTGACTCCAACTTCATCTCCGCCTCTGACTTCAGCTCCACACCAGCTCTACCTCTGACTTCATTTCTGCCTCTGACTCCAGCTCTACACCATCTCTGCCTCTGACTTCAGCCCCACTTCCGCCTCCAACTCCGCCGCCAGCTCCACACCAGTTTCTGACTTCAGCTCCGCCTCTGACTCCAGCTCCACACCAGTTCTGCATCTGACCACAACTTCAGTTCCATCTCTGACCACAGCTTCTCCTCCAACTCCAGCTCCACACCATCTCTGCCACTGACTTCAGCTCTGCCTTCAATTTCGGCACCACACCAAATCTGCCTCTGACTTCAGCTCCGCCTCTGACTTCAGCTCCGCCTACAGCTCCGCCTACAGCTCCAGCTCCGCCTCCAACACCTTTTCCATGATGACATATTTTCTTTGGTCCCACCGGGATTTGAACTCGGGTCGCTGGGGTGAGAGTCCAGAGCACTATCCACTATACCATGAAGACTTCACTAGTGTTGCAGGGAAGGAATGTAAACTATATGGTTTAATGGAGCATTCTCTGACTCCACCACCAGCTCTGCCTCTGACTTCAGCTCCACTTCTGACTTCAGCACCGCCTCCAGCTCTGCCTCTGACTTCAGCTCCGCCTCCAGCTCTGCCTCTGACTTCAGCCCCACTTCCGCCTTTGACTGTGCCTCCAGTTCCAGACCTGCTCTGCCTCTGCCTTCAGCTCCGCCTCCAGCTCCACACCAGTCTCTGACTTCAGCTCCACCTCCAACCCTGACTTCAGCTCTACCTCTGACTCCAGCTCCACACCAGTCTCTGACTTCAGCTCCACCTCTGACTCCAGCCCCACACCAGCTTTGCATCTGACTCCAACTTCATCTCCGCCTCTGACTTCAGCTCCACACCAGCTCTACCTCTGACTTCATTTCTGCCTCTGACTCCACAATTTCAGTTCCATCTCTGACTACAGCTTCTCCTCCACCACCAGCTCTGCCTCTGACTTCAGCTCCACCTCTGACTTCAGCACCGCCTCCAGCTCTGCCTCTGACTTCAGCTCCGCCTCCAGCTCTGCCTCTGACTTCAGCCCCACTTCCGCCTTTGACTCTGCCTCCAGCTCCAGACCTGCTCTGCCTCTGCCTTCAACTCCGCCTCCAGCTCCACACCAGTGTCCGACTTCAGCTCCACCTCCAACCCTGACTTCAGCTCTACCTCTGACTCCAGCTCCACACCAGTCTCACTTCAGCTCCACCTCTGACTCCAGCCCCACACCAGCTTTGCATCTGACTCCAACTTCATCTCCGCCTCTGACTTCAGCTCCACACCAGCTCTACCTCTGACTTCATTTCTGCCTCTGACTCCAGCTCTACACCATCTCTGCCTCTGACTTCAGCCCCACTTCCGCCTCCAACTCCGACGCCAGCTCCACACCAGTTTCTGACTTCAGCTCCGCCTCTGACTCCAGCTCCACACCAGTTCTGCATCTGACCACAACTTCAGTTCCATCTCTGACTACAGCTTCTCCTCCAACTCCAGCGCCACACCATCTCTGCCACTGACTTCAGCTCCGCCTTCAATTTCTGCACCACACCAAATCTGCCTCTGACTTCAGCTCCGCCTCTGACTTCAGCTTCGCCTACAGCTCCAGCTCCGCCACCAACGCCTTTTCCATGATGATATATATTCTTTGGTCCCACCGGGATTTGAACTCGGGTCGCTGGGGTGAGAGTCCAGAGCACTATCCACTATACCATGAAGACTTCACTAGTGTTACAGGGAAGGAATGTACACTATATGGTTTAATGGAGCATTCTCTGACTCCACCACCAGCTCTGCCTCTGACTTCAGCTCCACCTCTGACTTTAGCACCGCCTCCAGCTCTGCCTCTGACTTCAGCTCCGCCTCCAGCTCTGCCTCTGACTTCAGCCCCACTTCCGCCTTTGACTCTGCCTCCAGCTCCAGACCTGCTCTGCCTCTGCCTTCAGCTCCGCCTCCAGCTCCACACCAGTCTCTGACATCAGCTCCACCTCCAACCCTGACTTCAGCTGTACCTCTGACTCCAGCTCCACACCAGTCTCTGACTTCAGCTCCACACCAGCTCTGCCTCCAACTCCAGCCCCACACCAGCTTTGCATCTGACTCCTACTTCTTCTTCGCCTCTTACTTCAGCTCCACACCAGCTCTACCTCTGACTTCATTTCTGCCTCTGACTCCAGCTCTACACCATCTCTGCCTCTGACTTCAGCCGGGATTTGAACTCGGGTCGCTGGGGTGAGAGTCCAGAGCACTATCCACTATACCATGAAGACTTCACTAGTGTTGCAGGGAAGGAATGTACACTATATGGTTTAATGGAGCATTCTCTGACTCCACCACCAGCTCTGCCTCTGACTTCAGCTCCACCTCTGACTTCAGCACCGCCTCCAGTTCTGCCTCTGACTTCAGCTCCGCCTCCAGCTCTGCCTCTTACTTCAGCCCCACTTTCGCCTTTGACTGTGCCTCCAGCTCCAGACCTGCTCTGCCTCAGCCTTCAGCTCCGCCTCCAGCTCCACACCAGTCTCTGACTTCAGCTCCACCTCCAACCCTGACTTCAGCTCTACCTCTGACTCCAGCTCCACACCAGTCTCTGACCAGCTCCACCTCTGACTCCAGCCCCACACCTGCTTTGCATCTGACTCCAACTTCATCTCCGCCTCTGACTTCAGCTCCACACCAGCTCTACCTCTGACTTCATTTCTGCCTCTGACTCCAGCTCTTCACCATCTCTGCCTCTGACTTCAGCCCCACTTCCGCCTCCAACTCCGCCGCCAGCTCCACACCAGTTTCTGACTTCAGCTCCGCCTCTGACTCCAGCTCCACACCAGTTCTGCATCTGACCACAACTTCAGTTCCATCTCTGACCACAGCTTCTCCTCCAACTCCAGCTCCACACCATCTCTGCCACTGACTTCAGCTCCGCTTTCAATTTCGGCACCACACCAAATCTGCCTCTGAGTTCAGGTCCGCCTCTGACTTCAGCTCCGCCTACAGCTCCGGCCCCGCCACCAACACCTTTTCCATGATGACATATTTTCTTTGGTCTCACCGGGATTTGAACTCGGGTCGCTGGGGTGAGAGTCCAGAGCACTATCCACTATACCATTAAGACTTCACTAGTGTTGCAGGGAAGGAATGTACACTATATGGTTTAATGGAGCATTCTCTGACTCCACCACCAGCTCTGCCTCTGACTTCAGCTCCACCTCTGACTTCAGCACTGTCTCCAGCTCTGCCTCTGACTTCAGCTCCGCCTCCAGCTCTGCCTCTGACTTCAGCCCCACTTCCGCCTTTGACTCTGCCTCCAGCTCCAGACCTGCTCTGCCTCTGCCTTCAGCTCCGCCTCCAGCTCCACACCAGTCTCTGACATCAGCTCCACCTCCAACCCTGACTTCAGCTGTACCTCAGACTCCAGCTCCACACCAGTCTCTGACTTCAGCTCCACACAAGCTCTGCCTCCAACTCCAGCCCCACACCAGCTTTGCATCTGACTCCAATTTCATCTCCGCCTCTGACTTCAGCTCCACACCAGTTCTACCTCTGACTTCATTTCTGCCTCTGACTCCAGCTCTACACCATCTCTGCCTCTGACTTCAGCCCCACTTCCGCCTCCAACTCCGCCGCCAGCTACATACCAGTTTCTGACTTCAGCTCCACCTCTGACTCCAGCTCCACACCAGTTCTGCATCTGACTTCAACTTCAGTTCCATCTGACACTACAGCTCCTCCTCCAACTCCAGTTCCACACCTTCTCCGCCACTGACTTCAGCTCCGCTTCCAATTCCGGCGCCACATCAAATCTGCCTCTGAGTTCAGGTCCGCCTCTGACTTCAGCACCGCCTACAGCTCCAGCTCCGCCTCCAACACCTTTTCCATGATGACATATTTTCTTTGGTCCCACCGGGATTTGAACTCGGGTCGCTGGGGTGAGAGTCCAGAGCACTATCCACTATACCATTAAGACTTCACTAGTGTTGCAGGGAAGGAATGTACACTATATGGTTTAATGGAGCATTCTCTGACTCCACCACCAGCTCTGCCTCTGACTTCAGCTCCACCTCTGACTTCAGCACCGCCTCCAGCTCTGCCTCTGACTTCAGCTCCGCCTCCAGCTCTGCCTCTGACTTCAGCCCCACTTCCGCCTTTGACTCTGCCTCCAGCTCCAGACCTGCTCTGCCTCTGCCTTCAGCTCCGCCTCCAGCTCCACACCAGTCTCTGACATCAGCTCCACCTCCAACCCTGACTTCAGCTGTACCTCTGACTCCAGCTCCACACCAGTTTCTGACTTCAGCTCCACCTCTGACTTCAGCTCCACACAAGCTCTGCCTCCAACTCCAGCCCCACACCAGCTTTGCATCTGACTCCTACTTCATCTCCGCCTCTGACTTCAGCTCCACACCAGCTCTACCTCTGACTTCATTTCTGCCTCTGACTCCAGCTCTACACTATCTCTGCCTCTGACTTCAGCCGGGATTTGAACTCGGGTCGCTGGGGTGAGAGTCCAGAGCACTATCCACTATACCATGAAGACTTCACTAGTGTTGCAGGGAAGGAATGTACACTATATGGTTTAATGGAGCATTCTCTGACTCCACCACCAGCTCTGCCTCCAGCTCCACCTCTGACTTCAGCACCACCTCCAGCTCTCCCTCTGACTTCAGCTCCGCCTCCAGCTCTGCCTCTGACTTCAGCTCCGCCTCCAGCTCTGCTTCTGACTTCAGCCCCACTTCCGCCTTTGACTGTGCCTACAGCTCCAGACCTGCTCTGCCTCTGCCTTCAGCTCCGCCTCCAGCTCCACACCAGTCTCTGACTTCAGCTCCACCTCCAACCCTGACTTCAGCTCTACCTCTGACTCCAGCTCCACACCAGTCTCTGACTTCAGCTCCACCTCTGACTCCAGCCCCACACCAGCTTTGCATCTGACTCCAATTTCATCTCCACCTCTGACTTCAGCTCCACACCAGCTCTACCTCTGACTTCATTTCTGCCTCTGACTCCAGCTCTTCACCATCTCTGCCTCTGACTTCAGCCCCACTTCCGCCTCCAACTCCGCCGCCAGCTCCACACCAGTTTCTGACTTCAGCTCCGCCTCTGACTCCAGCTCCACACCAGTTCTGCATCTGACCACAACTTCAGTTCCATCTCTGACCACAACTTCTCCTCCTACTCCAGCTCCACACCATCTCTGCCACTGACTTCAGCTCCGCCTTCAATTTCGGCACCACACCAAATCTGCCTCTGACTTCAGCTCCGTCTCTGACTTCAGCTCCGCCTACAGCTCCAGCTCCGACACCAACACCTTTTCCATGATGACATATTTTCTTTGGTCCCACCGGGATTTGAACTCGGGTCGCTGGGGTGAGAGTCCAGAGCACTATCCACTATACCATTAAGACTTCACTAGTGTTGCAGGGAAGGAATGTACACTATATGGTTTAATGGAGCATTCTCTGACTCCACCACCAGCTCTGCCTCTGACTTCAGCTCCACCTCTGACTTCAGCACCGCCTCCAGCTCTGCCTCTGACTTCAGCTCCGCCTCCAGCTCTGCCTCTGACTTCAGCCCCACTTCCGCCTTTGACTCTGCCTCCAGCTCCAGACCTGCTCTGCCTCTGCCTTCAGCTCCGCCTCCAGCTCCACACCAGTCTCCGACTTCAGCTCCACCTCCAACCCTGACTTCAGCTCTACCTCTGACTCCAGCTCCACATCAGTCTCACTTCAGCTCCACCTCTGACTCCAGCCCCACACCAGATTTGCATCTGACTCCAACTTCATCTCCGCCTCTGACCTCAGCTCCATACCAGCTCTACCTCGGACTTCATGTCTGCCTCTGACTCCAGCTCTACACCATCTCTGCCTCTGACTTCAGCCCCACTTCCGCCTCCAACTCCGCCGCCAGCTCCACACCGGTTGCTGACTTCAGCTCCGCCTCTGACTCCAGCTCCACACCAGTTCTGCATCTGACCACAACTTAAGTTCCATCTCACACTACAGCTCCTCCTCCAACTCCAGTTCCACACCATCTCTGCCACTTACTTCAGCTCCGCTTCCAATTCGGCGCCACACCAAATCTGCCTCTGACTTCAGGTCCGCCTCTGACTTCAGCTCCGCCTACAGCTCCAGCTCCGCCTCCAACACCTTTTCCATGATGACATATTTTCTTTGGTCCCACCGGGATTTGAACTCGGGTCGCTGGGGTGAGAGTCCAGAGCACTATCCACTATACCATTAAGACTTCACTAGTGTTGCAGGGAAGGAATGTACACTATATGGTTTAATGGAGCATTCTCTGACTCCACCACCAACTCTGCCTCTGACTTCAGCTCCACCTCTGACTTCAGCACCGCCTCCAGCTCTGCCTCTGACTTCAGCTCCGCCTCCAGCTCTGCCTCTGACTTCAGCCCCACTTCCGCCTTTGACTCTGCCTCCAGCTCCAGACCTGCTCTGCCTCTGCCTTCAGCTCCGCCTCCAGCTCCACACCAGTCTCTGACTTCAGCTCTACCTCTGACTCCAGCTCCACACCAGTCTCACTTCAGCTCCACCTCTGACTCAGGCCCCACACCAGCTTTGCATCTGACTCCAACTTCATCTCCGCCGCTGACATCAGCTCCACACCAGTTCTACCTCTGACTTCATTTCTGCCTCTGACTCCAGCTCTACACCATCTCTGCCTCTGACTTCAGCCCCACTTCCGCCTCCAACTCCGCCGCCAGCTCCACACCAGTTTCTGACTTCAGCTCCGCCTCTGACTCCAGCTCCACACCAGTTCTGCATCTGACCACAACTTCAGTTCCATCTCACACTACAGCTCCTCCTCCAACTCCAGTTCCACACCATCTCTGCCACTGACTTCAGCTCCGCTTCCAATTCCGGCGCCACACCAAATCTGCCTCTGACTTCAGGTCCGCCTCTGACTTCAGCTCCGCCTACAGCTCCAGCTCCGCCACCAACACCTTTTCCATGATGACATATTTTCTTTGGTCCCACCGGGATTTGAACTCGGGTCGCTGGGGTGAGAGTCCAGAGCACTATCCACTACACCATGAAGACTTCACTAGTGTTGCAGGGAAGGAATGTACACTATATGGTTTAATGGAGCATTCTCTGACTCCACCACCAGCTCTGCCTCTGACTTGAGCTGCACCTCTGACTTCAGCACCGCATCCAGCTCTGCCTATGACTTCAGCTCTGCCTCTGACTTCAGCTCCGCCTCCAGCTCTGCCTCTGACTTCAGCCCCACTTCTGCCTTTGACTGTGCCTCCAGC
Organism: Syngnathus leptorhynchus; assembly: GCF_054491065.1. Taxonomy (NCBI): domain Eukaryota; kingdom Metazoa; phylum Chordata; class Actinopteri; order Syngnathiformes; family Syngnathidae; genus Syngnathus; species Syngnathus leptorhynchus. The sequence goes on from NW_028232024.1 coordinate 302,243, forward strand.
TCCAGACCTGCTCTGCCTCTGCCTTCAGCTCCGCCTCCAGCTCCACACCAGTCTCTGACTTCAGCTCCACCTCCAACCCTGACTTCAGCTCTACCTATGACTCCAGCTCCACACCAATCTCTGACTATAGCTCCACCTCTGACTCAAGCCCCACACCAGCTTTGCATCTGACTCCAACTTCATCTCCGCCTCTGACTTCAGCTCCACACCAGCTCTACGTCTGACTTCATTTCTGCCTCTGACTCCACAACTTCAGTTCCATCTCTGACTACAGCTTCTCCTCCAACTCCAGCTCCACACCATCTCTGCCACTGACTTCAGCTCCGCCTTCAATTTCGGCACCACACCAAATCTGCCTCTGACTTCAGGTCCGCCTCTGACTTCATCTCCGCCTACAGCTCCAGCTCCGCCTCCAACACCTTTTCCATGATGACATATTTTCTTTGGTCCCACCGGGATTTGAACTCGGGTCGCTGGGGTGAGAGTCCAGATCACTATCCACTATACCATGAAGACTTCACTAGTGTTGCAGGGAAGGAATGTACACTATATGGTTTAATGGAGCATTCTCTGACTCCACCACCAGCTCTGCCTCTGACTTCAGCTCCACCTCTGACTTCAGCACCGCCTCCAGCTCTGCCTCTGACTTCAGCTCCGCCTCCAGCTCTGCCTCTGACTTCAGCCCCACTTCCGCCTTTGACTCTGCCTCCAGCTCCAAACCTGGTCTGCCTCTGCCTTCAGCTCCGCCTCCAGCTCCACACCAGTCTCCGACTTCAGCTCCACCTCTAACCCTGACTTCAGCTCTACCTCTGACTCCAGCTCCACACCAGTCCCTGACTTCAGCTCCACCTCTGACTTCAGCTCCACACCAGCTCTGCCTCCAACTCCAGCCCCACACCAGCTTTGCATCTGACTCCTACTTCATCTCCGCCTCTGACTTCAGCTCAACACCAGCTCTACCTCTGACTTCATTTCTGCCTCTGACTCCAGCTCTACACCATCTCTGCCTCTGACTTCAGCCGGGATTTGAACTCGGGTCGCTGGGGTGAGAGTCCAGAGCACTATCCACTATACCATGAAGACTTCACTAGTGTTGCATGGAAGGAATGTACACTATATGGTTTAATGGAGCATTCTCTGACTCCACCACCAGCTCTGCATCTGACTTCAGCTCCACCTCTGACTTCAGCACCGCCTCCAGCTCTGCCTCTGACTTCAGCTCCGCCTCCAGCTCTGCCTCTGACTTCAGCCCCACTTCCGCCTTTGACTGTGCCTCCAGCTCCAGACCTGCTCTGCCTCTGCCTTCAGCTCCGCCTCCAGCTCCACACCAGTCTCTGACTTCAGCTCCACCTCCAACCCTGACTTCAGCTCTACCTCTGACTCCAGCTCCACACCAGTCTCTGACTTCAGCTCCACCTCTGACTCCAGCCCCACACCAGCTTTGCATCTGACTCCAACTTCATCTCCGCCTCTGACTTCAGTTCCACACCAGCTCTACCTCTGACTTCATTTCTGCCTCTGACTCCACAACTTCAGTTCCATCTCTGACTACAGCTTCTCCTCCAACTCCAGCTCCACACCATCTCTGCCTCTGCCTTCAGCTCCGCCTCCAGCTCCACACCAGTCTCCGACTTCAGCTCCACCTCCAACCCTGACTTCAGCTCTACCTCTGACTCCAGCTCCACATCAGTCTCACTTCAGCTCCACCTCTGACTCCAGCCCCACACCAGATTTGCATCTGACTCCAACTTCATCTCCGCCTCTGACCTCAGCTCCATACCAGCTCTACCTCGGACTTCATGTCTGCCTCTGACTCCAGCTCTACACCATCTCTGCCTCTGACTTCAGCCCCACTTCCGCCTCCAACTCCGCCGCCAGCTCCACACCGGTTGCTGACTTCAGCTCCGCCTCTGACTCCAGCTCCACACCAGTTCTGCATCTGACCACAACTTAAGTTCCATCTCACACTACAGCTCCTCCTCCAACTCCAGTTCCACACCATCTCTGCCACTTACTTCAGCTCCGCTTCCAATTCGGCGCCACACCAAATCTGCCTCTGACTTCAGGTCCGCCTCTGACTTCAGCTCCGCCTACAGCTCCAGCTCCGCCTCCAACACCTTTTCCATGATGACATATTTTCTTTGGTCCCACCGGGATTTGAACTCGGGTCGCTGGGGTGAGAGTCCAGAGCACTATCCACTATACCATTAAGACTTCACTAGTGTTGCAGGGAAGGAATGTACACTATATGGTTTAATGGAGCATTCTCTGACTCCACCACCAACTCTGCCTCTGACTTCAGCTCCACCTCTGACTTCAGCACCGCCTCCAGCTCTGCCTCTGACTTCAGCTCCGCCTCCAGCTCTGCCTCTGACTTCAGCCCCACTTCCGCCTTTGACTCTGCCTCCAGCTCCAGACCTGCTCTGCCTCTGCCTTCAGCTCCGCCTCCAGCTCCACACCAGTCTCTGACTTCAGCTCTACCTCTGACTCCAGCTCCACACCAGTCTCACTTCAGCTCCACCTCTGACTCAGGCCCCACACCAGCTTTGCATCTGACTCCAACTTCATCTCCGCCGCTGACATCAGCTCCACACCAGTTCTACCTCTGACTTCATTTCTGCCTCTGACTCCAGCTCTACACCATCTCTGCCTCTGACTTCAGCCCCACTTCCGCCTCCAACTCCGCCGCCAGCTCCACACCAGTTTCTGACTTCAGCTCCGCCTCTGACTCCAGCTCCACACCAGTTCTGCATCTGACCACAACTTCAGTTCCATCTCACACTACAGCTCCTCCTCCAACTCCAGTTCCACACCATCTCTGCCACTGACTTCAGCTCCGCTTCCAATTCCGGCGCCACACCAAATCTGCCTCTGACTTCAGGTCCGCCTCTGACTTCAGCTCCGCCTACAGCTCCAGCTCCGCCACCAACACCTTTTCCATGATGACATATTTTCTTTGGTCCCACCGGGATTTGAACTCGGGTCGCTGGGGTGAGAGTCCAGAGCACTATCCACTACACCATGAAGACTTCACTAGTGTTGCAGGGAAGGAATGTACACTATATGGTTTAATGGAGCATTCTCTGACTCCACCACCAGCTCTGCCTCTGACTTGAGCTGCACCTCTGACTTCAGCACCGCATCCAGCTCTGCCTATGACTTCAGCTCTGCCTCTGACTTCAGCTCCGCCTCCAGCTCTGCCTCTGACTTCAGCCCCACTTCTGCCTTTGACTGTGCCTCCAGCTCCAGACCTGCTCTGCCTCTGCCTTCAGCTCCGCCTCCAGCTCCACACCAGTCTCTGACTTCAGCTCCACCTCCAACCCTGACTTCAGCTCTACCTATGACTCCAGCTCCACACCAATCTCTGACTATAGCTCCACCTCTGACTCAAGCCCCACACCAGCTTTGCATCTGACTCCAACTTCATCTCCGCCTCTGACTTCAGCTCCACACCAGCTCTACGTCTGACTTCATTTCTGCCTCTGACTCCACAACTTCAGTTCCATCTCTGACTACAGCTTCTCCTCCAACTCCAGCTCCACACCATCTCTGCCACTGACTTCAGCTCCGCCTTCAATTTCGGCACCACACCAAATCTGCCTCTGACTTCAGGTCCGCCTCTGACTTCATCTCCGCCTACAGCTCCAGCTCCGCCTCCAACACCTTTTCCATGATGACATATTTTCTTTGGTCCCACCGGGATTTGAACTCGGGTCGCTGGGGTGAGAGTCCAGATCACTATCCACTATACCATGAAGACTTCACTAGTGTTGCAGGGAAGGAATGTACACTATATGGTTTAATGGAGCATTCTCTGACTCCACCACCAGCTCTGCCTCTGACTTCAGCTCCACCTCTGACTTCAGCACCGCCTCCAGCTCTGCCTCTGACTTCAGCTCCGCCTCCAGCTCTGCCTCTGACTTCAGCCCCACTTCCGCCTTTGACTCTGCCTCCAGCTCCAAACCTGGTCTGCCTCTGCCTTCAGCTCCGCCTCCAGCTCCACACCAGTCTCCGACTTCAGCTCCACCTCTAACCCTGACTTCAGCTCTACCTCTGACTCCAGCTCCACACCAGTCCCTGACTTCAGCTCCACCTCTGACTTCAGCTCCACACCAGCTCTGCCTCCAACTCCAGCCCCACACCAGCTTTGCATCTGACTCCTACTTCATCTCCGCCTCTGACTTCAGCTCAACACCAGCTCTACCTCTGACTTCATTTCTGCCTCTGACTCCAGCTCTACACCATCTCTGCCTCTGACTTCAGCCGGGATTTGAACTCGGGTCGCTGGGGTGAGAGTCCAGAGCACTATCCACTATACCATGAAGACTTCACTAGTGTTGCATGGAAGGAATGTACACTATATGGTTTAATGGAGCATTCTCTGACTCCACCACCAGCTCTGCATCTGACTTCAGCTCCACCTCTGACTTCAGCACCGCCTCCAGCTCTGCCTCTGACTTCAGCTCCGCCTCCAGCTCTGCCTCTGACTTCAGCCCCACTTCCGCCTTTGACTGTGCCTCCAGCTCCAGACCTGCTCTGCCTCTGCCTTCAGCTCCGCCTCCAGCTCCACACCAGTCTCTGACTTCAGCTCCACCTCCAACCCTGACTTCAGCTCTACCTCTGACTCCAGCTCCACACCAGTCTCTGACTTCAGCTCCACCTCTGACTCCAGCCCCACACCAGCTTTGCATCTGACTCCAACTTCATCTCCGCCTCTGACTTCAGTTCCACACCAGCTCTACCTCTGACTTCATTTCTGCCTCTGACTCCACAACTTCAGTTCCATCTCTGACTACAGCTTCTCCTCCAACTCCAGCTCCACACCATCTCTGCCTCTGCCTTCAGCTCCGCCTCCAGCTCCACACCAGTCTCCGACTTCAGCTCCACCTCCAACCCTGACTTCAGCTCTACCTCTGACTCCAGCTCCACATCAGTCTCACTTCAGCTCCACCTCTGACTCCAGCCCCACACCAGATTTGCATCTGACTCCAACTTCATCTCCGCCTCTGACCTCAGCTCCATACCAGCTCTACCTCGGACTTCATGTCTGCCTCTGACTCCAGCTCTACACCATCTCTGCCTCTGACTTCAGCCCCACTTCCGCCTCCAACTCCGCCGCCAGCTCCACACCGGTTGCTGACTTCAGCTCCGCCTCTGACTCCAGCTCCACACCAGTTCTGCATCTGACCACAACTTAAGTTCCATCTCACACTACAGCTCCTCCTCCAACTCCAGTTCCACACCATCTCTGCCACTTACTTCAGCTCCGCTTCCAATTCGGCGCCACACCAAATCTGCCTCTGACTTCAGGTCCGCCTCTGACTTCAGCTCCGCCTACAGCTCCAGCTCCGCCTCCAACACCTTTTCCATGATGACATATTTTCTTTGGTCCCACCGGGATTTGAACTCGGGTCGCTGGGGTGAGAGTCCAGAGCACTATCCACTATACCATTAAGACTTCACTAGTGTTGCAGGGAAGGAATGTACACTATATGGTTTAATGGAGCATTCTCTGACTCCACCACCAACTCTGCCTCTGACTTCAGCTCCACCTCTGACTTCAGCACCGCCTCCAGCTCTGCCTCTGACTTCAGCTCCGCCTCCAGCTCTGCCTCTGACTTCAGCCCCACTTCCGCCTTTGACTCTGCCTCCAGCTCCAGACCTGCTCTGCCTCTGCCTTCAGCTCCGCCTCCAGCTCCACACCAGTCTCTGACTTCAGCTCTACCTCTGACTCCAGCTCCACACCAGTCTCACTTCAGCTCCACCTCTGACTCAGGCCCCACACCAGCTTTGCATCTGACTCCAACTTCATCTCCGCCGCTGACATCAGCTCCACACCAGTTCTACCTCTGACTTCATTTCTGCCTCTGACTCCAGCTCTACACCATCTCTGCCTCTGACTTCAGCCCCACTTCCGCCTCCAACTCCGCCGCCAGCTCCACACCAGTTTCTGACTTCAGCTCCGCCTCTGACTCCAGCTCCACACCAGTTCTGCATCTGACCACAACTTCAGTTCCATCTCACACTACAGCTCCTCCTCCAACTCCAGTTCCACACCATCTCTGCCACTGACTTCAGCTCCGCTTCCAATTCCGGCGCCACACCAAATCTGCCTCTGACTTCAGGTCCGCCTCTGACTTCAGCTCCGCCTACAGCTCCAGCTCCGCCACCAACACCTTTTCCATGATGACATATTTTCTTTGGTCCCACCGGGATTTGAACTCGGGTCGCTGGGGTGAGAGTCCAGAGCACTATCCACTACACCATGAAGACTTCACTAGTGTTGCAGGGAAGGAATGTACACTATATGGTTTAATGGAGCATTCTCTGACTCCACCACCAGCTCTGCCTCTGACTTGAGCTGCACCTCTGACTTCAGCACCGCATCCAGCTCTGCCTATGACTTCAGCTCTGCCTCTGACTTCAGCTCCGCCTCCAGCTCTGCCTCTGACTTCAGCCCCACTTCTGCCTTTGACTGTGCCTCCAGCTCCAGACCTGCTCTGCCTCTGCCTTCAGCTCCGCCTCCAGCTCCACACCAGTCTCTGACTTCAGCTCCACCTCCAACCCTGACTTCAGCTCTACCTATGACTCCAGCTCCACACCAATCTCTGACTATAGCTCCACCTCTGACTCAAGCCCCACACCAGCTTTGCATCTGACTCCAACTTCATCTCCGCCTCTGACTTCAGCTCCACACCAGCTCTACGTCTGACTTCATTTCTGCCTCTGACTCCACAACTTCAGTTCCATCTCTGACTACAGCTTCTCCTCCAACTCCAGCTCCACACCATCTCTGCCACTGACTTCAGCTCCGCCTTCAATTTCGGCACCACACCAAATCTGCCTCTGACTTCAGGTCCGCCTCTGACTTCATCTCCGCCTACAGCTCCAGCTCCGCCTCCAACACCTTTTCCATGATGACATATTTTCTTTGGTCCCACCGGGATTTGAACTCGGGTCGCTGGGGTGAGAGTCCAGATCACTATCCACTATACCATGAAGACTTCACTAGTGTTGCAGGGAAGGAATGTACACTATATGGTTTAATGGAGCATTCTCTGACTCCACCACCAGCTCTGCCTCTGACTTCAGCTCCACCTCTGACTTCAGCACCGCCTCCAGCTCTGCCTCTGACTTCAGCTCCGCCTCCAGCTCTGCCTCTGACTTCAGCCCCACTTCCGCCTTTGACTCTGCCTCCAGCTCCAAACCTGGTCTGCCTCTGCCTTCAGCTCCGCCTCCAGCTCCACACCAGTCCCTGACTTCAGCTCCACCTCTGACTTCAGCTCCACACCAGCTCTGCCTCCAACTCCAGCCCCACACCAGCTTTGCATCTGACTCCTACTTCATCTCCGCCTCTGACTTCAGCTCAACACCAGCTCTACCTCTGACTTCATTTCTGCCTCTGACTCCAGCTCTACACCATCTCTGCCTCTGACTTCAGCCGGGATTTGAACTCGGGTCGCTGGGGTGAGAGTCCAGAGCACTATCCACTATACCATGAAGACTTCACTAGTGTTGCATGGAAGGAATGTACACTATATGGTTTAATGGAGCATTCTCTGACTCCACCACCAGCTCTGCATCTGACTTCAGCTCCACCTCTGACTTCAGCACCGCCTCCAGCTCTGCCTCTGACTTCAGCTCCGCCTCCAGCTCTGCCTCTGACTTCAGCCCCACTTCCGCCTTTGACTGTGCCTCCAGCTCCAGACCTGCTCTGCCTCTGCCTTCAGCTCCGCCTCCAGCTCCACACCAGTCTCTGACTTCAGCTCCACCTCCAACCCTGACTTCAGCTCTACCTCTGACTCCAGCTCCACACCAGTCTCTGACTTCAGCTCCACCTCTGACTCCAGCCCCACACCAGCTTTGCATCTGACTCCAACTTCATCTCCGCCTCTGACTTCAGTTCCACACCAGCTCTACCTCTGACTTCATTTCTGCCTCTGACTCCACAACTTCAGTTCCATCTCTGACTACAGCTTCTCCTCCAACTCCAGCTCCACACCATCTCTGCCACTGACTTCAGCCCGCCTTCAATTTCGGCACCACACCAAATCTGCCTCTGACTTCACGTCCGCCTCTGACTTCAGCTCCGCCTACAGCTCCAGCTCCGCCACCAACGCCTTTTCCATGATGACATATTTTCTTTGGTCCCACCGGGATTTGAACTCGGGTCGCTGGGGTGAGAGTCCAGAGCACTACCCACTATACCATGAAGACTTCACTAGTGTTGCAGGGAAGGAATGTACACTATATGGTTTAATGGAGCATTCTCTGACTCCACCACCAGCTCTGCCTCTGACTTCAGCTCCACCTCTGACTTCAGCACCGCCTCCAGCTTTGCCTCTGACTTCAGCTCCGCCTCCAGCTCCGCCTCCAGCTCTGCCTCTGACTTCAGCCCCACTTCTGCCTTTGACTCTGCCTCCAGCTCCAGACCTGCTCTGCCTCTGCCTTCAGCTCCGCCTCCAGCTCCACACCAGTCTCCGACTTCAGCTCCACCTCCAACCCTGACTTCAGCTCTACCTCTGACTTCAGCTCCACACCAGCTCTACCTCTGACTTCATTTCTGCCTCTGGCTCCAGCTCTACACCATGTCTGCCTCTGACTTCAGCCCCACTTCCGCCTCCAACTCCGCCACCAGCTCCACACCAGTTTCTGACTTCAGCTCCACCTCTGAGTCCAGCTCCACACCAGTTCTGCATCTGACTTCAACTTCAGTTCCATCTGACACTACAGCTCCTCCTCCAACTCCAGTTCCACACCTTCTCTGCCACTGACTTCAGCTCCGCTTCCAATTCCGGCGCCACACCAAATCTGCCTCTGAGTTCAGGTCCGCCTCTGACTTCAGTTCCGCCTACAGCTCCAGCTCCGCCTCCAACACCTTTTCCATGATGACATATTTTCTTTGGTCCCACCGGGATTTGAACTCGGGTCGCTGGGGTGAGAGTCCAGAGCACTATCCACTATACCATTAAGACTTCACTAGTGTTGCAGGGAAGGAATGTACACTATATGGTTTAATGGAGCATTCTCTGACTCCACCACCAGCTCTGCCTCTGACTTCAGCTCCACCTCTGACTTCAGCACCGCCTCCAGCTCTGCCTCTGACTTCAGCTCCGCCTCCAGCTCTGCCTCTGACTTCAGCCCCACTTCCGCCTTTGACTCTGCCTCAAGCTCCAGACCTGCTCTGCCTCTGCCTTCAGCTCCGCCTCCAGCTCCACACCAGTCTCTGACATCAGCTCCACCTCCAACCCTGACTTCAGTTGTACCTCTGACTCCAGCTCCACACCAGTCTCTGACTTCAGCTCCACCTCTGACCAGCTCCACACAAGCTCTGCCTCCAACTCCAGCCCCACACCAGCTTTGCATCTGACTCCTACTTCATCTCCGCCTCTGACTTCAGCTCCACACCAGCTCTACCTCTGACTTCATTTCTGCCTCTGACTCCAGCTCTACACTATCTCTGCCTCTGACTTCAGCCGGGATTTGAACTCGGGTCGCTGGGGTGAGAGTCCAGAGCACTATCCACTATACCATGAAGACTTCACTAGTGTTGCAGGGAAGGAATGTACACTATATGGTTTAATGGAGCATTCTCTGACTCCACCACCAGCTCTGCCTCCAGCTCCACCTCTGACTTCAGCACCACCTCCAGCTCTCCCTCTGACTTCAGCTCCGCCTCCAGCTCTGCCTCTGACTTCAGCTCCGCCTCCAGCTCTGCCTCTGACTTCAGCCCCACTTCCGCCTTTGACTGTGCCTCCAGCTCCAGACCTGCTCTGCCTCTGCCTTCAGCTCCGCCTCCAGCTCCAAACCAGTCTCTGACTTCAGCTCCACCTCCAACCCTTACTTCAGCTCTACCTCTGACTCCAGCTCCACACCAGTCTCTGACTTCAGCTCCACCTCTGACTCCAGCCCCACACCAGCTTTGCATCTGACTCCAACTTCATCTCCGCCTCTGACTTCAGCTCCACACCAGCTCTACCTCTGACTTCATTTCTGCCTCTGACTCCAGCTCTACACCATCTCTGCCTCTGACTTCAGCCCCACTTCCGCCTCCAACTCCGCCGCCAGCTCCACACCAGTTTCTGACTTCAGCTCCGCCGCTGACTCCAGCTCCACACCAGTTCTGCATCTGACCACAACTTCAGTTCCATCTCTGACTACAGCTTCTCCTCCAACTCCAGCTCCACACCATCTCTGCCACTGACTTCAGCTCCGCCTTCAATTTCGGCACCACACCAAATCTGCCTCTGACTTCAGCTCCGCCTCTGACTTCAGCTCCGCCTACAGCTCCAGCTCCGCCACCAACCCCTTTTCCATGATGACATATTTTCTTTGGTCCCACCGGGATTTGAACTCGGGTCGCTGGGGTGAGAGTCCAGAGCACTACCCACTATACCATGAAGACTTCACTAGTGTTGCAGGGAAGGAATGTACACTATATGGTTTAATGGAGCATTCTCTGACCACCACCAGCTCTGCCTCTGACTTTAGCTCCACCTCTGACTTCAGCACCGCCTCCAGCTCTGCCTCTGACTTCAGCTCCGCCTCCAGCTCTGCCTCTGACTTCAGCCCCACTTCCGCCTTTGACTCTGCCTCCAGCTCCAGACCTGCTCTGCCTCTGCCTTCAGCTCCGCCTCCAGCTCCACACCAGTCTCCGACTTCAGCTCCACCTCCAACCCTGACTTCAGCTTTACCTCTGACTCCAGCTCCACACCAGTTTCACTTCAGCTCCACCTCTGACTCCAGCCCCACACCAGCTTTGCATCTGACTCCAATTTCATCTCCGCCTCTGACTTCAGCTCCACACCAGTTCTACCTCTGACTTCATTTCTGCCTCTGACTCCAGCTCTACACCATCTCTGCCTCTGACTTCAGCCCCACTTCTGCCTCCAACTCCGCCGCCAGCTCCACACCAGTTCCTGACTTCAGCTCCACCTCTGACTCCAGCTCCACACCAGTTCTGCATCTGACTTCAACTTCAGTTCCATCTGACACTACAGCTCCTCCTCCAACTCCAGTTCCACACCTTCTCCGCCACTGACTTCAGCTCCGCTTCCAATTCCGGCGCCACATCAAATCTGCCTCTGAGTTCAGGTCCGCCTCTGACTTCAGCACCGCCTACAGCTCCAGCTCCGCCTCCAACACCTTTTCCATGATGACATATTTTCTTTGGTCCCACCGGGATTTGAACTCGGGTCGCTGGGGTGAGAGTCCAGAGCACTATCCACTATACCATGAAGACTTCACTAGTGTTGCAGGGAAGGAATGTACACTATATGGTTTAATGGAGCATTCTCTGACTCCACCACCAGCTCTGCCTCTGACTTCAGCTCCACCTCTGACTTCAGCACCGCCTCCAGCTCTGCCTCTGACTTCAGCTCCGCCTCCAGCTCACCCTCTGACTTCAGCTCCGCCTCCAGCTCTGCCTCTGACTTCAGCCCCACTTCCGCCTTTGACTCTGCCTCCAGCTCCAGACCTGCTCTGCTTCTGCCTTCAGCTCCGCCTCCAGCTCCACACCAGTGTCCGACTTCAGCTCCACCTCCAACCCTGACTTCAGCTCTACCTTTGACTCCAGCTCCACACCAGTCTCACTTCAGCTCCACCTCTGACTCCAGCCCCACACCAGCTTTGCATCTGACTCCAACTTCATCTCCGCCTCTGACTTCAGCTCCACACCAGCTCTACCTCTGACTTCATTTCTGCCTCTGACTCCAGCTCTACACCATCTCTGCCTCTGACTTCAGCCGGGATTTGAACTCGGGTCGCTGGGGTGAGAGTCCAGAGCACTATCCACTATACCATGAAGACTTCACTAGTGTTGCAGGGAAGGAATGTACACTATATGGTTTAATGGAGCATTCTCTGACTCCACCACCAGCTCTCCCTCTGACTTCAGCTCCACCTCTGACTTCAGCACCGCCTCCAGCTCTGCCTCTGACTTCAGCTCCGCCTCCAGCTCTGCCTCTGACTTCAGCCCCACTTCCGCCTATGACTGTGCCTCCAGCTCCAGACCTGCTCTGCCTCTGCCTTCAGCTCCGCCTCCAGCTCCACACCAGTCTCTGACTTCAGCTCCACCTCCAACCCTGACTTCAGCTCTACCTCCGACTCCAGCTCCACACCAGTCTCTGACTTCAGCTCCACCTCTGACTCCAGCCCCACACCAGCTTTGCATCTGACTCCAACTTCATCTCCGCCTCTGACTTCAGTTCCACACCAGTTCTACCTAAGACTTCATTTCTGCCTCTGACTCCAGCTCTACACCATCTCTGCCTCTGACTTCAGCCCCACTTGCGCCTCCAACTCTGACGCCAGCTCCACACCAGTTTCTGACTTCAGCTCCGCCTCTGACTCCAGCTCCACACCAGTTCTGCATCTGACCACAACTTCAGTTCCATCTCTGACTACAGCTTCTCCTCCAACTCCAGCGCCACACCATCTCTGCCACTGACTTCAGCTCCGCCTTCAATTTCGGCACCACACCAAATCTGCCTCTGACTTCAGCTCCGCCTCTGACTTCAGCTCCGCCTACAGCTCCAGCTCCGCCACCAACGCCTTTTCCATGATGATATATATTCTTTGGTCCCACCGGGATTTGAACTCGGGTCGCTGGGGTGAGAGTCCAGAGCACTATCCACTATACCATGAAGACTTCACTAGTGTTACAGGGAAGGAATGTACACTATATGGTTTAATGGAGCATTCTCTGACTCCAGCACCAGCTCTGCCTCTGACTTCAGCTCCATCTCTGACTTCAGCACCGCCTCCAGCTCTGCCTCTGACTTCAGCTCCGCCTCCAGCTCTGCCTCTGACTTCAGCCCCACTTCCGCCTTTGACTCTGCTTCCAGTTCCAGAACTGCTCTGCCTTCAGCTCCGCCTCCAGCTCCACACCAATCTCCGACTTCAGCTCCACCTCCAACCCTGACTTCAGCTTTACCTCTGACTCCAGCTCCACACCAGTCTCACTTCAGCTCCACCTCTGACTCCAGCCCCACACCAGCTTTGCATCTGACTCCAACTTCATCTCCGCCTCTGACTTCAGCTCCACACCAGCTCTACCTCTGACTCCAGCTCTACACCATCTCTGCCTCTTACTTCAGCCCCACTTCCGCCTCCAACTCCGCCGCCAGCTCCACACCAGGTTCTGACTTCAGCTCCACCTCTGACTCCAGCTCCACACCAGTTCTGCATCTGACTTCAACTTCAGTTCCATCTCTGACTACAGCTCCTCCTCCAACTCCAACTTCACACCATCTCTGCCACTGATTTCAGCTCCGCCTTCAATTTCGGCACCACACCAAATCTGCCTCTGACTTCAGCTCCGCCTCTGACTTCAGCTCCGCCTACAGCTCCAGCTCCGCCACCAACGCCTTTTCCATGATAACATATTTTCTTTGGTCCCACCGGGATTTGAACTCGGGTCGCTGGGGTGAGAGTCCAGAGCACTATCCACTATACCATGAAGACTTCACTAGTGTTGCAGGGAAGGAATGTACACTATATGGTTTAATGGAGCATTCTCTGACTCCACCACCAGCTCTGCCTCTGACTTTAGCTCCACCTCTGACTTCAGCACCGCCTCCAGCTCTGCCTCTGACTTCAGCTCCGCCTCCAGCTCTGCCTCTGACTTCAACCCCACTTCCGCCTTTGACTCTGCCTCCAGCTCCAGACCTGCTCTGCCTCTGCCTTCAGCTCCGCCTCCAGCTCCACACCAGTCTCCGACTTCAGCTCCACCACCAACCCTGACTTCAGCTCTACCTCGGACTCCAGCTCCACACCAGTCTTACTTCAGCTCCACCTCTGACTCCAGCCATACACCAGCTTTGCATCTGACTCCAACTTCATCTCCGCCTCTGACTTCAGCTCCACACCAGCTCTACCTCTGACTTCATTTCTGCCTCTGACTCCAGCTCTACACCATCTCTGCCTCTGACTTCAGCCCCACTTCCGCCTCCAACTCCGCCGCCAGCTCCACACCAGTTTCTGACTTCAGCTCCACCTCTGACTCCAGCTCCACACCAGTCTCACTTCAGCTCCACCTCTGACTCCAGCCCCACACCAGCTTTGCATCTGACTCCAATTTCATCTCCGCCTCTGACTTCAGCTCCACACCAGCTCTACCTCTGACTTCATTTCTGCCTCTGACTCCAGCTCTACACCATCTCTGCCTCTGACTTCAGCCCCACTTCCGCCTCCAACTCCGCCGCCAGCTCTACACCAGTTTCTGACTTCAGCTCCACCTCTGACTCCAGCTCCACACCAGTTCTGCATCTGACTTCAACTTCAGTTCCATCTCACACTACAGCTCCTCCTCCAACTCCAGTTCCACACCATCTCTGCCACTGACTTCAGCTCCGCTTCCAATTCCGGCGCCACACCAAATCTGCCTCTGACTTCAGGTCCGCCTCTGACTTCAGCTCCGCCTACAGTTCCAGCTCCGCCTCCAACACCTTTTCCATGATGACATATTTTCTTTGGTCCCACCGGGATTTGAACTTGGGTCGCTGGGGTGAGAGTCCAGAGCACTATCCACTATACCATTAAGATTTCACTAGTGTTGCAGGGAAGGAATGTACACTATATGGTTTAATGGAGCATTCTCTGACTCCACCACCAGCTCTGCCTCTGACTTCAGCTCCACATCTGACTCCAGCTCCACACCAGTCTCTGACTTCAGCTCCACCTCTGACTCCAGCCCCACACCAGCTTTGCATCTGACTCCAACTTCATCCCCGCCTCTGACTTCAGCTCCACACCAGCTCTACCTCTGACTTCATTTCTGCCTCTGACTCCACAACTTCAGTTCCATCTCTGACTACAGCTTCTCCTCCAACTCCAGCTCCACACCATCTCTGCCACTGACTTCAGCTCCGCCTCCAATTTCGGCACCACAGCAAATCTGCCTCTGACTTCAGCTCCGCCTACAGCTCCAGCTCCGCCACCAACGCCTTTTCCATGATGACATATTTTCTTTGGTCCCACCGGGATTTGAACTCGGGTCGCTGGGGTGAGAGTCCAGAGCACTACCCACTATACCATGAAGACTTCACTAGTGTTGCAGGGAAGGAATGTACACTATATGGTTTAATGGAGCATTCTCTGACTCCACCACCAGCTCTGCCTCTGACTTCAGCTCCACCTCTGACTTCAGCACCGCCTCCAGCTCTGCCTCTGACTTCAGCTCCGCCTCCAGCTCTGCCTCTGACTTCAGCCCCACTTCCGCCTTTGACTCTGCCTCCAGCTCCAGACCTGCTCTGCCTTCAGCTCCGCCTCCAGCTCCACACCAGTCTCCGACTTCAGCTCCACCTCCAACCCTGACTTCAGCTGTACCTCTGACTCCAGCTCCTCACCAGTTTCACTTCAGCTCCACCTCTGACTTCAGCCCCACTTCCGCCTTTGACTCTGCCACCAGCTCCAGACCTGCTCTGCCTCTGCCTTCAGCTCCGCCTCCAGCTCCACACCAGTCTCTGACATCAGCTCCACCTCCAACCCTGACTTCAGCTGTACCTCTGACTCCAGCTCCACACCAGTCTCTGACTTCAGCTCCAGCTCTGACTTCAGCGCCACACCAGCTCTGCCTCCAACTCCAGCACCACACCAGCTTTGCATCTGACTCCTACTTCATCTCCGCCTCTGACTTCAGCTCCACACCAGCTCTACCTCTGACTTCATTTCTGCCTCTGACTCCAGCTCTACACCATCTCTGCCTCTGACTTCAGCCGGGATTTGAACTCGGGTCGCTGGGGTGAGAGTCCAGAGCACTATCCACTATACCATGAAGACTTCACTAGTGTTGCAGGGAAGGAATGTACACTATATGGTTTAATGGAGCATTCTCTGACTCCACCACCAGCTCTGCCTCTGACTTCAGCTCCACCTCTGACTTCAGCACCGCCTCCAGCTCTGCCTCTGACTTCAGCTCCGCCTCCAGCTCTGCCTCTGACTTCAGCCCCACTTCCGCCTTTGACTCTGCCTCCAGCTCCAGACCTGCTCTGCCTCTGCCTTCAGCTCCGCCTCCAGCTCCACACCAGTCTCCGACTTCAGCTCCACCTCCAACCCTGACTTCAGCTCTACCTCTGACTCCAGCTCCACACCAGTCTCACTTCAGCTCCACCTCTGACACCAGCCCCACACCAGATTTGCATCTGACTCCAACTTCATCTCCGCCTCTGACCTCAGCTCCACACCAGCTCTACCTCTGACTTCATGTCTGCCTCTGACTTCAGCCCCACTTCCGCCTCCAACTCCGCCGCCAGCTCCACACCAGTTTCTGACTTCAGCTCCGCCTCTGACTCCAGCTCCACACCAGTTCTGCATCTGACCACAACTTCAGTTCCATCTCACACTACAGCTCCTCCTCCAACTCCAGTTCCACACCATCTCTGCCACTTACTTCAGCTCCGCTTCCAATTCCGGCGCCACACCAAATCTGCCTCTGACTTCAGGTCCGCCTCTGACTTCAGCTCCGCCTACAGCTCCAGCTCGGCCTCCAACACCTTTTCCATGATGACATATTTTCTTTGGTCCCACCGGGATTTGAACTCGGGTCGCTGGGGTGAGAGTCCAGAGCACTATCCACTATACCATTAAGACTTCACTAGTGTTGCAGGGAAGGAATGTACACTATATGGTTTAATGGAGCATTCTCTGACTCCACCACCAACTCTGCCTCTGACTTCAGCTCCACCTCTGACTTCAGCACCGCCTCCAGCTCTGCCTCTGACTTCAGCTCCGCCTCCAGCTCTGCCTCTGACTTCAGCCCCACTTCCGCCTTTGACTCTGCCTCCAGCTCCAGACTTGCTCTGCCTCTGCCTTCAGCTCCGCCTCCAGCTCCATACCAGTCTCTGACATCAGCTCCACCTCCAACCCTGACTTCAGCTCTACCTCTGACTCCAGCTCCACACCAGTCTCACTTCAGCTCCACCTCTGACTCCAGCCCCACACCAGCTTTGCATCTGACTCCAATTTCATCTCCGCCTCTGACTTCAGCTCCACACCAGCTCTACATCTGACTTCATTTCTGCCTCTGACTCCAGCTCTACACCATTTCGCTCTACACCATTTCTGCCTCTGACTTCAGCCCCACTTCCGCCTCCAACTCCTCCGCCAGCTCCACACCAGTTTCTGACTTCAGCTCCACCTCTGACTCCAGCTCCACACCAGTTCTGCATGTGACTTCAACTTCAGTTCCATCTCACACTACAGCTCCTCCTCCAACTCCAGTTCCACACCATCTCTGCCACTGACTTCAGCTCCGCTTCCAATTCCGGCGCCACACCAAATCTGCCTCTGACTTCAGGTCCGCCTCTGACTTCAGCTCCGCCTACAGCTCCAGCTCCGCCTCCAACACCTTTTCCATGATGACATATTTTCTTTGGTCCCACCGGGATTTGAACTCGGGTCGCTGGGGTGAGAGTCCAGAGCACTATCCACTATACCATTAAGACTTCACTAGTGTTGCAGGGAAGGAATGTACACTATATGGTTTAATGGAGCATTCTCTGACCACCACCAGCTCTGCCTCTGACGTCAGCTCCACCTCTGACTTCAGCTCCGCCTCCAGCTCTGCCTCTGACTTCAGCCCCACTTCCGCCTTTGACTCTGCCTCCAGCTCCAGACCTGCTCTGCCTCTGCCTTCAGCTCCGCCTCCAGCTCCACACCAGTCTCTGACATCAGCTCCACCTCCAACCCTGACTTCAGCTCTACCTCTGACTCCAGCTCCACACCAGTCTCTGACTTCAGCTTCACCTCTGACTTCAGCTCCACACCAGCTCTGCCTCCAACTCCAGCCCCACACCAGCTTTGCATCTGACTCCTACTTCATCTCCGCCTCTGACTTCAGCTCCACACCAGCTCTACCTCTGACTTCATTTCTGCCTCTGACTCCAGCTCTACACCATCTGTTACGCTCAGCTGGGGTGGTGAGCCAAAAATGCAGAGAACCCAGGAGAACAAGACACAAAAACTGAAGTCTTGGGGCAAAAAACAATATATTTACTTTTCTCACAAAAAAAGGGTGATCCAAAGTGGATAGGAGGGAGGAGACGCTGGTTCGACGTGTAGTTGAGCGCTGACCACGGAAGGTTAACGTCGAAGCGTCGAGCACTGTCTCTCAGGGGGTTTTGTAGACCGCCGCTGACGAGATGATTTGGAACAGCTTGGTCGATTGGGATGAGCCACACCTGTGCTGTGCCGGCTGGGGATGAGTGGCACAACAGTACCCCCCCCCTGAGGGGAGGCACCGGACGACCGTCCCTGGGCACCCGGATTGTTCCGGTAGAAGTCATCCAACAACGAAGGGTCAGCAAGGTAGGACCTGGGCACCCAGCTACGGTCTTCAGGGCCGAAACCCTCCCAGTCCACCAAGAACTGGAAGCCTCTTCCCCGGCGACGGACGGCCAGTAGTTTACGAACCGACCAAACAGGATCACCATCAGCCAGTAGTCGAGGTGGCGGGGGAGCAGAAACTGCCGGTGCCAGGGGACTGGTGGCGACTGGCTTCAGCTGGGACACATGGAAAACTGGGTGCACTTTGAGAGCAGGAGGGAGATTCAGACGCACTGCGGAAGGGCCGATGATGCGGTCCACAGTGTAGGGACCGACAAACCGAGGGTTCAACTTGCGGGTAGACGTCTGAGAGGTTTGGAGGGGCAAGTCCCGGGCCAATAGCCAAACTTTCTGGCCGGGCTGGTAAACCGGGGCATGCCTCCTCCGCCGGTTAGCACCACGCTGAGATCGTACTGAGGCACGGAGTAGCGCAGCCCGAGCAGTCCTCCAGATGTGTCGACACCGGCGGAGGTGGGCCCTGGTGGATGGAACTGCCACCTCCAGTTCCTGCTGTGGAAACAAGGGAGGCTGGTAACCCAGAGAGCATTGAAATGGTGACATTCCCGTGGCAGAGCTCTCCAATGTATTGAGGGAATACTCAACCCAGGCTAGGTACTTAGCCCATGAAGAGGGGTTGCTGGAGGCAACGCAGCGAAGGGTCTCCTCCACCGCCTGGTTGGCACGTTCAGTCTGCCCATTGGACTGAGGATGGTACCCGGAGGAAAGGCTGACCGTGGCTCCAATTCCCCTGCAAAAAGCCTGCCACACCTTGGAGATGAATTGGGGACCACGATCCGACACAATGTCTGAGGGAATACCATGGAGGCGTACAACATGGAGTGTGAGGAGGTCAGCCGTTTCAGCAGCAGAAGGAAGCTTGGGGAGGGGAATGAAGTGGACGGCCTTAGAGAACCGGTCGACCACAGTCAGGATGGTGTCATAACCCTGGGAAATGGGAAGTCCAGTGACAAAGTCCATGCCAATGTGAGACCATGGCCGACTCGGAATTGGAAGGGGTTGTAAGAGGCCTGCTGGAGGGCGATGGGAAGCCTTACTACGGGCACAGACTGTGCAGGCAGCAACGTACTCCTTGACATCCTTCTTAAGGGTGGGCCACCAGAATCTCCGGCCGACGAACTCCGCTGTCCGGCGCTCTCCGGGGTGACATGAAACACGGCTGGAGTGACCCCACTCTAACACTCAAGGACGGGCAGCATCTGGAACAAACTGCCTGTTCGGGGGTCCATTGCCAGGGTCAGGTTGGGTTTGCAGGGCCTCCATTACGACAGAATCTATGGGCCAGGAGATTGCCCCAACCACACGGGCAGGAAGAAGGATTGTGTCGGATATCTCCGGGACAGCAGGGCCCTCAGAGAACTGACGGGAAAGGGCGTCAGCTCTGACGTTCTTTGACCCTGGGCGGTATGTGAGAGTGAAATCAAACCGGCTTAAGAACAGAGCCCAGCGGGCCTGCCTGGAGTTTATCCTTTTTGCTGTTCTTAAGTAGGTCAGGTTCTTGTGATCTGACCACACGACAAAAGGCAGTTTTGCTCCCTCCAACCAGTGTCTCCACTCCCTCAGGGCATCATGGACCGCCAGCAGCTCCTTGTTTCCCACATCATAGTTCCTCTCCGCTGGGTCGTAACTTCGAGAGAAATAAGCGCACGGATGCACCTTCTGATCCTCCTCCGAGCGCTGGGAGAGGACTGCCCCAATGCCTGTGTCAGAAGCATCCACTTCCACAATGAATTGTCTCTCAGGGTCAGGGTGGACAAGCACTGGAGCTGAAGAGAACAGACCCTTGAGTCTGGTGAAGGCCGTCTCTGCTTCGGGCGTCCAGGAAAAGGGGCGTGTGATGGAGGTCAGGGCATTGAGAGGGGCAGCGATTTGACTATATCCCTTGATGAAGCGGCGTATGAAGCCTGCGAAACCCAGGAAGCGTCTGAGCTGAGTCCGGTTGGTAGGACGCGGCCACTCCTCCACAGCCTTGACTTTGGAGGGATCGACCCTCATCCGTCCAGCTTCCACTATGTTTCCCAGGTACGTTACAGAGTCAGAGTGGAAGACACACTTCTCGGCTTTAATGAACAGGCGATTCTCCAACAGCCGCTGAAGAACCAAACGCACATGCTGGTGGTGTTCCTTCAATGACCTGGAGAAGATAAGGATGTCGTCCAGGTACACCACCACAAAGATGTTCAACATGTCTCTTAACACATCATTTACCAGGCATTGGAAAACCGCTGGTGCGTTGGACAAGCCAAAAGGCATCACAAGGTACTCAAAATGGCCGAGATGGGTGTTGAAAGCCGTCTTCCATTCGTCGCCCTCTCTGATCCGGACTAAGTGGTAGGCGTTGCGGAGATCTAGCTTGGTGAACACCCGGGCATGAGTAAGAGGCTCAAAAGTGGAACTAATAAGGGGCAAAGGATACTTGTTTTTTACTGTGATGTCATTAAGACCACGGTAGTCAATGCAAGGTCTCAGGCCTCCATCCTTCCTGGTCACAAAAAAAAAACCTGCCCCTAAGGGAGATGATGATGGTCTTATGAAACCTGAGAGCAGGGACTCTGCAACATAATTGCGCATCGCCTCCTTTTCTGGAAGGGAGATGTTGTAGAGTCGCCCCTTAGGATAGGGGGCCCCGGGAAGGAGGTCGATCGCACAGTCGTATGGCCGGTGAGGGGGAAGTAAAAGGGCTTTATCCTTACTAAAAACTGAGGCAAGGTCATGGTAAATACTCGGAACTCCAGAGATATCAGGGGTTACGGGCATGGGTCTGGGACTACTTGGAGGTGAAAGGGCAGAGCGTAGACAGGTCGCATGACAGGCTGTGCTCCATCCCAAAATCCGACCAGAGGCCCAGGAGATGTGAGGTTCATGCCTCTCCAACCAAGGTCTCCCCAATATCAAGGGAGCAGTAGGGGCCTGAAGGACAAAAAAACGGATGGGCTCAGTATGATTCCCTGAGAGCGTGAGCATAAGAGGTTCAGTGGAGAAGGAAATGGTTCCTAATGAGTGACCATCGATGGCTCTGGGAGACAGGGATTGATCTAAGGGAACCAAAGGAATTCCGGCCTGGCGTGCGAAGGAAATGTCCATAAGGCTCTCGTCCGCACCAGAATCAATAAATGCACTAACGGACAATGTTTCTTTGCCCCAGGCCAGGGTTGCGGGGAAAAGACGGTTGGAACAAACCTTGGGCTGGGGAATGGTGGTGTTGCTCACCAGTATAGCCCCTACTGGCGAGCTGGGCCTTTTGGGCGGGTTGGGCAGGACCGGATGAAATGTCCTGATTCTCCACAGTAGAAACATTGATCATTGCTCAGCCTCAGCTGCTTTTCTGCTGGCGAGATCCGTGATCGGCCAACCTCCATGGGCTCCCCAGACCCTGAAGTAGATAGGAACGGGGGAAGCATAGGGTCCTGAGTACGAGTTGGCCTGGAAGGTGACGTGGGGAACACAGAAGCAAAACGACGGGGAACAAACTGTAGGGGGCTACGGTGGACTCTGTCTGTACGCCGCTCCTGAAGTCGTGCGTCCATCTTGAGAGCCAGGGATATTAGCTCGTTAAGGGTCTCCGGGCTGTCACGTACAATGAGGTCCTTAATAGAATCCCTCAGCCCCTTGCGAAAGACACTGAGGAGGGCTTGATCATTCCAACGGCTCTCTGCAGCAAGGATCCGAAATTCCAGCGTATATTGAGCCACTGAACGTGTCCCCTGGCGGATAACCAGCAGGCGGCTAGAAGCATCTTGACCATCTGCAGGGTGATCAAACACAGCCCGAAACTCACTCTTGAACTGTGAGTAGTCGGTAAGAAAAACTGGGTTATTCTCAACTGCCGCAATAGCCCAGCGGAGGGCATCCTCGACCAGAAGGGACATGACAAAAGCAATTTTAGACCCGTCAGAGGAATATTTAGAGGGCTGATGGGTAAAAAGTAACTCACATTGTGCCAAAAAACCTCTGCTCAGATTGAAGTCACCATTGAAAGGCCTAGGGCTGACTAGGCCAGGCTCGGACTGGGACTGCTGTGGGTTGGGAAGGACAGGGCTAGGTTGTTGGTTGGAAGCAGAGGCAGGGCCATGAACGGGAGCGGGATTTCCTTCGGCCGAGGCACGGACTGTAAGTGCATCCAGGGACCGTTGGATGCCAGATAGAGCTCCTGCAATAGACTGCACTTGGTTAGAAAGCGTTGCCACAGAACCAACTGTGGTTTGAGACGTCCTCTCCAGAGCAGTGATTTGAGACAGGACGGTCGGGAAAGCCTTATTTAATTCTTGCTGCAGTGAAGAGATCTCTTTAGCTTGACCAAAAACTAACTCACGTAATTCAGATGATCTTGGCTGCCCGGCCCCCGGGGTCCCGGCTTGGCTCATGATGGCTTCGACGTTCTGTTACGCTCAGCTGGGGTGGTGAGCCAAAAATGCAGAGAACCCAGGAGAACAAGACACAAAAACTGAAGTCTTGGGGCAAAAAACAATATATTTACTTTTCTCACAAAAAAAGGGTGATCCAAAGTGGATAGGAGGGAGGAGACGCTGGTTCGACGTGTAGTTGAGCGCTGACCACGGAAGGTTAACGTCGAAGCGTCGAGCACTGTCTCTCAGGGGGTTTTGTAGACCGCCGCTGACGAGATGATTTGGAACAGCTTGGTCGATTGGGATGAGCCACACCTGTGCTGTGCCGGCTGGGGATGAGTGGCACAACACCATCTCTGCCTCTGACTTCAGCCGGGATTTGAACTCGGGTCGCTGGGGTGAGAGTCCAGAGCACTATCCACTATACCATGAAGACTTCACTAGTGTTGCAGGGAAGGAATGTACACTATATGGTTTAATGGAGCATTCTCTGACTCCACCACCAGCTCTGCCTCTGACTTGAGCTGCACCTCTGACTTCAGCACCGCCTCCAGCTCTGCCTCTGACTTCAGCTCCGCCTCCAGCTCTGCCTCTGACTTCAGCCCCACTTCCGCCTTTGACTGTGCCTCCAGCTCCAGACCTGCTCTGCCTCTGCCTTCAGCTCCGCCTCCAGCTCCACACCAGTCTGTGACTTCAGCTCCACCTCCAACCCTGACTTCAGCTCTACCTCTGACTCCAGCTCCACACCAGTTTCTGACTTCAGCTCCACCTCTGACTCCAGCCCCACACCAGCTTTGCATCTGACTCCAACTTCATCTCCGCCTCTGACTTCAGTTCCACACCAGCTCTACCTATGACTTCATTTCTGCCTCTGACTCCAGCTTTACACCATCTCTGCCTCTGACTTCAGCCCCACTTCCGCCTCCAACTCCGACACCAGCTCCACACCAGTTTCTGACTTCAGCTCCGCCTCTGACTCCAGCTCCACACCAGTTCTGCATCTGACCACAACTTCAGTTCCATCTCTGACTACAGCTTCTCCTCCAACTCCAGCTCCACACCATCTCTGCCACTGACTTCAGCTCCGCCTTCAATTTCGGCACCACACCAAATCTGCCTCTGACTTCAGCTCCGCCTCTGACTTCAGCTCCGCCTACAGCTCCAGCTCCGCCACCAACGCCTTTTCCATGATGACATATTTTCTTTGGTCCCACCGGGATTTGAACTCGGGTCGCTGGGGTGAGAGTCCAGAGCACTATCCACTATACCATGAAGACTTCACTAGTGTTGCAGGGAAGGAATGTACACTATATGGTTTAATGGAGCATTCTCTGACTCCACCACCAGCTTTGCCTCTGACTTCAGCTCCACCTCTGACTTCAGCACCGCCTCCAGCTCTGCCTCTGACTTCAACTCCGCCTCCAGCTCTGCCTCTGACTTCAGCTCCGCCTCCAGCTCTGCCTCTGACTTCAGCCCCACTTCCGCCTTTGACTCTGCCTCCAGCTCCAGACCTGCTCTGCCTCTGCCTTCAGCTCCGCCTCCAGCTCCACACCAGTGTCCGACTTCAGCTCCACCTCCAACCCTGACTTCAGCTCTACCTCTGACTCCAGCTCCACACCAGTCTCACTTCAGCTCCACCTCTGACTCCAGCCCCACACCATCTTTGCATCTGACTCCAATTTCATCTCCGCCTCTGACTTCAGCTCCACACCAGCTCTACCTCTGACTTCATTTCTGCCTCTGACTCCAGCTCTACACCATCTCACATTGCTCAGCCTCAGCTGCTTTTCTGCTGGCGAGATCCGTGATCGGCCAACCTCCATGGGCTCCCCAGACCCTGAAGTAGATAGGAACGGGGGAAGCATAGGGTCCTGAGTACGAGTTGGCCTGGAAGGTGACGTGGGGAACACAGAAGCAAAACGACGGGGAACAAACTGTAGGGGGCTACGGTGGACTCTGTCTGTACGCCGCTCCTGAAGTCGTGCGTCCATCTTGAGAGCCAGGGATATTAGCTCGTTAAGGGTCTCCGGGCTGTCACGTACAATGAGGTCCTTAATAGAATCCCTCAGCCCCTTGCGAAAGACACTGAGGAGGGCTTGATCATTCCAACGGCTCTCTGCAGCAAGGATCCGAAATTCCAGCGTATATTGAGCCACTGAACGTGTCCCCTGGCGGATAACCAGCAGGCGGCTAGAAGCATCTTGACCATCTGCAGGGTGATCAAACACAGCCCGAAACTCACTCTTGAACTGTGAGTAGTCGGTAAGAAAAACTGGGTTATTCTCAACTGCCGCAATAGCCCAGCGGAGGGCATCCTCGACCAGAAGGGACATGACAAAAGCAATTTTAGACCCGTCAGAGGAATATTTAGAGGGCTGATGGGTAAAAAGTAACTCACATTGTGCCAAAAAACCTCTGCTCAGATTGAAGTCACCATTGAAAGGCCTAGGGCTGACTAGGCCAGGCTCGGACTGGGACTGCTGTGGGTTGGGAAGGACAGGGCTAGGTTGTTGGTTGGAAGCAGAGGCAGGGCCATGAACGGGAGCGGGATTTCCTTCGGCCGAGGCACGGACTGTAAGTGCATCCAGGGACCGTTGGATGCCAGATAGAGCTCCTGCAATAGACTGCACTTGGTTAGAAAGCGTTGCCACAGAACCAACTGTGGTTTGAGACGTCCTCTCCAGAGCAGTGATTTGAGACAGGACGGTCGGGAAAGCCTTATTTAATTCTTGCTGCAGTGAAGAGATCTCTTTAGCTTGACCAAAAACTAACTCACGTAATTCAGATGATCTTGGCTGCCCGGCCCCCGGGGTCCCGGCTTGGCTCATGATGGCTTCGACGTTCTGTTACGCTCAGCTGGGGTGGTGAGCCAAAAATGCAGAGAACCCAGGAGAACAAGACACAAAAACTGAAGTCTTGGGGCAAAAAACAATATATTTACTTTTCTCACAAAAAAAGGGTGATCCAAAGTGGATAGGAGGGAGGAGACGCTGGTTCGACGTGTAGTTGAGCGCTGACCACGGAAGGTTAACGTCGAAGCGTCGAGCACTGTCTCTCAGGGGGTTTTGTAGACCGCCGCTGACGAGATGATTTGGAACAGCTTGGTCGATTGGGATGAGCCACACCTGTGCTGTGCCGGCTGGGGATGAGTGGCACAACACCATCTCTGCCTCTGACTTCAGCCGGGATTTGAACTCGGGTCGCTGGGGTGAGAGTCCAGAGCACTATCCACTATACCATGAAGACTTCACTAGTGTTGCAGGGAAGGAATGTACACTATATGGTTTAATGGAGCATTCTCTGACTCCACCACCAGCTCTGCCTCTGACTTGAGCTGCACCTCTGACTTCAGCACCGCCTCCAGCTCTGCCTCTGACTTCAGCTCCGCCTCCAGCTCTGCCTCTGACTTCAGCCCCACTTCCGCCTTTGACTGTGCCTCCAGCTCCAGACCTGCTCTGCCTCTGCCTTCAGCTCCGCCTCCAGCTCCACACCAGTCTGTGACTTCAGCTCCACCTCCAACCCTGACTTCAGCTCTACCTCTGACTCCAGCTCCACACCAGTTTCTGACTTCAGCTCCACCTCTGACTCCAGCCCCACACCAGCTTTGCATCTGACTCCAACTTCATCTCCGCCTCTGACTTCAGTTCCACACCAGCTCTACCTATGACTTCATTTCTGCCTCTGACTCCAGCTTTACACCATCTCTGCCTCTGACTTCAGCCCCACTTCCGCCTCCAACTCCGACACCAGCTCCACACCAGTTTCTGACTTCAGCTCCGCCTCTGACTCTAGCTCCACACCAGTTCTGCATCTGACCACAACTTCAGTTCCATCTCTGACTACAGCTTCTCCTCCAACTCCAGCTCCACACCATCTCTGCCACTGACTTCAGCTCCGCCTTCAATTTCGGCACCACACCAAATCTGCCTCTGACTTCAGCTCCGCCTCTGACTTCAGCTCCGCCTACAGCTCCAGCTCCGCCACCAACGCCTTTTCCATGATGACATATTTTCTTTGGTCCCACCGGGATTTGAACTCGGGTCGCTGGGGTGAGAGTCCAGAGCACTATCCACTATACCATGAAGACTTCACTAGTGTTGCAGGGAAGGAATGTACACTATATGGTTTAATGGAGCATTCTCTGACTCCACCACCAGCTTTGCCTCTGACTTCAGCTCCACCTCTGACTTCAGCACCGCCTCCAGCTCTGCCTCTGACTTCAACTCCGCCTCCAGCTCTGCCTCTGACTTCAGCTCCGCCTCCAGCTCTGCCTCTGACTTCAGCCCCACTTCCGCCTTTGACTCTGCCTCCAGCTCCAGACCTGCTCTGCCTCTGCCTTCAGCTCCGCCTCCAGCTCCACACCAGTGTCCGACTTCAGCTCCACCTCCAACCCTGACTTCAGCTCTACCTCTGACTCCAGCTCCACACCAGTCTCACTTCAGCTCCACCTCTGACTCCAGCCCCACACCATCTTTGCATCTGACTCCAATTTCATCTCCGCCTCTGACTTCAGCTCCACACCAGCTCTACCTCTGACTTCATTTCTGCCTCTGACTCCAGCTCTACACCATCTCTGCCTCTGACTTCAGCCGGGATTTGAACTCGGGTCGCTGGGGTGAGAGTCCAGAGCACTATCCACTATACCATGAAGACTTCACTAGTGTTGCAGGGAAGGAATGTACACTATATGGTTTAATGGAGCATTCTCTGACTCCACCACCAGCTCTGCCTCTGACTTCAGCTCCACCTCTGACTTCAGCACCGCCTCCAGCTCTGCCTCTGACTTCAGCTCCGCCTCCAGCTCTGCCTCTGACTTCAGCCCCACTTCCGCCTTTGACTGTGCCTCCAGCTCCAGACCTGCTCTGCCTCTGCCTTCAGCTCCGCCTCCAGCTCCACACCAGTCTGTGACTTCAGCTCCACCTCCAACCCTGACTTCAGCTCCACCTCTGACTCCAGCCCCACACCAGCTTTGCATCTGACTCCAACTTCATCTCCGCCTCTGACTTCAGCTCCACACCAGCTCTACCTCTGACTTCATTTCTGCCTCTGACTCCAGCTCTACACCATCTCTGCCTCTGACTTCAGCCCCACTTCCGCCTCCAACTCCGTCGCCAGCTCCACACCAGTTTCTGACTTCAGCTCCACCTCTGACTCCAGCTCCACACCAGTTCTGCATCTGACTTCAACTTCAGTTCCATCTCACACTACAGCTCCTCCTCCAACTCCAGTTCCACACCATCTCTGCCACTGACTTCAGCTCCGCTTCCAATTCCGGCGCCACACCAAATCTGCCTCTGACTTCAGGTCCGCCTCTGACTTCAGCTCCGCCTACAGCTCCAGCTCCGCCTCCAACACCTTTTCCATGATGACGTATTTTCTTTGGTCCCACCGGGATTTGAACTCGGGTCGCTGGGGTGAGAGTCCAGAGCACTATCCACTATACCATTAAGACTTCACTAGTGTTGCAGGGAAGGAATGTACACTATATGGTTTAAAGGAGCATTCTCTGACCACCACCAGCTCTGCCTCTGACGTCAGCTCCACCTCTGACTTCAGCACCGCCTCCAGCTCTGCCTCTGACTTCAGCTCCGCCTCCAGCTCTGCCTCTGACTTCAGCCCCACTTCCGCCTTTGACTCTGCCTCCAGCTCCAGACCTGCTCTGCCTCTGCCTTCAGCTCCGCCTCCAGCTCCACACCAGTCTCTGACATCAGCTCCACCTCCAACCCTGACTTCAGCTCTACCTCTGACTCCAGCTCCACACCAGTCTCTGACTTCAGCTTCACCTCTGACTTCAGCTCCACACCAGCTCTGCCTCCAACTCCAGCCCCACACCAGCTTTGCATCTGACTCCTACTTCATCTCCGCCTCTGACTTCAGCTCCACACCAGCTCTACCTCTGACTTCATTTCTGCCTCTGACTCCAGCTCTACACCATCTCTGCCTCTGACTTCAGCCGGGATTTGAACTCGGGTCGCTGGGGTGAGAGTCCAGAGCACTATCCACTATACCATGAAGACTTCACTAGTGTTGCAGGGAAGGAATGTACACTATATGGTTTAATGGAGCATTCTCTGACTCCACCACCAGCTCTGCCTCTGACTTGAGCTGCACCTCTGACTTCAGCACCGCCTCCAGCTCTGCCTCTGACCTCAGCTCCGCCTCCAGCTCTGCCTCTGACTTCAGCCCCACTTCCGCCTTTGACTGTGCCTCCAGCTCCAGACCTGCTCTGCCTCTGCCTTCAGCTCCGCCTCCAGCTCCACACCAGTCTGTGACTTCAGCTCCACCTCCAACCCTGACTTCAGCTCTACCTCTGACTCCAGCTCCACACCAGTCTCTGACTTCAGCTCCACCTCTGACTCCAGCCCCACACCAGCTTTGCATCTGACTCCAACTTCATCTCCGCCCCTGACTTCAGTTCCACACCAGCTCTACCTATGACTTCATTTCTGCCTCTGACTCCAGCTCTACACCATCTCTGCCTCTGACTTCAGCCCCACTTCCGCCTCCAACTCCGACGCCAGCTCCACACCAGTTTCTGACTTCAGCTCCGCCTCTGACTCCAGCTCCACACCAGTTCTGCATCTGACCACAACTTCAGTTCCATCTCTGACTACAGCTTCTCCTCCAACTCCAGCTCCACACCATCTCTGCCACTGACTTCAGCTCCGCCTTCAATTTCGGCACCACACCAAATCTGCCTCTGACTTCAGCTCCGCCTCTGACTTCAGCTCCGCCTACAGCTCCAGCTCCGCCACCAACGCCTTTTCCATGATGACATATTTTCTTTGGTCCCACCGGGATTTGAACTCGGGTCGCTGGGGTGAGAGTCCAGAGCACTATCCACTATACCATGAAGACTTCACTAGTATTGCAGGGAAGGAATGTACACTATATGGTTTAATGGAGCATTCTCTGACTCCACCACCAGCTCTGCCTCTGACTTCAGCTCCACCTCTGACTTCAGCACCGCCTCCAGCTCTGCCTCTGACTTCAGCTCCGCCTCCAGCTCTGCCTCTGACTTCAGCCCCACTTCCGCCTTTGACTGTGCCTCCAGCTCCAGACCTGCTCTGCCTCTGCCTTCAGCTCCGCCTCCAGCTCCACGCCAGTCTCTGACTTCAGCTCCACCTCCAACCCTGACTTCAGCTCTACCTCTGACTCCAGCTCCACACCAGTCTCTGACTTCAGCTCCACCCCCACACCAGCTTTGCATCTGACTCCAACTTCATCTCCACCTCTGACTTCAGCTCCACACCAGCTCTACCTCTGACTTCATTTCTGCCTCTGACTCCAGCTCTTCACCATCTCTGCCTCTGACTTCAGCCCCACTTCCACTTCCAACTCCGCTGCCAGCTCCACACCAGTTTCTGACTTCAGCTCCGCCTCTGACTCCAGCTCCACAGCAGTTCTGCATCTGACCACAACTTCAGTTCCATCTCTGACCACAGCTTCTCCTCCAACTCCAGCTCCACACCATCTCTGCCACTGACTTCAGCTCCGCCTTCAATTTCGGCACCACACCAAATCTGCCTCTGACTTCAGGTCCGCCTCTGACTTCAGCTCCGCCTACAGCTCCAGCTCCGCCTCCAACACCTTTTCCATGATGACATATTTTCTTTGGTCCCACCGGGATTTGAACTCGGGTCGCTGGGGTGAGAGTCCAGAGCACTATCCACTATACCATGAAGACTTCACTAGTGTTGCAGGGAAGGAATGTACACTATATGGTTTAATGGAGCATTCTCTGACTCCACCACCAGCTCTGCCTCTGACTTCAGCTCCACCTCTGACTTCAGCACCGCCTCCAGCTCTGCCTCTGACTTCAGCTCCGCCTCCAGCTCTGCCTCTGACTTCAGCCCCACTTCCGCCTTTGACTCTGCCTCCAGCTTCAGACCTGTTCTGCCTCTGCCTTCAGCTCTGCCTCCAGCTCCACACCAGTCTCCGACTTCAGCTCCACCTCCAACCCTGACTTCAGCTCTCTCTGACTCCAGCTCCACACCAGTCCCTGACTTCAGCTCCACCTCTGATTTCAGCTCCACACCAGCTCTGCCTCCAACTCCAGCCCATCACCAGCTTTGCATCTGACTCCTACTTCATCTCCGCCTCTAACTTCAGCTCCACACCAGCTCTACCTCTGACTTCATTTCTGCCTCTGACTCCAGCTCTACACCATCTCTGCCTCTGACTTCAGCCGGGATTTGAACTCGGGTCGCTGGGGTGAGAGTCCAGAGCACTATCCACTATACCATGAAGACTTCACTAGTGTTGCAGGGAAGGAATGTACACTATATGGTTTAATGGAGCATTCTCCATTAAACCATATAGTGCACATTTATTATCACCTCCAACCCTGACTTCAGCTCTACCTCTGACTCCAGCTCCACACCTGTCTCTGACTTCAGCTCCACCTCTGACTCCAGCCCCACACCAGCTTTGCATCTGTCTCCAACTTCATCTCCGCCTCTGACTTCAGCTCCACACCAGCTCTACCTCTGACTTCATTTCTGCCTCTGACTCCACAACTTCAGTTCCATCTCTGACTACAGCTTCTCCTCCAACTCCAGCTCCACACCATCTCTGCCACTGACTTCAGCTCCGCCTCCAATTTCGGTACCACACCAAATCTGCCTCTGACTTCAGCTCCGCCTCTGACTTCAGCTCCGCCTACAGCTCCAGCTCCGCCACCAACGCCTTTTCCATGATGACATATTTTCTTTGGTCCCACCGGGATTTGAACTCGGGTCGCTGGGGTGAGAGTCCAGAGCACTATCCACTATACCATGAAGACTTCACTAGTGTTGCAGGGAAGGAATGTACACTATATGGTTTAATGGAGCATTCTCTGACAACCACCAGCTCTGCCTCTGACTTCAGCTCCACCTCTGACTTCAGCACCGCCTCCAGCTCCGCCTCTGACTTCAGCACCGCCTCCAGCTCTGCCTCTGACTTCAGCCCCACTTCCGCCTTTGACTCTGCCTCCAGCTCCAGACCTGCTCTGCCTCTGCCTCCAGCTCCACACCAGTCTCCGACTTCAGCTCCACCTCCAACCCTGACTTCAGCTCTACCTCTGACTCCAGCTCCACACCAGTCTCACTTCAGCTCCACCTCTGACTCCAGCCCCACACCAGCTTTGCATCTGACTCCAACTTCATCTCCGCCTCTGACTTCAGCTCCACATCAGCTCTACCTCTGACTCCAGCTCTACACCATCTCTGCCTCTGACTTCAGCCCCACTTCCGCCTCCAACTCCGCCGCCAGCTCCACACCAGTTTCTGACTTCAGCTCCACCTCTGACTCCAGCTCCGCACCAGTTCTGCATCTGACTTCAATTTCAGTTCCATTTCACACTACAGCTCCTCCTCCAACTCCAGCTCCACACCATCTATGCCACTTACTTCAGCTCCAATTCCAATTCCGGCGCCACACCAAATCTGCCTCTGACTTCAGGTCCGCCTCTGACTTCAGCTCCGCCTACAGCTCCAGCTCCGCCTCCAACACCTTTTCCATGATGACATATTTTCTTTGGTCCCACCGGGATTTGAACTCGGGTCGCTGGGGTGAGAGTCCAGAGCACTATCCACTATACCATGAAGACTTCACTACTGTTGGAGGGAAGGAATGTACACTATATGGTTTAATGGAGCATTCTCTGACTCCACCACCAGCTCTGCCTCTGACTTCAGCTCCACCTCTGACTTCAGCACCGCCTCCAGCTCTGCCTCTGACTTCAGCTCCGCCTCCAGCTCTGCCTCTGACTTCAGCCCCACTTCCGCCTTTGACTCTGCCTCCAGCTCCAGACCTGCTCTGCCTCTGCCTTCAGCTCCGCCTCCAGCTCCACACCAGTCTCCGACTTCAGCTCCACCTCCAACCCTGACTTCAGCTCTACCTCTGACTCCAGCTCCACACCAGTCTCACTTCAGCTCCACCTCTGACTCCAGCCCCACACCAGATTTGCATCTGACTCCAACTTCATCTCCGCCTCTGACTTCAGCTCCACACCAGCTCTACCTCTGACTTCTTGTCTGCCTCTGACTCCAGCTCTACACCATCTCTGCCTCTGACTTCAGCCCCACTTCCGCCTCCAACTCCACACCAGTTTCTGACTTCAGCTCCGCCTCTGACTCCAGCTTCACACCAGTTCTGCATCTGACCACAACTTCAGTTTCATCTCACACTACAGCTCCTCCTCCAACTCCAGTTCCACACCATCTCTGCCACTTACTTCAGCTCCGCTTCCAATTCCGGCGCCACACCAAATCTGCCTCTGACTTCAGGTTCGCCTCTGACTTCAGCTCCGCCTACAGCTCCAGCTCCGCCTCCAACACCTTTTCCATGATGACATATTTTCTTTGGTCCCACCGGGATTTGAACTCGGGTCGCTGGGGTGAGAGTCCAGAGCACTATCCACTATACCATTAAGAATTCACTAGTGTTGCAGGGAAGGAATATACACTATATGGTTTAATGGAGCATTCTCTGACTCCACCACCAACTCTGCCTCTGACTTCAGCTCCACCTCTGACTTCAGCACCGCCTCCAGCTCTGCCTCTGACTTCAGCTCCGCCTCCAGCTCTGCCTCTGACTTCAGCCCCACTTCCGCCTTTGACTCTGCCTCCAGCTCCAGACCTGCTCTGCCTCTGCCTTCAGCTCCGCCTCCAGCTCCACACCAGTCTCTGACATCAGCTCCACCTCCAACCCTGACTTCAGCTCTACCTCTGACTCCAGCTCCACACCAGTCTCACTTCAGCTCCACCTCTGACTTCAGCTCCACACCAGCTCTGCCTCCAACTCCAGCCCCACACCAGCTTTGCATCTGACTCCTACTTCATCTCCGCCTCTGACTTCAGCTCCACACCAGCTCTACCTCTGACTTCATTTCTGCCTCTGACTCCAGCTCTACACAATCTCTGCCTCTGACTTCAGCCGGGATTTGAACTCGGGTCGCTGGGGTGAGAGTCCAGAGCACTATCCATTATACCATGAAGACTTCACTAGTGTTGCAGGGAAGGAATGTACACTATATGGTTTAATGGAGCATTCTCTGACTCCACCACCAGCTCTGCCTCTGACTTCAGCTACACCTCTGACTTCAGCACCGCCTCCAGCTCTGCCTCTGACTTCAGCTCCGCCTCCAGCTCTGCCTCTGACTTCAGCCCCACTTCCGCCTTTGACTGTGCCTCCAGCTCCAGACCTGCTCTGCCTCTGCCTTCAGCTCCGCCTCCAGCTCCACACCAGTCTCTGACTTCAGCTCTACCTCTGACTCCAGCTCCACACCAGTCTCTGACTTCAGCTCCACCTCTGACTCCAGCCCCACACCAGCTTTGCATCTGACTCCAACTGCATCTCCGCCTCTGACTTCAGCTCCACACCAGCTCTACCTCTGACTTCATTTCTGCCTCTGACTCCAGCTCTACACCATCTCTGCCTCTGACTTCAGCCCCACTTCCGCCTCCAACTCCGCCGCCAGCTCCACACCAGTTTCTGACTTCAGCTCCGCCTCTGACTCCAGCTCCACACCAGTTCTGCATCTGACCACAACTTCAGTTTCATCTCTGACTACAGCTTCTCCTCCAACTCCAGCTCCACACCATCTCTGCCACTGACTTCAGCTCCGCCTCCAATTTCGGCACCACACCAAATCTGCCTCTGACTTCAGCTCCGCCTCTGACTTCAGCTCCGCCTACAGCTCCAGCTCCGCCACCAACGCCTTTTCCATGATGACATATTTTCTTTGGTCCCCCCGGGATTTGAACTCGGGTCGCTGGGGTGAGAGTCCAGAGCACTATCCACTATACCATGAAGACTTCACTAGTGTTGCAGGGAAGGAATGTACACTATATGGTTTAATGGAGCATTCTCTGACTCCACCACCAGCTCTGCCTCTGACTTCAGCTCCACCTCTGACTTCAGCACCGCCTCCAGCTCTGCCTCTGACTTCAGCTCCGCCTCCAGATCTGCCTCTGACTTCAGCCCCACTTCCGCCTTTGACTGTGCCTCCAGCTCCAGACCTGCTCTGCCTCTGCCTTCAGCTCCGCCTCCAGCTCCACACCAGTCTCTGACTTCAGCTCCACCTCCAACCCTGACTTCAGCTCTACCTCTGACTCCAGCTCCACACCAGTCTCTGACTTCAGCTCCACCTCTGACTCCAGCCCCACACCAGCTTTGCATCTGACTCCAACTTCATCTCCGCCTCTGACTTCAGTTCCACACCAGCTCTACCTATGACTTCATTTCTGCCTCTGACTCCAGCTCTACACCATCTCTAACTCTGACTTCAGCCCCACTTCCGCCTCCAACTCCGACGCCAGCTCCACACCAGCTCTACCTCTGACTTCAGCTCCGCCTCTGACTCCAGCTCCACACCAGTTCTGCCTCTGACTTCAGCCCCACTTCCGCCTCCAACTCCACACCAGTTTCTGACTTCAGCTCCGCCTCTGACTCCAGCTCCACACCAGTTCTGCATCTGACCACAACTTCAGTTCCATCTCACACTACAGCTCCTCCTCCAACTCCAGTTCCACACCATCTCTGCCACTTACTTCAGCTCCGCTTCCAATTCCGGCGCCACACCAAATCTGCCTCTGACTTCAGGTCCGCCTCTGACTTCAGCTCCGCCTACAGCTCCAGCTCCGCCTCCAACACCTTTTCCATGATGACATATTTTCTTTGGTCCCAACGGGATTTGAACTCGGCTCGCTGGGGTGAGAGTCCAGAGCACTATCCACTATACCATTAAGACTTCACTAGTGTTGCAGGGAAGGAATGTACACTATATGGTTTAATGGAGCATTCTCTGACTCCACCACCAACTCTGCCTCTGACTTCAGCTCCACCTCTGACTTCAGCACCGCCTCCAGCTCTGCCTCTGACTTCAGCTCCGCCTCCAGCTCTGCCTCTGACTTCAGCCCCACTTCCGCCTTTGACTCTGCCTCCAGCTCCAGACCTGCTCTGCCTCTGCCTTCAGCTCCGCCTCCAGCTCCACACCAGTCTCTGACATCAGCTCCACCTCCAACCCTGACTTCAGCTCTACCGCTGACTCCAGCTCCACACCAGTCTCACTTCAGCTCCACCTCTGACTTCAGCTCCACACCAGCTCTGCCTCCAACTCCAGCCCCACACCAGCTTTGCATCTGACTCCTACTTCATCTCCGCTTCTGACTTCAGCTCCACACCAGCTCTACCTCTGACTTCATTTCTGCCTCTGACTCCAGCTCTACACAATCTCTGCCTCTGACTTCAGCCGGGATTTGAACTCGGGTCGCTGGGGTGAGAGTCCAGAGCACTATCCATTATACCATGAAGACTTCACTAGTGTTGCAGGGAAGGAATGTACACTATATGGTTTAATGGAGCATTCTCTGACTCCACCACCAGCTCTGCCTCTGACTTCAGCTACACCTCTGACTTCAGCACCGCCTCCAGCTCTGCCTCTGACTTCAGCTCCGCCTCCAGCTCTGCCTCTGACTTCAGCCCCACTTCCGCCTTTGACTCTGCCTCCAGCTCCAGACCTGCTCTGCCTCTGCCTTCAGCTCCGCCTCCAGCTCCACACCAGTCTCTGACATCAGCTCCACCTCCAACCCTGACTTCAGCTCTACCTTTGACTCCAGCTCCACACCAGTCTCTGACTTCAGCTCCACCTCTGACTTCAGCTCCACACCAGCTCTGCCTCCAACTCCAGCCCCACACCAGCTTTGCATCTGACTCCTACTTCATCTTTGCCTCTTACTTCAGCTCCACACATGCTCTACCTCTGACTTCATTTCTGCCTCTGACTCCAGCTCTACACCATCTCTGCCTCTGACTTCAGCCGGGATTTGAACTCGGGTCGCTGGGGTGAGAGTCCAGAGCACTATCCACTATACCATGAAGACTTCACTAGTGTTGCAGGGAAGGAATGTACACTATATGGTTTAATGGAGCATTCTCTGACTCCACCACCAGCTCTGCCTCTGACTTCAGCTCCACCTCTGACTTCAGCACCGCCTCCAGCTCTGTCTCTGACTTCAGATCCGCCTCCAGCTCTGCCTCTGACTTCAGCCCCACTTCCGCCTTTGACTCTGCCTCCAGCTCCAGACCTGTTCTGCCTCTGCCTTCAGCTCCGCCTGCAGCTCCACACCAGTGTCCGACTTCAGCTCCACCTCCAACCCTGACTTCAGCTCTACCTCTGACTCCAGCTCCACACCAGTCCCTGACTTCAGCTCCACCTCTGACTTCAGCTCCACACCAGCTCTGCCTCCAACTCCAGCCCCACACCAGCTTTGCATCTGACTTCTACTTCATCTCCGCCTCTGACTTCAGCTCCACACCAGCTATACCTCTTACTTCATTTCTGCCTCTGACTCCAGCTCTACACCATCTCTGCCTCTGACTTCAGCCGGGATTTGAATTCGGGTCGCTGGGGTGAGAGTCCAGAGCACTATCCACTATACCATGAAGACTTCACTAGTGTTGCAGGGAAGGAATGTACACTATATGGTTTAATGGAGCATTCTCTGACTCCACCACCAGCTCTGCCTCTGACTTGAGCTGCACCTCTGACTTCAGCACCGCCTCCAGCTCTGCCTCTGACTTCAGCTCCGCCTCCAGCTCTGCCTCTGACTTCAGCCCCACTTCCGCCTTTGACTGTGCCTACAGCTCCAGACCTGCTCTGCCTCTGCCTTCAGCTCCGCCTCCAGCTCCACACCAGTCTCTGACTTCAGCTCCACCTCCAACCCTGACTTCAGCTCTACCTCTGACTCCAGCTCCACACCAGTCTCTGACTTCAGCTCCACCTCTGACTCCAGCCCCACACCAGCTTTGCATCTGACTCCAACTTCATCTCCACCTCTGACTTCAGCTCCACACCAGCTCTACCTCTGACTTCATTTCTGCCTCTGACTCCAGCTCTTCACCATCTCTGCCTCTGACTTCAGACCCACCTCCGCCTCCAACTCCGCCGCCAGCTCCACACCAGTTTCTGACTTCAGCTCCGCCTCTGACTCCAGCTCCACACCAGTTCTGCATCTGACCACAACTTCAGTTCCATCTCTGACCACAGCTTCTCCTCCAACTCCAGCTCCACACCATCTCTGCCACTGACTTCAGCTCCGCCTTCAATTTCGGCACCACACCAAATCTGCCTCTGACTTCAGCTCCGCCTCTGACTTCAGCTCCGCCTACAGCTCCAGCTCCGCCACCAACACCTTTTCCATGATGACATATTTTCTTTGGTCCCACCGGGATTTGAACTCGGGTCGCTGGGGTGAGAGTCCAGAGCACTATCCACTATACCATTAAGACTTCACTAGTGTTGCAGGGAAGGAATGTACACTATATGGTTTAATGGAGCATTCTCTGACTCCACCACCAGCTCTGCCTCTGACTTCAGCTCGACCTCTGACTTCAGCATCGCCTCCAGCTCTGCCTCTGACTTCAGCTCCGCCTCCAGCTCTGCCTCTGACTTCAGCCCCACTTCCGCCTTTGACTCTGCCTCCAGCTCCAGACCTGCTCTGCCTCTGCCTTCAGCTCCGCCTCCAGCTCCACACCAGTCTCTGACATCAGCTCCACCTCCAACCCTGACTTCAGCTCTACCTCTGACTCCAGCTCCACACCAGTCTCTGACTTCAGCTCCACCTCTGACTCCAGCCCCACACCAGCTTTGCATCTGACTCCAACTTCATCTCCACCTCTGACTTCAGCTCCACACCAGCTCTACCTCTGACTTCATTTCTGCCTCTGACCCCAGCTCTTCACCATCTCTGCCTCTGACTTCAGCCCACTTCCGCCTCAAACTCCGTTGCCAGCTCCACACCAGTTTCTGACTTCATCTCCGCCTCTGACTTCAGCTCCAAACCAGCTCTACCTCTGACTTCATTTCTGCCTCTGACTCCAGCTCTACACCATCTCTGCCTCTGACGTCAGCCCCACTTCCGCCTCCAACTCCGCCGCCAGCTCCACACCAGTTTCTGACTTCAGCTCCACCTCTGACTCCAGCTCCACACCAGTTCTGCATCTGACTTCAACTTCAGTTCCATCTCACACTACAGCTTCTCCTCCAACTCCAGTTCCACACCATCTCTGCCACTTACTTCAGCTCCGCTTCCAATTCCGGCGCCACACCAAATTTGCCTCTGACTTCAGGTCCGCCTCTGACTTCAGCTCCGCCTACAGCTCCAGCTCCGCTTCTGACCACAACTTCAGTTCCATCTCTGACCACAGCTTCTCCTCCAACTCCAGCTCCACACCATCTCTGCCACTGACTTCAGCTCCGCCTT
This sequence comes from Syngnathus leptorhynchus, assembly GCF_054491065.1. NCBI lineage: Eukaryota > Metazoa > Chordata > Actinopteri > Syngnathiformes > Syngnathidae > Syngnathus > Syngnathus leptorhynchus. The sequence continues at coordinate 341,181 of NW_028232024.1, forward strand.
CAATTTCGGCACCACACCAAATCTGCCTCTGACTTCAGCTCCGCCTACAGCTCCAACTCCGCCACCAACGCCTTTTCCATGATGACATATTTTCTTTGGTCCCACCGGGATTTGAACTCGGGTCGCTGGGGTGAGAGTCCAGAGCACTATCCACTATACCATGAAGACTTCACTAGTGTTGCAGGGAAGGAATGTACACTATATGGTTTAATGGAGCATTCTCTGACTCCACCACCAGCTCTGCCTCTGACTTCAGCTCCACCTCTGACTTCAGCACCGCCTCCAGCTCTGCCTCTGACTTCAGCTCTGCCTCCAGCTCTGCCTCTGACTTCAGCCCCACTTCCGCCTTTGACTGTGCCTCCAGCTCCAGACCTGCTCTGCCTCTGCCTTCAGCTCCGCCTCCAGCTCCACGCCAGTCTCTGACTTCAGTTCCACCTCCAACCCTGACTTCAGCTCTACCTCTGACTCCAGCTCCACACCAGTCTCTGACTTCAGCTCCACCTCTGACTCCAGCCCCACACCAGCTTTGCATCTGACTCCAACTTCATCTCCGCCTCTGACTTCAGCTCCACACCAGCTCTACCTCTGACTTCATTTCTGCCTCTGACTCCACAACTTCAGTTCCATCTCTGACTACAGCTTCTCCTCCAACTCCAGCTCCACACCATCTCTGCCACTGACTTCAGCTCCGCCTCCAATTTCGGCACCACACCAAATCTGCCTCTGACTTCAGCTCCGCCTCTGACTTCAGCTCCGCCTACAGCTCCAGCTCCAACACCAACGCCTTTTCCATGATGACATATTTTCTTTGGTCCCACCGGGATTTGAACTCGGGTCGCTGGGGTGAGAGTCCAGAGCACTATCCACTACACCATGAAGACTTCACTAGTGTTGCAGGGAAGGAATGTACACTATATGGTTTAATGGAGCATTCTCTGACTCCACCACCAGCTCTGCCTCTGACTTGAGCTGCACCTCTGACTTCAGCACCGCCTCCAGCTCTGCCTCTGACTTCAGCTCCGCCTCCAGCTCTGCCTCTGACTTCAGCCCCACTTCCGCCTTTGACTCTGCCACCAGCTCCAGACCTGCTCTGCCTCTGCCTTCAGCTCCGCCTCCAGCTCCACACCAGTCTCTGACATCAGCTCCACCTCCAACCCTGACTTCAGCTGTACCTCTGACTCCAGCTCCACACCAGTCTCTGACTTCAGCTCCACCTCTGACTTCAGCTCCACACCAGCTCTGCCTCCAACTCCAGCCCCACACCAGCTTTGCATCTGACTCCTACTTCATCTCCGCCTCTGACTTTAGCTCCACACCAGCTCTACCTCTGACTTCATTTCTGCCTCTGACTCCAGCTCTACACCATCTCTGCCTCTGACTTCAGCCGGGATTTGAACTCGGGTCGCTGGGGTGAGAGTCCAGAGCACTATCCACTATACCATGAAGACTTCACTAGTGTTGCAGGGAAGGAATGTACACTATATGGTTTAATGGAGCATTCTCTGACTCCACCACCAGCTCTGCCTCTGACTTCAGCTCCACCTCTGACTTCAGCACCGCCTCCACCTCTGCCTCTGACTTCAGCTCCGCCTCCAGCTCTGCCTCTGACTTCAGCCCCACTTCCGCCTTTGACTCTGCCTCCAGCTCCAGACCTGCTCTGCCTCTGCCTTCAGCTCCGCCTCCAGCTCCACACCAGTCTCCGACTTCAGCTCCACCTCTAACCCTGACTTCAGCTCTACCTCTGACTCCAGCTCCACACCAGTCTCACTTCAGCTCCACCTCTGACACCAGCCCCACACCAGATTTGCATCTGACTCCAACTTCATCTCCGCCTCTGAACTCAGCTCCACACCAGCTCTACCTCTGACTTCATGTCTGCCTCTGACTCCAGCTCTACACCATCTCTGCCTCTGACTTCAGCCCCACTTCCGCCTCCAACTCCGCCGCCAGCTCCACACCAGTTTCTGACTTCAGCTCCACCTCTGACTCCAGCTCCACACCAGTTTTGCATCTGACCCACAACTTCAGTTCCATCTCACACTACAGCTCCTCCTCCAACTCCAGTTCCACACCATCTCTGCCACTTACTTCAGCTCCGCTTCCAATTCCGGCGCCACACCAAATCTGCCTCTGACTTCAGGTCCGCCTCTGACTTCAGCTCCGCCTACAGCTCCAGCTCCGCCTCCAACACCTTTTCCATGATGACATATTTTCTTTGGTCCCACCGGGATTTGAACTCGGGTCGCTGGGGTGAGAGTCCAGAGCACTATCCACTATACCATTAAGACTTCACTAGTGTTGCAGGGAAGGAATGTACACTATATGCATTAATGGAGCATTCTCTGACTCCACCACCAACTCTGCCTCTGACTTCAGCTCCACCTCTGACTTCAGCACCGCCTCAAGCTCTGCCTCTGACTTCAGCTCAGCCTCCAGCTCTGCCTCTGACTTCAGCCCCACTTCCGCCTTTGACTCTGCCTCCAGCTCCAGACTTGCTCTGCCTCTGCCTTCAGCTCCGCCTCCAGCTCCACACCAGTCTCTGACATCAGCTCCACCTCCAACCCTGACTTCAGCTCTACCTCTGACTCCAGCTCCACACCAGTCTCACTTCAGCTCCACCTCTGACTCCAGCCCCACACCAGCTTTGCATCTGACTCCAACTTCATCTCCGCCTCTGACTTCAGCTCCACACCAGCTCTACCTCTGACTTCATTTCTGCCTCTGACTCCAGCTCTACACCATCTCTGCCTCTGACTTCAGCCCCACTTCCGCCTCCAACTCCTCCGCCAGCTCCACACCAGTTTCTGACTCCAGCTCCACCTCTGACTCCAGCTCCACACCAGTTCTGCATCTGACTTCAACTTCAGTTCCATCTCACACTACAGCTCCTCCTCCAACTCCAGTTCCACACCATCTCTGCCACTGACTTCAGCTCCGCTTCCAATTCCGGCGCCACACCAAATCTGCCTCTGACTTCAGGTCCGCCTCTGACTTCAGCTCCGCCTACAGCTCCAGCTCCGCCTCCAACACCTTTTCCATGATGACATATTTTCTTTGGTCCCACCGGGATTTGAACTCGGGTCGCTGGGGCGAGAGTCCAGAGCACTATCCACTATACCATTAAGACTTCACTAGTGTTGCAGGGAAGGAATGTACACTAAATGGTTTAATGGAGCATTCTCTGACCACCACCAGCTCTGCCTCTGACTTCAGCTCCACCTCTGACTTCAGCACCGCCTCCAGCTCTGCCTCTGACTTCAGCTCCGCCTCCAGCTCTGCCTCTGACTTCAGCCCCACTTCCACCTTTGACTCTGCCTCCAGCTCCAGACCTGCTCTGCCTCTGCCTTCAGCTCCGCCTCCAGCTCCACACCAGTCTCTGACATCAGCTCCACCTCCAACCCTGACTTCAGCTGTACCTCTGACTCCAGCTCCACACCAGTCTCTGACTTCAGCTCCACCTCTGACTTCAGCTCCACACCAGCTCTGCGTCCAACTCCAGCCCCACACCAGCTTTGCATCTGACTCCTACTTCATCTTCGCCTCTTACTTCAGCTCCACACCAGTCTCTGACTTCAGCTCCACCTCTGACTCCAGCCCCACACCAGCTTTGCATCTGACTCCAACTTCATCTCCGCCTCTAACTTCAGCTCCACACCAGCTCTACCTCTGACTTCATTTCTGCCTCTGACTCCAGCTCTACACCATCTCTGCCTCTGACTTCAGCCCCATTTCCGCCTCCAACTCCGCCGCCAGCTCCACACCAGTTTCTGACTTCAGCTCCGCCCCTGACTCCAGCTCCACACCAGTTCTGCATCTGACTTCAACTTCAATTCCATCTCACACTACAGCTCCTCCTCCAACTCCAGTTCCACACCATCTCTGCCACTGACTTCAGCTCCGCTTCCAATTCCGGCGCCACACCAAATCTGCCTCTGACTTCAGGTCCGCCTCTGACTTTAGCTCCGCCTACAGCTCCAGCTCCGCCTCCAACACCTTTTCCATGATGACATATTTTCTTTGGTCCCACCGGGATTTGAACTCGGGTCGCTGGGGTGAGAGTCCAGAGCACTATCCACTATACCATTAAGACTTCACTAGTGTTGCAGGGAAGGAATGTACACTATATGGTTTAATGGAGCATTCTCTGACCACCACCATCTCTGCCTCTGACTTCAGCTCCACCTCTGACTTCAGCACCGCCTCCAGCTCTGCCTCTGACTTCAGCTCCACCTCCAGCTCTGCCTCTGACTTCAGCCCCACTTCCTTCTTTGACTCTGCCTCCAGCTCCAGACCTGCTCTGCCTCTGCCTTCAGCTCCACACCAGCTCTACCTCTGACTTCATTTCTGCCTCTGACCCCAGCTCTTCACCATCTCTGCCTCTGACTTCAGCCCACTTCCGCCTCAAACTCCGTTGCCAGCTCCACACCAGTTTCTGACTTCATCTCCGCCTCTGACTTCAGCTCCAAACCAGCTCTACCTCTGACTTCATTTCTGCCTCTGACTCCAGCTCTACACCATCTCTGCCTCTGACGTCAGCCCCACTTCCGCCTCCAACTCCGCCGCCAGCTCCACACCAGTTTCTGACTTCAGCTCCACCTCTGACTCCAGCTCCACACCAGTTCTGCATCTGACTTCAACTTCAGTTCCATCTCACACTACAGCTTCTCCTCCAACTCCAGTTCCACACCATCTCTGCCACTTACTTCAGCTCCGCTTCCAATTCCGGCGCCACACCAAATTTGCCTCTGACTTCAGGTCCGCCTCTGACTTCAGCTCCGCCTACAGCTCCAGCTCCGCTTCTGACCACAACTTCAGTTCCATCTCTGACCACAGCTTCTCCTCCAACTCCAGCTCCACACCATCTCTGCCACTGACTTCAGCTCCGCCTTCAATTTCGGCACCACACCAAATCTGCCTCTGACTTCAGCTCCGCCTACAGCTCCAACTCCGCCACCAACGCCTTTTCCATGATGACATATTTTCTTTGGTCCCACCGGGATTTGAACTCGGGTCGCTGGGGTGAGAGTCCAGAGCACTATCCACTATACCATGAAGACTTCACTAGTGTTGCAGGGAAGGAATGTACACTATATGGTTTAATGGAGCATTCTCTGACTCCACCACCAGCTCTGCCTCTGACTTCAGCTCCACCTCTGACTTCAGCACCGCCTCCAGCTCTGCCTCTGACTTCAGCTCTGCCTCCAGCTCTGCCTCTGACTTCAGCCCCACTTCCGCCTTTGACTGTGCCTCCAGCTCCAGACCTGCTCTGCCTCTGCCTTCAGCTCCGCCTCCAGCTCCACGCCAGTCTCTGACTTCAGTTCCACCTCCAACCCTGACTTCAGCTCTACCTCTGACTCCAGCTCCACACCAGTCTCTGACTTCAGCTCCACCTCTGACTCCAGCCCCACACCAGCTTTGCATCTGACTCCAACTTCATCTCCGCCTCTGACTTCAGCTCCACACCAGCTCTACCTCTGACTTCATTTCTGCCTCTGACTCCACAACTTCAGTTCCATCTCTGACTACAGCTTCTCCTCCAACTCCAGCTCCACACCATCTCTGCCACTGACTTCAGCTCCGCCTCCAATTTCGGCACCACACCAAATCTGCCTCTGACTTCAGCTCCGCCTCTGACTTCAGCTCCGCCTACAGCTCCAGCTCCAACACCAACGCCTTTTCCATGATGACATATTTTCTTTGGTCCCACCGGGATTTGAACTCGGGTCGCTGGGGTGAGAGTCCAGAGCACTATCCACTACACCATGAAGACTTCACTAGTGTTGCAGGGAAGGAATGTACACTATATGGTTTAATGGAGCATTCTCTGACTCCACCACCAGCTCTGCCTCTGACTTGAGCTGCACCTCTGACTTCAGCACCGCCTCCAGCTCTGCCTCTGACTTCAGCTCCGCCTCCAGCTCTGCCTCTGACTTCAGCCCCACTTCCGCCTTTGACTCTGCCACCAGCTCCAGACCTGCTCTGCCTCTGCCTTCAGCTCCGCCTCCAGCTCCACACCAGTCTCTGACATCAGCTCCACCTCCAACCCTGACTTCAGCTGTACCTCTGACTCCAGCTCCACACCAGTCTCTGACTTCAGCTCCACCTCTGACTTCAGCTCCACACCAGCTCTGCCTCCAACTCCAGCCCCACACCAGCTTTGCATCTGACTCCTACTTCATCTCCGCCTCTGACTTTAGCTCCACACCAGCTCTACCTCTGACTTCATTTCTGCCTCTGACTCCAGCTCTACACCATCTCTGCCTCTGACTTCAGCCGGGATTTGAACTCGGGTCGCTGGGGTGAGAGTCCAGAGCACTATCCACTATACCATGAAGACTTCACTAGTGTTGCAGGGAAGGAATGTACACTATATGGTTTAATGGAGCATTCTCTGACTCCACCACCAGCTCTGCCTCTGACTTCAGCTCCACCTCTGACTTCAGCACCGCCTCCACCTCTGCCTCTGACTTCAGCTCCGCCTCCAGCTCTGCCTCTGACTTCAGCCCCACTTCCGCCTTTGACTCTGCCTCCAGCTCCAGACCTGCTCTGCCTCTGCCTTCAGCTCCGCCTCCAGCTCCACACCAGTCTCCGACTTCAGCTCCACCTCCAACCCTGACTTCAGCTCTACCTCTGACTCCAGCTCCACACCAGTCTCACTTCAGCTCCACCTCTGACACCAGCCCCACACCAGATTTGCATCTGACTCCAACTTCATCTCCGCCTCTGAACTCAGCTCCACACCAGCTCTACCTCTGACTTCATGTCTGCCTCTGACTCCAGCTCTACACCATCTCTGCCTCTGACTTCAGCCCCACTTCCGCCTCCAACTCCGCCGCCAGCTCCACACCAGTTTCTGACTTCAGCTCCACCTCTGACTCCAGCTCCACACCAGTTTTGCATCTGACCCACAACTTCAGTTCCATCTCACACTACAGCTCCTCCTCCAACTCCAGTTCCACACCATCTCTGCCACTTACTTCAGCTCCGCTTCCAATTCCGGCGCCACACCAAATCTGCCTCTGACTTCAGGTCCGCCTCTGACTTCAGCTCCGCCTACAGCTCCAGCTCCGCCTCCAACACCTTTTCCATGATGACATATTTTCTTTGGTCCCACCGGGATTTGAACTCGGGTCGCTGGGGTGAGAGTCCAGAGCACTATCCACTATACCATTAAGACTTCACTAGTGTTGCAGGGAAGGAATGTACACTATATGCATTAATGGAGCATTCTCTGACTCCACCACCAACTCTGCCTCTGACTTCAGCTCCACCTCTGACTTCAGCACCGCCTCAAGCTCTGCCTCTGACTTCAGCTCAGCCTCCAGCTCTGCCTCTGACTTCAGCCCCACTTCCGCCTTTGACTCTGCCTCCAGCTCCAGACTTGCTCTGCCTCTGCCTTCAGCTCCGCCTCCAGCTCCACACCAGTCTCTGACATCAGCTCCACCTCCAACCCTGACTTCAGCTCTACCTCTGACTCCAGCTCCACACCAGTCTCACTTCAGCTCCACCTCTGACTCCAGCCCCACACCAGCTTTGCATCTGACTCCAACTTCATCTCCGCCTCTGACTTCAGCTCCACACCAGCTCTACCTCTGACTTCATTTCTGCCTCTGACTCCAGCTCTACACCATCTCTGCCTCTGACTTCAGCCCCACTTCCGCCTCCAACTCCTCCGCCAGCTCCACACCAGTTTCTGACTCCAGCTCCACCTCTGACTCCAGCTCCACACCAGTTCTGCATCTGACTTCAACTTCAGTTCCATCTCACACTACAGCTCCTCCTCCAACTCCAGTTCCACACCATCTCTGCCACTGACTTCAGCTCCGCTTCCAATTTCGGCGCCACACCAAATCTGCCTCTGACTTCAGGTCCGCCTCTGACTTCAGCTCCGCCTACAGCTCCAGCTCCGCCTCCAACACCTTTTCCATGATGACATATTTTCTTTGGTCCCACCGGGATTTGAACTCGGGTCGCTGGGGCGAGAGTCCAGAGCACTATCCACTATACCATTAAGACTTCACTAGTGTTGCAGGGAAGGAATGTACACTAAATGGTTTAATGGAGCATTCTCTGACCACCACCAGCTCTGCCTCTGACTTCAGCTCCACCTCTGACTTCAGCACCGCCTCCAGCTCTGCCTCTGACTTCAGCTCCGCCTCCAGCTCTGCCTCTGACTTCAGCCCCACTTCCACCTTTGACTCTGCCTCCAGCTCCAGACCTGCTCTGCCTCTGCCTTCAGCTCCGCCTCCAGCTCCACACCAGTCTCTGACATCAGCTCCACCTCCAACCCTGACTTCAGCTGTACCTCTGACTCCAGCTCCACACCAGTCTCTGACTTCAGCTCCACCTCTGACTTCAGCTCCACACCAGCTCTGCGTCCAACTCCAGCCCCACACCAGCTTTGCATCTGACTCCTACTTCATCTTCGCCTCTTACTTCAGCTCCACACCAGTCTCTGACTTCAGCTCCACCTCTGACTCCAGCCCCACACCAGCTTTGCATCTGACTCCAACTTCATCTCCGCCTCTAACTTCAGCTCCACACCAGCTCTACCTCTGACTTCATTTCTGCCTCTGACTCCAGCTCTACACCATCTCTGCCTCTGACTTCAGCCCCATTTCCGCCTCCAACTCCGCCGCCAGCTCCACACCAGTTTCTGACTTCAGCTCCGCCCCTGACTCCAGCTCCACACCAGTTCTGCATCTGACTTCAACTTCAATTCCATCTCACACTACAGCTCCTCCTCCAACTCCAGTTCCACACCATCTCTGCCACTGACTTCAGCTCCGCTTCCAATTCCGGCGCCACACCAAATCTGCCTCTGACTTCAGGTCCGCCTCTGACTTTAGCTCCGCCTACAGCTCCAGCTCCGCCTCCAACACCTTTTCCATGATGACATATTTTCTTTGGTCCCACCGGGATTTGAACTCGGGTCGCTGGGGTGAGAGTCCAGAGCACTATCCACTATACCATTAAGACTTCACTAGTGTTGCAGGGAAGGAATGTACACTATATGGTTTAATGGAGCATTCTCTGACCACCACCATCTCTGCCTCTGACTTCAGCTCCACCTCTGACTTCAGCACCGCCTCCAGCTCTGCCTCTGACTTCAGCTCCACCTCCAGCTCTGCCTCTGACTTCAGCCCCACTTCCTTCTTTGACTCTGCCTCCAGCTCCAGACCTGCTCTGCCTCTGCCTTCAGCTCCACACCAGCTCTACCTCTGACTTCATTTCTGCCTCTGACCCCAGCTCTTCACCATCTCTGCCTCTGACTTCAGCCCACTTCCGCCTCAAACTCCGTTGCCAGCTCCACACCAGTTTCTGACTTCATCTCCGCCTCTGACTTCAGCTCCAAACCAGCTCTACCTCTGACTTCATTTCTGCCTCTGACTCCAGCTCTACACCATCTCTGCCTCTGACGTCAGCCCCACTTCCGCCTCCAACTCCGCCGCCAGCTCCACACCAGTTTCTGACTTCAGCTCCACCTCTGACTCCAGCTCCACACCAGTTCTGCATCTGACTTCAACTTCAGTTCCATCTCACACTACAGCTTCTCCTCCAACTCCAGTTCCACACCATCTCTGCCACTTACTTCAGCTCCGCTTCCAATTCCGGCGCCACACCAAATTTGCCTCTGACTTCAGGTCCGCCTCTGACTTCAGCTCCGCCTACAGCTCCAGCTCCGCTTCTGACCACAACTTCAGTTCCATCTCTGACCACAGCTTCTCCTCCAACTCCAGCTCCACACCATCTCTGCCACTGACTTCAGCTCCGCCTTCAATTTCGGCACCACACCAAATCTGCCTCTGACTTCAGCTCCGCCTACAGCTCCAACTCCGCCACCAACGCCTTTTCCATGATGACATATTTTCTTTGGTCCCACCGGGATTTGAACTCGGGTCGCTGGGGTGAGAGTCCAGAGCACTATCCACTATACCATGAAGACTTCACTAGTGTTGCAGGGAAGGAATGTACACTATATGGTTTAATGGAGCATTCTCTGACTCCACCACCAGCTCTGCCTCTGACTTCAGCTCCACCTCTGACTTCAGCACCGCCTCCAGCTCTGCCTCTGACTTCAGCTCTGCCTCCAGCTCTGCCTCTGACTTCAGCCCCACTTCCGCCTTTGACTGTGCCTCCAGCTCCAGACCTGCTCTGCCTCTGCCTTCAGCTCCGCCTCCAGCTCCACGCCAGTCTCTGACTTCAGTTCCACCTCCAACCCTGACTTCAGCTCTACCTCTGACTCCAGCTCCACACCAGTCTCTGACTTCAGCTCCACCTCTGACTCCAGCCCCACACCAGCTTTGCATCTGACTCCAACTTCATCTCCGCCTCTGACTTCAGCTCCACACCAGCTCTACCTCTGACTTCATTTCTGCCTCTGACTCCACAACTTCAGTTCCATCTCTGACTACAGCTTCTCCTCCAACTCCAGCTCCACACCATCTCTGCCACTGACTTCAGCTCCGCCTCCAATTTCGGCACCACACCAAATCTGCCTCTGACTTCAGCTCCGCCTCTGACTTCAGCTCCGCCTACAGCTCCAGCTCCAACACCAACGCCTTTTCCATGATGACATATTTTCTTTGGTCCCACCGGGATTTGAACTCGGGTCGCTGGGGTGAGAGTCCAGAGCACTATCCACTACACCATGAAGACTTCACTAGTGTTGCAGGGAAGGAATGTACACTATATGGTTTAATGGAGCATTCTCTGACTCCACCACCAGCTCTGCCTCTGACTTGAGCTGCACCTCTGACTTCAGCACCGCCTCCAGCTCTGCCTCTGACTTCAGCTCCGCCTCCAGCTCTGCCTCTGACTTCAGCCCCACTTCCGCCTTTGACTCTGCCACCAGCTCCAGACCTGCTCTGCCTCTGCCTTCAGCTCCGCCTCCAGCTCCACACCAGTCTCTGACATCAGCTCCACCTCCAACCCTGACTTCAGCTGTACCTCTGACTCCAGCTCCACACCAGTCTCTGACTTCAGCTCCACCTCTGACTTCAGCTCCACACCAGCTCTGCCTCCAACTCCAGCCCCACACCAGCTTTGCATCTGACTCCTACTTCATCTCCGCCTCTGACTTTAGCTCCACACCAGCTCTACCTCTGACTTCATTTCTGCCTCTGACTCCAGCTCTACACCATCTCTGCCTCTGACTTCAGCCGGGATTTGAACTCGGGTCGCTGGGGTGAGAGTCCAGAGCACTATCCACTATACCATGAAGACTTCACTAGTGTTGCAGGGAAGGAATGTACACTATATGGTTTAATGGAGCATTCTCTGACTCCACCACCAGCTCTGCCTCTGACTTCAGCTCCACCTCTGACTTCAGCACCGCCTCCACCTCTGCCTCTGACTTCAGCTCCGCCTCCAGCTCTGCCTCTGACTTCAGCCCCACTTCCGCCTTTGACTCTGCCTCCAGCTCCAGACCTGCTCTGCCTCTGCCTTCAGCTCCGCCTCCAGCTCCACACCAGTCTCCGACTTCAGCTCCACCTCCAACCCTGACTTCAGCTCTACCTCTGACTCCAGCTCCACACCAGTCTCACTTCAGCTCCACCTCTGACACCAGCCCCACACCAGATTTGCATCTGACTCCAACTTCATCTCCGCCTCTGAACTCAGCTCCACACCAGCTCTACCTCTGACTTCATGTCTGCCTCTGACTCCAGCTCTACACCATCTCTGCCTCTGACTTCAGCCCCACTTCCGCCTCCAACTCCGCCGCCAGCTCCACACCAGTTTCTGACTTCAGCTCCACCTCTGACTCCAGCTCCACACCAGTTTTGCATCTGACCCACAACTTCAGTTCCATCTCACACTACAGCTCCTCCTCCAACTCCAGTTCCACACCATCTCTGCCACTTACTTCAGCTCCGCTTCCAATTCCGGCGCCACACCAAATCTGCCTCTGACTTCAGGTCCGCCTCTGACTTCAGCTCCGCCTACAGCTCCAGCTCCGCCTCCAACACCTTTTCCATGATGACATATTTTCTTTGGTCCCACCGGGATTTGAACTCGGGTCGCTGGGGTGAGAGTCCAGAGCACTATCCACTATACCATTAAGACTTCACTAGTGTTGCAGGGAAGGAATGTACACTATATGCATTAATGGAGCATTCTCTGACTCCACCACCAACTCTGCCTCTGACTTCAGCTCCACCTCTGACTTCAGCACCGCCTCAAGCTCTGCCTCTGACTTCAGCTCAGCCTCCAGCTCTGCCTCTGACTTCAGCCCCACTTCCGCCTTTGACTCTGCTTCCAGCTCCAGACTTGCTCTGCCTCTGCCTTCAGCTCCGCCTCCAGCTCCACACCAGTCTCTGACATCAGCTCCACCTCCAACCCTGACTTCAGCTCTACCTCTGACTCCAGCTCCACACCAGTCTCACTTCAGCTCCACCTCTGACTCCAGCCCCACACCAGCTTTGCATCTGACTCCAACTTCATCTCCGCCTCTGACTTCAGCTCCACACCAGCTCTACCTCTGACTTCATTTCTGCCTCTGACTCCAGCTCTACACCATCTCTGCCTCTGACTTCAGCCCCACTTCCGCCTCCAACTCCTCCGCCAGCTCCACACCAGTTTCTGACTCCAGCTCCACCTCTGACTCCAGCTCCACACCAGTTCTGCATCTGACTTCAACTTCAGTTCCATCTCACACTACAGCTCCTCCTCCAACTCCAGTTCCACACCATCTCTGCCACTGACTTCAGCTCCGCTTCCAATTCCGGCGCCACACCAAATCTGCCTCTGACTTCAGGTCCGCCTCTGACTTCAGCTCCGCCTACAGCTCCAGCTCCGCCTCCAACACCTTTTCCATGATGACATATTTTCTTTGGTCCCACCGGGATTTGAACTCGGGTCGCTGGGGCGAGAGTCCAGAGCACTATCCACTATACCATTAAGACTTCACTAGTGTTGCAGGGAAGGAATGTACACTAAATGGTTTAATGGAGCATTCTCTGACCACCACCAGCTCTGCCTCTGACTTCAGCTCCACCTCTGACTTCAGCACCGCCTCCAGCTCTGCCTCTGACTTCAGCTCCGCCTCCAGCTCTGCCTCTGACTTCAGCCCCACTTCCACCTTTGACTCTGCCTCCAGCTCCAGACCTGCTCTGCCTCTGCCTTTAGCTCCGCCTCCAGCTCCACACCAGTCTCTGACATCAGCTCCACCTCCAACCCTGACTTCAGCTGTACCTCTGACTCCAGCTCCACACCAGTCTCTGACTTCAGCTCCACCTCTGACTTCAGCTCCACACCAGCTCTGCGTCCAACTCCAGCCCCACACCAGCTTTGCATCTGACTCCTACTTCATCTTCGCCTCTTACTTCAGCTCCACACCAGTCTCTGACTTCAGCTCCACCTCTGACTCCAGCCCCACACCAGCTTTGCATCTGACTCCAACTTCATCTCCGCCTCTAACTTCAGCTCCACACCAGCTCTACCTCTGACTTCATTTCTGCCTCTGACTCCAGCTCTACACCATCTCTGCCTCTGACTTCAGCCCCATTTCCGCCTCCAACTCCGCCGCCAGCTCCACACCAGTTTCTGACTTCAGCTCCGCCCCTGACTCCAGCTCCACACCAGTTCTGCATCTGACTTCAACTTCAATTCCATCTCACACTACAGCTCCTCCTCCAACTCCAGTTCCACACCATCTCTGCCACTGACTTCAGCTCCGCTTCCAATTCCGGCGCCACACCAAATCTGCCTCTGACTTCAGGTCCGCCTCTGACTTTAGCTCCGCCTACAGCTCCAGCTCCGCCTCCAACACCTTTTCCATGATGACATATTTTCTTTGGTCCCACCGGGATTTGAACTCGGGTCGCTGGGGTGAGAGTCCAGAGCACTATCCACTATACCATTAAGACTTCACTAGTGTTGCAGGGAAGGAATGTACACTATATGGTTTAATGGAGCATTCTCTGACCACCACCATCTCTGCCTCTGACTTCAGCTCCACCTCTGACTTCAGCACCGCCTCCAGCTCTGCCTCTGACTTCAGCTCCACCTCCAGCTCTGCCTCTGACTTCAGCCCCACTTCCTTCTTTGACTCTGCCTCCAGCTCCAGACCTGCTCTGCCTCTGCCTTCAGCTCCGCCTCCAGCTCCACACCAGTCTCTGACATCAGCTCCACCTCCAACCCTGACTTCAGCTCTACCTCTGACTCCAGCTCCACACCAGTCTCTGACTTCAGCTTCACCTCTGACTTCAGCTCCACACCAGTTCTGCCTCCAACTCCAGCCCCACACCAGCTTTGCATCTGACTCCTACTTCATCTCCGCCTCTGACTTCAGCTCCACACCAGCTCTACCTCTGACTTCATTTCTGCCTCTGACTCCAGCTCTACACCATCTCTGCCTCTGACTTCAGCCGGGATTTGAACTCGGGTCGCTGGGGTGAGAGTCCAGAGCACTATCCACTATACCATGAAGACTTCACTAGTGTTGCAGGGAAGGAATGTACACTATATGGTTTAATGGAGCATTCTCTGACTCCACCACCAGCTCTGCCTCTGACTTGAGCTGCACCTCTGACTTCAGCACCGCCTCCAGCTCTGCCTCTGACTTCAGCTCCGCCTCCAGCTCTGCCTCTGACTTCAGCCCCACTTCCGCCTTTGACTGTGCCTCCAGCTCCAGACCTGCTCTGCCTCTGCCTTCAGCTCCGCCTCCAGCTCCACACCAGTCTCTGACTTCAGCTCCACCTCCAACCCTGACGTCAGCTCTACCTCTGACTCCAGCTCCACACCAGCTTTGCATCTGACTCCAACTTCATCTCCGCCTCTGACTTCAGCTCCACACCAGCTCTACCTCTGACTTCATTTCTGCCTCTGACTCCAGCTCTACATCATCTCTGCCTCTGACGTCAGCCCCACTTCCGCCTCCAACTCCGCCGCCAGCTCCACACCAGTTTCTGACTTCAGCTCCACCTCTGACTCCAGCTCCACACCAGTTCTGCATTTGACTTCAACTTCAGTTCCATCTCACACTACAGCTCCTCCTCCAACTCCAGTTCCACACCATCTCTGCCACTGACTTCAGCTCCGCTTCCAATTCCGGCGCCACACCAAATCCGCCTCTGACTTCAGGTCCGCCTCTGACTTCAGCTCCACCTACAGCTCCAGCTCCGCCTCCAACACCTTTTCCATGATGACATATTTTCTTTGGTCCCACCGGGATTTGAACTCGGGTCGCTGGGGTGAGAGTCCAGAGCACTATCCACTATACCATTAAGACTTCACTAGTGTTGCAGGGAAGGAATGTACACTATATGGTTTAATGGAGCATTCTCTGACTCCACCACCAACTCTGCCTCTGACTTCAGCTCCACCTCTGACTTCAGCACCGCCTCCAGCTCTGCCTCTGACTTCAGCTCCGCCTCCAGCTCTGCCTCTGACTTCAGCCCCACTTCCGCCTTTGACTCTGCCTCCAGCTCCAGACCTGCTCTGCCTCTGCCTTCAGCTCCGCCTCCAGCTCCACACCAGTCTCTGACATCAGCTCCACCTCCAACCCTGACTTCAGCTGTACCTCTGACTCCAGCTCTACACCAGTCTCTGACTTCAGCTCCACCTCTGACTTCAGCTCCACACCAGCTCTGCCTCCAACTCCAGCCCCACACCAGCTTTGCATCTGACTCCTACTTCATCTCCGCCTCTGACTTCAGCTCCACACCAGCTCTACCTCTGACTTTATTTCTGCCTCTGACTCCAGCTCTACACAATCTCTGCCTCTGACTTCAGCCGGGATTTGAACTCAGGTCGCTGGGGTGAGAGTCCAGAGCACTATCCACTATACCATGAAGACTTCACTAGTGTTGCAGGGAAGGAATGTACACTATATGGTTTAATGGAGCATTCTCTGACTCCACCACCAACTCTGCCTTTGACTTCAGCTCCACCTCTGACTTCAGCACCGCCTCCAGCTCTGCCTCTGACTTCAGCTCCGCCTACAGCTCTGCCTCTAACTTCAGCCCCACTTCCGCCTTTGACTCTGCCTCCAGCTCCAGACCTGCTCTGCCTCTGCCTTCAGCTCCGCCTCCAGCTCCACACCAGTCTCCGACCTCAGCTCCACCTCCAACCCTGACTTCAGCTCTACCTCCGACTTCAGCTCCACACCAGTCTCACTTCAGCTCCACCTCTGACTCCAGCCCCACACCAGCTTTGCATCTGACTCCAACTTCATCTCCGCCTCTGACTTCAGCTCCACACCAGCTCTACCTCTGACTCCAGCTCTACACCATCTCTGCCTCTGACTTCAGCCCCACTTCCACCTCACACTCCGCCGCCAGCTCCACACCAGTTTCTGACTTCAGTTCCACCTCTGACTCCAGCTCCACACCAGTTCTGCATCTGACTTCAACTTCAGTTCCATCTCACACTACAGCTCCTCCTCCAACTCCAGTTCCACACCATCTCTGCCACTGACTTCAGCTCCGCTTCCAATTCCGGCGCCACACCAAATCTGCCTCTGACTTCAGGTCCGCCTCTGACTTCAGCTCCGCCTACAGCTCCAGCTTCGCCTCCAACACCTTTTCCATGATGACATATTTTCTTTGGTCCCACCGGGATTTGAACTCGGGTCGCTGGGGTGAGAGTCCAGAGCACTATCCACTATACCATTAAGACTTCACTAGTGTTGCAGGGAAGGAATGTACACTATATGGTTTAATGGAGCATTCTCTGACTCCACCACCAGCTCTGCCTCTGACTTCAGCTCCACTTCTGACTTCAGCACCGCCTCCAGCTCTGCCTCTGAATTCAGCTCCGCCTCCAGCTCTGCCTCTGACTTCAGCCCCACTTCCGCCTTTGACTGTGCCTCCAGCTCCAGACCTCCTCTGCCTCTGCCTTCAGCTCCGCCTTCAGCTCCACACCAGTCTCTGACTTCAGCTCCACCTCCAACCCTGACTTCAGCTCTACCTCTGACTCCAGCTCCACACCAGTCTCTGACTTCAGCTCCACCCCCACACCAGCTTTGCATCTGACTCCAACTTCAGCTCCACCTCCAACCCTGACTTCAGCTCTACCTCTGACTCCAGCTCCACACCAGTCTCTGACTTCAGCTCCACCTCTGACTCCAGCCCCACACCAGCTTTGCATCTGACTCCAACTTCATCTCCGCCTCTGACTTCAGCTCCACACTAGCTCTACCTCTGACTTCATTTCTGCCTCTGACTCCACAACTTCAGTTCCATCTCTGACCACAGCTTCTCCTCCAACTCCAGCTCCACACCATCTCTGCCACTGACTTCAGCTCCGCCTTCAATTTCGGCACCACACAAAATCTGCCTCTGACTTCAGGTCCGCCTCTGACTTCAGCTCCGCCTACAGCTCCAGCTCCGCCTCCAACACCTTTTCCATGATGACATATTTTCTTTGGTCCCACCGGGATTTGAACTCGGGTCGCTGGGGTGAGAGTCCAGAGCACTATCCACTATACCATGAAGACTTCACTAGTGTTGCCGGGAAGGAATGTACACTATATGGTTTAATGGAGCATTCTCTGACTCCACCACCAGCTCTGCCTCTGACTTCAGCTCCACCTCTGACTTCAGCACCGCCTCCAGCTCTGCCTCTGACTTCAGCTCCGCCTCCAGCTCTGCCTCTGACTTCAGCCCCACTTCCGCCTTTGACTCTGCCTCCAGCTTCAGACCTGTTCTGCCTCTGCCTTCAGCTCTGCCTCCAGCTCCACACCAGTCTCCGACTTCAGCTCCACCTCCAACCCTGACTTCAGCTCTCTCTGACTCCAGCTCCACACCAGTCCCTGACTTCAGCTCCACCTCTGATTTCAGCTCCACACCAGCTCTGCCTCCAACTCCAGCCCATCACCAGCTTTGCATCTGACTCCTACTTCATCTCCGCCTCTGACTTCAGCTCCACACCAGCTCTACCTCTGACTTCATTTCTGCCTCTGACTCCAGCTCTACACCATCTCTGCCTCTGACTTCAGCCGGGATTTGAACTCGGGTCGCTGGGGTGAGAGTCCAGAGCACTATCCACTATACCATGAAGACTTCACTAGTGTTGCAGGGAAGGAATGTACACTATATGGTTTAATGGAGCATTCTCTGACTCCACCACCAGCTCTGCCTCTGACTTCAGCTCTACCTCTGACTTCAGCACAACCTCCAGCTCTGCCTCTGACTTCAGCTCCGCCTCCAGCTCTGCCTCTGACTTCAGCCCCACTTCCGCCTTTGACTCTGCCTCCAGCTCCAGACCTGCTCTGCCTCTGCCTTCAGCTCCGCCTCCAGCTCCACACCAGTCTCCGACTTCAGCTCCACCTCCAACCCTGACTTCATTTCTACCTCTGACTCCAGCTCCACACCAGTCTCACTTCAGCTCCACCTCTGACTCCAGCCCCACACCAGATTTGCATCTGACTCCAACTTCATCTCCGCCTCTGACTTCAGCTCCACACCAGCTCTACCTCTGACTTCATGTCTGCCTCTGACTCCAGCTCTACACCATCTCTGCCTCTGACTTCAGCCCCACTTCCGCCTCCAACTCCGACGCCAGCTCCACACCAGCTCTACCTCTGACTTCAGCTCCGCCTCTGACTCCAGCTCCACACCAGTTCTGCCTCTGACTTCAGCCCCACTTCCGCCTCCAACTCCACACCAGTTTCTGACTTCAGCTCCGCCTCTGACTCCAGCTCCACACCAGTTCTGCATCTGACCACAACTTCAGTTCCATCTCACACTACAGCTCCTCCTCCAACTCCAGTTCCACACCATCTCTGCCACTTACTTCAGCTCCGCTTCCAATTCCGGCGCCACACCAAATCTGCCTCTGACTTCAGGTCCGCCTCTGACTTCAGCTCCGCCTACAGCTCCAGCTCCGCCTCCAACACCTTTTCCATGATGACATATTTTCTTTGGTCCCACCGGGATTTGAACTCGGGTCGCTGGGGTGAGAGTCCAGAGCACTATCCACTATACCATTAAGACTTCACTAGTGTTGCAGGGAAGGAATGTTCACTATATGGTTTAATGGAGCATTCTCTGACTCCACCACCAACTCTGCCACTGACTTCAGCTCCACCTCTGACTTCAGCACCGCCTCCAGCTCTGCCTCTGACTTCAGCTCCGCCTCCAGCTCTGCCTCTGACTTCAGCCCCACTTCCGCCTTTGACTCTGCCTCCAGCTCCAGACCTGCTCTGCCTCTGCCTTCAGCTCCGCCTCCAGCTCCACACCAGTCTCTGACATCAGCTCCACCTCCAACCCTGACTTCAGCTCTACCTCTGACTCCAGCTCCACACCAGTCTCACTTCAGCTCCACCTCTGACTTCAGCTCCACACCAGCTCTGCCTCCAACTCCAGCCCCACACCAGCTTTGCATCTGACTCCTACTTCATCTCCGCCTCTGACTTCAGCTCCACACCAGCTCTACCTCTGACTTCATTTCTGCCTCTGACTCCAGCTCTACACAATCTCTGCCTCTGACTTCAGCCGGGATTTGAACTCGGGTCGCTGGGGTGAGAGTCCAGAGCACTATCCATTATACCATGAAGACTTCACTAGTGTTGCAGGGAAGGAATGTACACTATATGGTTTAATGGAGCATTCTCTGACTCCACCACCAGCTCTGCCTCTGACTTCAGCTACACCTCTGACTTCAGCACCGCCTCCAGCTCTGCCTCTGACTTCAGCTCCGCCTCCAGCTCTGCCTCTGACTTCAGCCCCACTTCCGCCTTTGACTGTGACTCCAGCTCCAGACCTGCTCTGCCTCTGCCTTCAGCTCCGCCTCCAGCTCCACACCAGTCTCTGACTTCAGCTCCACCTCCAACCCTGACTTCAGCTCTACCTCTGACTCCAGCTCCACACCAGTCTCTGACTTCAGCTCCACCTCTGACTCCAGCCCCACACCAGCTTTGCATCTGACTCCAACTTCATCTCCGCCTCTGACTTCAGCTCCACACCAGCTCTACCTCTGACTTCATTTCTGCCTCTGACTCCAGCTCTACACCATCTCTGCCTCTGACTTTAGCCCCACTTCCGCCTCCAACTCCGCCGCCAGCTCCACACCAGTTACTGACTTCAGCTCCGCCTCTGACTCCAGCTCCACACCAGTTCTGCATCTGACCACAACTTCAGTTTCATCTCTGACTACAGCTTCTCCTCCAACTCCAGCTCCACACCATCTCTGCCACTGACTTCAGCTCCGCCTCCAATTTCGGCACCACACCAAATCTGCCTCTGACTTCAGCTCCGCCTCTGACTTCAGCTCCGCCTACAGCTCCAGCTCCGCCACCAACGCCTTTTCCATGATGACATATTTTCTTTGGTCCCACCGGGATTTGAACTCGGGTCGCTGGGGTGAGAGTCCAGAGCACTATCCACTATACCATGAAGACTTCACTAGTGTTGCAGGGAAGGAATGTACACTATATGGTTTAATGGAGCATTCTCTGACTCCACCACCAGCTCTGCCTCTGACTTCAGCTCCACCTCTGACTTCAGCACCGCCTCCAGCTCTGCCTCTGACTTCAGCTCCGCCTCCAGCTCTGCCTCTGACTTCAGCCCCACTTCCGCCTTTGACTGTGCCTCCAGCTCCAGACCTGCTCTGCCTCTGCCTTCAGCTCCGCCTCCAGCTCCACACCAGTCTCTGACTTCAGCTCCACCTCCAACCCTGACTTCAGCTCTACCTCTGACTCCAGCTCCACACCAGTCTCTGACTTCAGCTCCACCTCTGACTCCAGCCCCACACCAGCTTTGCATCTGACTCCAACTTCATCTCCGCCTCTGACTTCAGTTCCACACCAGCTCTACCTATGACTTCATTTCTGCCTCTGACTCCAGCTCTACACCATCTCTGCCTCTGACTTCAGCCCCACTTCCGCCTCCAACTCCGACGCCAGCTCCACACCAGCTCCACCTCTGACTTCAGCTCCGCCTCTGACTCCAGCTCCACAGCAGTTCTGCCTCTGACTTCAGCCCCACTTCCGCCTCCAACTCCACACCAGTTTCTGACTTCAGCTCCGCCTCTGACTCCAGCTCCACACCAGTTCTGCATCTGACCACAACTTCAGTTCCATCTCACACTACAGCTCCTCCTCCAACTCCAGTTCCACACCATCTCTGCCACTTACTTCAGCTCCGCTTCCAATTCCGGCGCCACACCAAATCTGCCTCTGACTTCAGGTCCGCCTCTGACTTCAGCTCCGCCTACAGCTCCAGCTCCGCCTCCAACACCTTTTCCATGATGACATATTTTCTTTGGTCCCACCGGGATTTGAACTCGGGTCGCTGGGGTGAGAGTCCAGAGCACTATCCACTATACCATTAAGACTTCACTAGTGTTGCAGGGAAGGAATGTACACTATATGGTTTAATGGAGCATTCTCTGACTCCACCACCAACTCTGCCTCTGACTTCAGCTCCACCTCTGACTTCAGCACCGCCTCCAGCTCTGCCTCTGACTTCAGCTCCGCCTCCAGCTCTGCCTCTGACTTCAGCCCCACTTCCGCCTTTGACTCTGCCTCCAGCTCCAGACCTGCTCTGCCTCTGCCTTCAGCTCCGCCTCCAGCTCCACACCAGTCTCTGACATCAGCTCCACCTCCAACCCTGACTTCAGCTCTACCTCTGACTCCAGCTCCTTACCAGTCTCACTTCAGCTCCACCTCTGACTTCAGCTCCACACCAGCTCTGCCTCCAACTCCAGCCCCACACCAGCTTTGCATCTGACTCCTACTTCATCTCCGCCTCTGACTTCAGCTCCACACCAGCTCTACCTCTGACTTCATTTCTGCCTCTGACTCCAGCTCTACACAATCTCTGCCTCTGACTTCAGCCGGGATTTGAACTCGGGTCGCTGGGGTGAGAGTCCAGAGCACTATCCATTATACCATGAAGACTTCACTAGTGTTGCAGGGAAGGAATGTACACTATATGGTTTAATGGAGCATTCTCTGACTCCACCACCAGCTCTGCCTCTGACTTCAGCTACACCTCTGACTTCAGCACCGCCTCCAGCTTTGCCTCTGACTTCAGCTCCGCCTCCAGCTCTGCCTCTGACTTCAGCCCCACTTCCGCCTTTGACTGTGACTCCAGCTCCAGACCTGCTCTGCCTCTGCCTTCAGCTCCGCCTCCAGCTCCACACCAGTCTCTGACTTCAGCTCCACCTCCAACCCTGACTTCAGCTCTACCTCTGACTCCAGCTCCACACCAGTCTCTGACTTCAGCTCCACCTCTGACTCCAGCCCCACACCAGCTTTGCATCTGACTCCAACTTCATCTCCGCCTCTGACTTCAGCTCCACACCAGCTCTACCTCTGACTTCATTTCTGCCTCTGACTCCAGCTCCACACCAGTTCTGCCTCTGACTTCAGCCCCACTTCCGCCTCCAACTCCACACCAGTTTCTGACTTCAGCTCCGCCTCTGACTCCAGCTCCACACCAGTTCTGCATCTGACCACAACTTCAGTTCCATCTCACACTACAGCTCCTCCTCCAACTCCAGTTCCACACCATCTCTGCCACTTACTTCAGCTCCGCTTCCAATTCCGGCGCCACACCAAATCTGCCTCTGACTTCAGGTCCGCCTCTGACTTCAGCTCCGCCTACAGCTCCAGCTCCGCCTCCAACACCTTTTCCATGATGACATATTTTCTTTGGTCCCACCGGGATTTGAACTCGGGTCGCTGGGGTGAGAGTCCAGAGCACTATCCACTATACCATTAAGACTTCACTAGTGTTGCAGGGAAGGAATGTTCACTATATGGTTTAATGGAGCATTCTCTGACTCCACCACCAACTCTGCCACTGACTTCAGCTCCACCTCTGACTTCAGCACCGCCTCCAGCTCTGCCTCTGACTTCAGCTCCGCCTCCAGCTCTGCCTCTGACTTCAGCCCCACTTCCGCCTTTGACTCTGCCTCCAGCTCCAGACCTGCTCTGCCTCTGCCTTCAGCTCCGCCTCCAGCTCCACACCAGTCTCTGACATCAGCTCCACCTCCAACCCTGACTTCAGCTCTACCTCTGACTCCAGCTCCACACCAGTCTCACTTCAGCTCCACCTCTGACTTCAGCTCCACACCAGCTCTGCCTCCAACTCCAGCCCCACACCAGCTTTGCATCTGACTCCTACTTCATCTCCGCCTCTGACTTCAGCTCCACACCAGCTCTACCTCTGACTTCATTTCTGCCTCTGACTCCAGCTCTACACAATCTCTGCCTCTGACTTCAGCCGGGATTTGAACTCGGGTCGCTGGGGTGAGAGTCCAGAGCACTATCCATTATACCATGAAGACTTCACTAGTGTTGCAGGGAAGGAATGTACACTATATGGTTTAATGGAGCATTCTCTGACTCCACCACCAGCTCTGCCTCTGACTTCAGCTACACCTCTGACTTCAGCACCGCCTCCAGCTCTGCCTCTGACTTCAGCTCCGCCTCCAGCTCTGCCTCTGACTTCAGCCCCACTTCCGCCTTTGACTGTGACTCCAGCTCCAGACCTGCTCTGCCTCTGCCTTCAGCTCCGCCTCCAGCTCCACACCAGTCTCTGACTTCAGCTCCACCTCCAACCCTGACTTCAGCTCTACCTCTGACTCCAGCTCCACACCAGTCTCTGACTTCAGCTCCACCTCTGACTCCAGCCCCACACCAGCTTTGCATCTGACTCCAACTTCATCTCCGCCTCTGACTTCAGCTCCACACCAGCTCTACCTCTGACTTCATTTCTGCCTCTGACTCCAGCTCTACACCATCTCTGCCTCTGACTTTAGCCCCACTTCCGCCTCCAACTCCGCCGCCAGCTCCACACCAGTTACTGACTTCAGCTCCGCCTCTGACTCCAGCTCCACACCAGTTCTGCATCTGACCACAACTTCAGTTTCATCTCTGACTACAGCTTCTCCTCCAACTCCAGCTCCACACCATCTCTGCCACTGACTTCAGCTCCGCCTCCAATTTCGGCACCACACCAAATCTGCCTCTGACTTCAGCTCCGCCTCTGACTTCAGCTCCGCCTACAGCTCCAGCTCCGCCACCAACGCCTTTTCCATGATGACATATTTTCTTTGGTCCCACCGGGATTTGAACTCGGGTCGCTGGGGTGAGAGTCCAGAGCACTATCCACTATACCATGAAGACTTCACTAGTGTTGCAGGGAAGGAATGTACACTATATGGTTTAATGGAGCATTCTCTGACTCCACCACCAGCTCTGCCTCTGACTTCAGCTCCACCTCTGACTTCAGCACCGCCTCCAGCTCTGCCTCTGACTTCAGCTCCGCCTCCAGCTCTGCCTCTGACTTCAGCCCCACTTCCGCCTTTGACTGTGCCTCCAGCTCCAGACCTGCTCTGCCTCTGCCTTCAGCTCCGCCTCCAGCTCCACACCAGTCTCTGACTTCAGCTCCACCTCCAACCCTGACTTCAGCTCTACCTCTGACTCCAGCTCCACACCAGTCTCTGACTTCAGCTCCACCTCTGACTCCAGCCCCACACCAGCTTTGCATCTGACTCCAACTTCATCTCCGCCTCTGACTTCAGTTCCACACCAGCTCTACCTATGACTTCATTTCTGCCTCTGACTCCAGCTCTACACCATCTCTGCCTCTGACTTCAGCCCCACTTCCGCCTCCAACTCCGACGCCAGCTCCACACCAGCTCTACCTCTGACTTCAGCTCCGCCTCTGACTCCAGCTCCACACCAGTTCTGCCTCTGACTTCAGCCCCACTTCCGCCTCCAACTCCACACCAGTTTCTGACTTCAGCTCCGCCTCTGACTCCAGCTCCACACCAGTTCTGCATCTGACCACAACTTCAGTTCCATCTCACACTACAGCTCCTCCTCCAACTCCAGTTCCACACCATCTCTGCCACTTACTTCAGCTCCGCTTCCAATTCCGGCGCCACACCAAATCTGCCTCTGACTTCAGGTCCGCCTCTGACTTCAGCTCCGCCTACAGCTCCAGCTCCGCCTCCAACACCTTTTCCATGATGACATATTTTCTTTGGTCCCACCGGGATTTGAACTCGGGTCGCTGGGGTGAGAGTCCAGAGCACTATCCACTATACCATTAAGACTTCACTAGTGTTGCAGGGAAGGAATGTACACTATATGGTTTAATGGAGCATTCTCTGACTCCACCACCAACTCTGCCTCTGACTTCAGCTCCACCTCTGACTTCAGCACCGCCTCCAGCTCTGCCTCTGACTTCAGCTCCGCCTCCAGCTCTGCCTCTGACTTCAGCCCCACTTCCGCCTTTGACTCTGCCTCCAGCTCCAGACCTGCTCTGCCTCTGCCTTCAGCTCCGCCTCCAGCTCCACACCAGTCTCTGACATCAGCTCCACCTCCAACCCTGACTTCAGCTCTACCTCTGACTCCAGCTCCACACCAGTCTCACTTCAGCTCCACCTCTGACTTCAGCTCCACACCAGCTCTGCCTCCAACTCCAGCCCCACACCAGCTTTGCATCTGACTCCTACTTAATCTCCGCCTCTGACTTCAGCTCCACACCAGCTCTACCTCTGACTTCATTTCTGCCTCTGACTCCAGCTCTACACAATCTCTGCCTCTGACTTCAGCCGGGATTTGAACTCGGGTCGCTGGGGTGAGAGTCCAGAGCACTATCCATTATACCATGAAGACTTCACTAGTGTTGCAGGGAAGGAATGTACACTATATGGTTTAATGGAGCATTCTCTGACTCCACCACCAGCTCTGCCTCTGACTTCAGCTACACCTCTGACTTCAGCACCGCCTCCAGCTCTGCCTCTGACTTCAGCTCCGCCTCCAGCTCTGCCTCTGACTTCAGCCCCACTTCCGCCTTTGACTGTGACTCCAGCTCCAGACCTGCTCTGCCTCTGCCTTCAGCTCCGCCTCCAGCTCCACACCAGTCTCTGACTTCAGCTCCACCTCCAACCCTGACTTCAGCTCTACCTCTGACTCCAGCTCCACACCAGTCTCTGACTTCAGCTCCACCTCTGACTCCAGCCCCACACCAGCTTTGCATCTGACTCCAACTTCATCTCCGCCTCTGACTTCAGCTCCACACCAGCTCTACCTCTGACTTCATTTCTGCCTCTGACTCCAGCTCTACACCATCTCTGCCTCTGACTTCAGCCCCACTTCCGCCTCCAACTCCGCCGCCAGCTCCACACCAGTTACTGACTTCAGCTCCGCCTCTGACTCCAGCTCCACACCAGTTCTGCATCTGACCACAACTTCAGTTTCATCTCTGACTACAGCTTCTCCTCCAACTCCAGCTCCACACCATCTCTGCCACTGACTTCAGCTCCGCCTCCAATTTCGGCACCACACCAAATCTGCCTCTGACTTCAGCTCCGCCTCTGACTTCAGCTCCGCCTACAGCTCCAGCTCCGCCACCAACGCCTTTTCCATGATGACATATTTTCTTTGGTCCCACCGGGATTTGAACTCGGGTCGCTGGGGTGAGAGTCCAGAGCACTATCCACTATACCATGAAGACTTCACTAGTGTTGCAGGGAAGGAATGTACACTATATGGTTTAATGGAGCATTCTCTGACTCCACCACCAGCTCTGCCTCTGACTTCAGCTCCACCTCTGACTTCAGCACCGCCTCCAGCTCTGCCTCTGACTTCAGCTCCGCCTCCAGCTCTGCCTCTGACTTCAGCCCCACTTCCGCCTTTGACTGTGCCTCCAGCTCCAGACCTGCTCTGCCTCTGCCTTCAGCTCCGCCTCCAGCTCCACACCAGTCTCTGACTTCAGCTCCACCTCCAACCCTGACTTCAGCTCTACCTCTGACTCCAGCTCCACACCAGTCTCTGACTTCAGCTCCACCTCTGACTCCAGCCCCACACCAGCTTTGCATCTGACTGCAACTTCATCTCCGCCTCTGACTTCAGTTCCACACCAGCTCTACCTATGACTTCATTTCTGCCTCTGACTCCAGCTCTACACCATCTCTGCCTCTGACTTCAGCCCCACTTCCGCCTCCAACTCCGACGCCAGCTCCACACCAGCTCTACCTCTGACTTCAGCTCCGCCTCTGACTCCAGCTTCACACCAGTTCTGCCTCTGACTTCAGCCCCACTTCCGCCTCCAACTCCACACCAGTTTCTGACTTCAGCTCCGCCTCTGACTCCAGCTCCACACCAGTTCTGCATCTGACCACAACTTCAGTTCCATCTCACACTACAGCTCCTCCTCCAACTCCAGTTCCACACCATCTCTGCCACTTACTTCAGCTCCGCTTCCAATTCCGGCGCCACACCAAATCTGCCTCTGACTTCAGGTCCGCCTCTGACTTCAGCTCCGCCTACAGCTCCAGCTCCGCCTCCAACACCTTTTCCATGATGACATATTTTCTTTGGTCCCACCGGGATTTGAACTCGGGTCGCTGGGGTGAGAGTCCAGAGCACTATCCACTATACCATTAAGACTTCACTAGTGTTGCAGGGAAGGAATGTACACTATATGGTTTAATGGAGCATTCTCTGACTCCACCACCAACTCTGCCTCTGACTTCAGCTCCACCTCTGACTTCAGCACCGCCTCCAGCTCTGCCTCTGACTTCAGCTCCGCCTCCAGCTCTGCCTCTGACTTCAGCCCCACTTCCGCCTTTGACTCTGCCTCCAGCTCCAGACCTGCTCTGCCTCTGCCTTCAGCTCCGCCTCCAGCTCCACACCAGTCTCTGACATCAGCTCCACCTCCAACCCTGACTTCAGCTGTACCTCTGACTCCAGCTCCACACCAGTCTCTGACTTCAGCTCCACCTCTGACTTCAGCTCCACACCAGCTCTGCCTCCAACTCCAGCCCCACACCAGCTTTGCATCTGACTCCTACTTCATCTCCGCCTCTGACTTCAGCTCCACACCAGCTCTACCTCTGACTTCATTTCTGCCTCTGACTCCAGCTCTACACAATCTCTGCCTCTGACTTCAGCCGGGATTTGAACTCAGGTCGCTGGGGTGAGAGTCCAGAGCACTATCCACTATACCATGAAGACTTCACTAGTGTTGCAGGGAAGGAATGTACACTATATGGTTTAATGGAGCATTCTCTGACTCCACCACCAACTCTGCCTTTGACTTCAGCTCCACCTCTGACTTCAGCACCGCCTCCAGCTCTGCCTCTGACTTCAGCTCCGCCTACAGCTCTGCCTCTAACTTCAGCCCCACTTCCGCCTTTGACTCTGCCTCCAGCTCCAGACCTGCTCTGCCTCTGCCTTCAGCTCCGCCTCCAGCTCCACACCAGTCTCCGACCTCAGCTCCACCTCCAACCCTGACTTCAGCTCTACCTCCGACTTCAGCTCCACACCAGTCTCACTTCAGCTCCACCTCTGACTCCAGCCCCACACCAGCTTTGCATCTGACTCCAACTTCATCTCCGCCTCTGACTTCAGCTCCACACCAGCTCTACCTCTGACTCCAGCTCTACACCATCTCTGCCTCTGACTTCAGCCCCACTTCCACCTCACACTCCGCCGCCAGCTCCACACCAGTTTCTGACTTCAGCTCCACCTCTGACTCCAGCTCCACACCAGTTCTGCATCTGACTTCAACTTCAGTTCCATCTCACACTACAGCTCCTCCTCCAACTCCAGTTCCACACCATCTCTGCCACTGACTTCAGCTCCGCTTCCAATTCCGGCTCCACACCAAATCTGCCTCTGACTTCAGGTCCGCCTCTGACTTCAGCTCCGCCTACAGCTCCAGCTTCGCCTCCAACACCTTTTCCATGATGACATATTTTCTTTGGTCCCACCGGGATTTGAACTCGGGTCGCTGGGGTGAGAGTCCAGAGCACTATCCACTATACCATTAAGACTTCACTAGTGTTGCAGGGAAGGAATGTACACTATATGGTTTAATGGAGCATTCTCTGACTCCACCACCAGCTCTGCCTCTGACTTCAGCTCCACTTCTGACTTCAGCACCGCCTCCAGCTCTGCCTCTGAATTCAGCTCCGCCTCCAGCTCTGCCTCTGACTTCAGCCCCACTTCCGCCTTTGACTGTGCCTCCAGCTCCAGACCTCCTCTGCCTCTGCCTTCAGCTCCGCCTCCAGCTCCACACCAGTCTCTGACTTCAGCTCCACCTCCAACCCTTACTTCAGCTCTACCTCTGACTCCAGCTCCACACCAGTCTCTGACTTCAGCTCCACCCCCACACCAGCTTTGCATCTGACTCCAACTTCAGCTCCACCTCCAACCCTGACTTCAGTTCTACCTCTGACTCCAGCTCCACACCAGTCTCTGACTTCAGCTCCACCTCTGACTCCAGCCCCACACCAGCTTTGCATCTGACTCCAACTTCATCTCCGCCTCTGACTTCAGCTCCACACTAGCTCTACCTCTGACTTCATTTCTGCCTCTGACTCCACAACTTCAGTTCCATCTCTGACCACAGCTTCTCCTCCAACTCCAGCTCCACACCATCTCTGCCACTGACTTCAGCTCCGCCTTCAATTTCGGCACCACACGAAATCTGCCTCTGACTTCAGGTCCGCCTCTGACTTCAGCTCCGCCTACAGCTCCAGCTCCGCCTCCAACACCTTTTCCATGATGACATATTTTCTTTGGTCCCACCGGGATTTGAACTCGGGTCGCTGGGGTGAGAGTCCAGAGCACTATCCACTATACCATGAAGACTTCACTAGTGTTGCCGGGAAGGAATGTACACTATATGGTTTAATGGAGCATTCTCTGACTCCACCACCAGCTCTGCCTCTGACTTCAGCTCCACCTCTGACTTCAGCACCGCCTCCAGCTCTGCCTCTGACTTCAGCTCCGCCTCCAGCTCTGCCTCTGACTTCAGCCCCACTTCCGCCTTTGACTCTGCCTCCAGCTTCAGACCTGTTCTGCCTCTGCCTTCAGCTCTGCCTCCAGCTCCACACCAGTCTCCGACTTCAGCTCCACCTCCAACACTGACTTCAGCTCTCTCTGACTCCAGCTCCACACCAGTCCCTGACTTCAGCTCCACCTCTGATTTCAGCTCCACACCAGCTCTGCCTCCAACTCCAGCCCATCACCAGCTTTGCATCTGACTCCTACTTCATCTCCGCCTCTGACTTCAGCTCCACACCAGCTCTACCTCTGACTTCATTTCTGCCTCTGACTCCAGCTCTACACCATCTCTGCCTCTGACTTCAGCCGGGATTTGAACTCGGGTCGCTGGGGTGAGAGTCCAGAGCACTATCCACTATACCATGAAGACTTCACTAGTGTTGCAGGGAAGGAATGTACACTATATGGTTTAATGGAGCATTCTCTGACTCCACCACCAGCTCTGCCTCTGACTTCAGCTCCACCTCTGACTTCAGCACAACCTCCAGCTCTGCCTCTGACTTCAGCTCCGCCTCCAGCTCTGCCTCTGACTTCAGCCCCACTTCCGCCTTTGACTCTGCCTCCAGCTCCAGACCTGCTCTGCCTCTGCCTTCAGCTCCGCCTCCAGCTCCACACCAGTCTCCGACTTCAGCTCCACCTCCAACCCTGACTTCATTTCTATCTCTGACTCCAGGTCCACACCAGTCTCACTTCAGCTCCACCTCTGACTCCAGCCCCACACCAGATTTGCATCTGACTCCAACTTCATCTCCGCCTCTGACTTCAGCTCCACACCAGCTCTACCTCTGACTTCATGTCTGCCTCTGACTCCAGCTCTACACCATCTCTGCCTCTGACTTCAGCCCCACTTCCACCTCCAACTCCGACGCCAGCTCCACACCAGCTCTACCTCTGACTTCAGCTCCGCCTCTGACTCCAGCTCCACACCAGTTCTGCCTCTGACTTCAGCCCCACTTCCGCCTCCAACTCCACACCAGTTTCTGACTTCAGCTCCGCCTCTGACTCCAGCTCCACACCAGTTCTGCATCTGACCACAACTTCAGTTCCATCTCACACTACAGCTCCTCCTCCAACTCCAGTTCCACACCATCTCTGCCACTTACTTCAGCTCCGCTTCCAATTCCGGCGCCACACCAAATCTGCCTCTGACTTCAGCTCCGCCTCTGACTTCAGCTCCGCCTACAGCTCCAGCTCCGCCTCCAACACCTTTTCCATGATGACATATTTTCTTTGGTCCCACCGGGATTTGAACTCGGGTCGCTGGGGTGAGAGTCCAGAGCACTATCCACTATACCATTAAGACTTCACTAGTGTTGCAGGGAAGGAATGTACACTATATGGTTTAATGGAGCATTCTCTGACTCCACCACCAACTCTGCCTCTGACTTCAGCTCCACCTCTGACTTCAGCACCGCCTCCAGCTCTGCCTCTGACTTCAGCTCCGCCTCCAGCTCTGCCTCTGACTTCAGCCCCACTTCCGCATTTGACTCTGCCTCCAGCTCCAGACCTGCTCTGCCTCTGCCTTCAGCTCCGCCTCCAGCTCCACACCAGTCTCTGACATCAGCTCCACCTCCAACCCTGACTTCAGCTCTACCTCTGACTCCAGCTCCACACCAGTCTCACTTCAGCTCCACCTCTGACTTCAGCTCCACACCAGCTCTGCCTCCAACTCCAGCCCCACACCAGCTTTGCATCTGACTCCTACTTCATCTCCGCCTCTGACTTCAGCTCCACACCAGCTCTACCTCTGACTTCATTTCTGCCTCTGACTCCAGCTCTACACAATCTCTGCCTCTGACTTCAGCCGGGATTTGAACTCGGGTCGCTGGGGTGAGAGTCCAGAGCACTATCCACTATACCATTAAGACTTCACTAGTGTTGCAGGGAAGGAATGTACACTATATGGTTTAATGGAGCATTCTCTGACTCCACCACCAACTCTGCCTCTGACTTCAGCTCCACCTCTGACTTCAGCACCGCCTCCAGCTCTGCCTCTGACTTCAGCTCCGCCTCCAGCTCTGCCTCTGACTTCAGCCCCACTTCCGCCTTTGACTCTGCCTCCAGCTCCAGACCTGCTCTGCCTCTGCCTTCAGCTCCGCCTCCAGCTCCACACCAGTCTCTGACATCAGCTCCACCTCCAACCCTGACTTCAGCTCTACCTCTGACTCCAGCTCCACACCAGTCTCACTTCAGCTCCACCTCTGACTTCAGCTCCACACCAGCTCTGCCTCCAACTCCAGCCCCACACCAGCTTTGCATCTGACTCCTACTTAATCTCCGCCTCTGACTTCAGCTCCACACCAGCTCTACCTCTGACTTCATTTCTGCCTCTGACTCCAGCTCTACACAATCTCTGCCTCTGACTTCAGCCGGGATTTGAACTCGGGTCGCTGGGGTGAGAGTCCAGAGCACTATCCATTATACCATGAAGACTTCACTAGTGTTGCAGGGAAGGAATGTACACTATATGGTTTAATGGAGCATTCTCTGACTCCACCACCAGCTCTGCCTCTGACTTCAGCTACACCTCTGACTTCAGCACCGCCTCCAGCTCTGCCTCTGACTTCAGCTCCGCCTCCAGCTCTGCCTCTGACTTCAGCCCCACTTCCGCCTTTGACTGTGACTCCAGCTCCAGACCTGCTCTGCCTCTGCCTTCAGCTCCGCCTCCAGCTCCACACCAGTCTCTGACTTCAGCTCCACCTCCAACCCTGACTTCAGCTCTACCTCTGACTCCAGCTCCACACCAGTCTCTGACTTCAGCTCCACCTCTGACTCCAGCCCCACACCAGCTTTGCATCTGACTCCAACTTCATCTCCGCCTCTGACTTCAGCTCCACACCAGCTCTACCTCTGACTTCATTTCTGCCTCTGACTCCAGCTCTACACCATCTCTGCCTCTGACTTCAGCCCCACTTCCGCCTCCAACTCCGCCGCCAGCTCCACACCAGTTACTGACTTCAGCTCCGCCTCTGACTCCAGCTCCACACCAGTTCTGCATCTGACCACAACTTCAGTTTCATCTCTGACTACAGCTTCTCCTCCAACTCCAGCTCCACACCATCTCTGCCACTGACTTCAGCTCCGCCTCCAATTTCGGCACCACACCAAATCTGCCTCTGACTTCAGCTCCGCCTCTGACTTCAGCTCCGCCTACAGCTCCAGCTCCGCCACCAACGCCTTTTCCATGATGACATATTTTCTTTGGTCCCACCGGGATTTGAACTCGGGTCGCTGGGGTGAGAGTCCAGAGCACTATCCACTATACCATGAAGACTTCACTAGTGTTGCAGGGAAGGAATGTACACTATATGGTTTAATGGAGCATTCTCTGACTCCACCACCAGCTCTGCCTCTGACTTCAGCTCCACCTCTGACTTCAGCACCGCCTCCAGCTCTGCCTCTGACTTCAGCTCCGCCTCCAGCTCTGCCTCTGACTTCAGCCCCACTTCCGCCTTTGACTGTGCCTCCAGCTCCAGACCTGCTCTGCCTCTGCCTTCAGCTCCGCCTCCAGCTCCACACCAGTCTCTGACTTCAGCTCCACCTCCAACCCTGACTTCAGCTCTACCTCTGACTCCAGCTCCACACCAGTCTCTGACTTCAGCTCCACCTCTGACTCCAGCCCCACACCAGCTTTGCATCTGACTCCAACTTTATCTCCGCCTCTGACTTCAGTTCCACACCAGCTCTACCTATGACTTCATTTCTGCCTCTGACTCCAGCTCTACACCATCTCTGCCTCTGACTTCAGCCCCACTTCCGCCTCCAACTCCGACGCCAGCTCCACACCAGCTCTACCTCTGACTTCAGCTCCGCCTCTGACTCCAGCTCCACACCAGTTCTGCCTCTGACTTCAGCCCCACTTCCGCCTCCAACTCCACACCAGTTTCTGACTTCAGCTCCGCCTCTGACTCCAGCTCCACACCAGTTCTGCATCTGACCACAACTTCAGTTCCATCTCACACTACAGCTCCTCCTCCAACTCCAGTTCCACACCATCTCTGCCACTTACTTCAGCTCCGCTTCCAATTCCGGCGCCACACCAAATCTGCCTCTGACTTCAGGTCCGCCTCTGACTTCAGGTCCGCCTACAGCTCCAGCTCCGCCTCCAACACCTTTTCCATGATGACATATTTTCTTTGGTCCCACCGGGATTTGAACTCGGGTCGCTGGGGTGAGAGTCCAGAGCACTATCCACTATACCATTAAGACTTCACTAGTGTTGCAGGGAAGGAATGTACACTATATGGTTTAATGGAGCATTCTCTGACTCCACCACCAACTCTGCCTCTGACTTCAGCTCCACCTCTGACTTCAGCACCGCCTCCAGCTCTGCCTCTGACTTCAGCTCCGCCTCCAGCTCTGCCTCTGACTTCAGCCCCACTTCCGCCTTTGACTCTGCCTCCAGCTCCAGACCTGCTCTGCCTCTGCCTTCAGCTCCGCCTCCAGCTCCACACCAGTCTCTGACATCAGCTCCACCTCCAACCCTGACTTCAGCTCTACCTCTGACTCCAGCTCCACACCAGTCTCACTTCAGCTCCACCTCTGACTTCAGCTCCACGCCAGCTCTGCCTCCAACTCCAGCCCCACACCAGCTTTGCATCTGACTCCTACTTCATCTCCGCCTCTGACTTCAGCTCCACACCAGCTCTACCTCTGACTTCATTTCTGCCTCTGACTCCAGCTCTACACAATCTCTGCCTCTGACTTCAGCCGGGATTTGAACTCGGGTCGCTGGGGTGAGAGTCCAGAGCACTATCCACTATACCATGAAGACTTCACTAGTGTTGCAGGGAAGGAATGTACACTATATGGTTTAATGGAGCATTCTCTGACTCCACCACCAGCTCTGCCTCTGACTTCAGCTCCACCTCTGACTTCAGCACCGCCTCCAGCTCTGCCTCTGACTTCAGCTCCGCCTCCAGCTCTGCCTCTGACTTCAGCCCCACTTCCGCCTTTGACTGTGCCTCCAGCTCCAGACCTGCTCTGCCTCTGCCTTCAGCTCCGCCTCCAGCTCCACACCAGTCTCTGACTTCAGCTCCACCTCCAACCCTGACTTCAGCTGTACCTCTGACTCCAGCTCCACACCAGTCTCTGACTTCAGCTCCACCTCTGACTCCAGCCCCACACCAGCTTTGCATCTGACTCCAACTTCATCTCCGCCTCTGACTTCAGCTCCACACCAGCTCTACCTTTGACTTCATTTCTGCCTCTGACTCCAGCTCTACACCATCTCTGCCTCTGACTTCAGCCCCACTTCCGCTTCCAACTCCGCCGCCAGCTCCACACCAGTTTCTGACTTCAGCTCCGCCTCTGACTCCAGCTCCACACCAGTTCTGCATCTGACCACAACTTCAGTTTCATCTCTGACTACAGCTTCTCCTCCAACTCCAGCTCCACACCATCTCTGCCACTGACTTCAGCTCCGCCTCCAATTTCGGCACCACACCAAATCTGCCTCTGACTTCAGCTCCGCCTCTGACTTCAGCTCCGCCTACAGCTCCAGCTCCGCCACCAACGCCTTTTCCATGATGACATATTTTCTTTGGTCCCACCGGGATTTGAACTCGGGTCGCTGGGGTGAGAGTCCAGAGCACTATCCACTATACCATGAAGACTTCACTAGTGTTGCAGGGAAGGAATGTACACTATATGGTTTAATGGAGCATTCTCTGACTCCACCACCAGCTCTGCCTCTGACTTCAGCTCCACCTCTGACTTCAGCACCGCCTCCAGCTCTGCCTCTGACTTCAGCTCCGCCTCCAGCTCTGCCTCTGACTTCAGCTCCACTTCCGCCTTTGACTGTGCCTCCAGCTCCAGACCTGCTCTGCCTCTGCCTTCAGCTCCGCCTCCAGCTCCACACCAGTCTCTGACTTCAGCTCCACCTCCAACCCTGACTTCAGCTCTACCTCTGACTCCAGCTCCACACCAGTCTCTGACTTCAGCTCCACCTCTGACTCCAGCCCCACACCAGCTTTGCATCTGACTCCAACTTCATCTCCGCCTCTGACTTCAGTTCCACACCAGCTCTACCTATGACTTCATTTCTGCCTCTGACTCCAGCTCTACACCATCTCTGCCTCTGACTTCAGCCCCACTTCCGCCTCCAACTCCGACGCCAGCTCCACACCAGCTCTACCTCTGACTTCAGCTCCGTCTCTGACTCCAGCTCCACACCAGTTCTGCCTCTGACTTCAGCCCCACTTCCGCCTCCAACTCCACACCAGTTTCTGACTTCAGCTCCGCCTCTGACTCCAGTTCCACACCAGTTCTGCATCTGACCACAACTTCAGTTCCATCTCACACTACAGCTCCTCCTCCAACTCCAGTTCCACACCATCTCTGCCACTTACTTCAGCTCCGCTTCCAATTCCGGCGCCACACCAAATCTGCCTCTGACTTCAGGTCCGCCTCTGACTTCAGCTCCGCCTACAGCTCCAGCTCCGCTTCCAACACCTTTTCCATGATGACATATTTTCTTTGGTCCCACCGGGATTTGAACTCGGGTCGCTGGGGTGAGAGTCCAGAGCACTATCCACTATACCATTAAGACTTCACTAGTGTTGCAGGGAAGGAATGTACACTATATGGTTTAATGGAGCATTCTCTGACTCCACCACCAACTCTGCCTCTGACTTCAGCTCCACCTCTGACTTCAGCACCGCCTCCAGCTCTGCCTCTGACTTCAGCCCCACTTCCGCCTTTGACTCTGCCTCCAGCTCCAGACCTGCTCTGCCTCTGCCTTCAGCTCCGCCTCCAGCTCCACACCAGTCTCTGACATCAGCTCCACCTCCAACCCTGACTTCAGCTCTACCTCTGACTCCAGCTCCACACCAGTCTCACTTCAGCTCCACCTCTGACTTCAGCTCCACACCAGCTCTGCCTCCAACTCCAGCCCCACACCAGCTTTGCATCTGACTCCTACTTCATCTCCGCCTCTGACTTCAGCTCCACACCAGCTCTACCTCTGACTTCATTTCTGCCTCTGACTCCAGCTCTACACAATCTCTGCCTCTGACTTCAGCCGGGATTTGAACTCGGGTCGCTGGGGTGAGAGTCCAGAGCACTATCCATTATACCATGAAGACTTCACTAGTGTTGCAGGGAAGGAATGTACACTATATGGTTTAATGGAGCATTCTCTGACTCCACCACCAGCTCTGCCTCTGACTTCAGCTACACCTCTGACTTCAGCACCGCCTCCAGCTCTGCCTCTGACTTCAGCTGCGCCTCCAGCTCTGCCTCTGACTTCAGCCCCACTTCCGCCTTTGACTGTGACTCCAGCTCCAGACCTGCTCTGCCTCTGCCTTCAGCTCCGCCTCCAGCTCCACACCAGTCTCTGACTTCAGCTCCACCTCCAACCCTGACTTCAGCTCTACCTCTGACTCCAGCTCCACACCAGTCTCTGACTTCAGCTCCACCTCTGACTCCAGCCCCACACCAGCTTTGCATCTGACTCCAACTTCATCTCCGCCTCTGACTTCAGCTCCACACCAGCTCTACCTCTGACTTCATTTCTGCCTCTGACTCCAGCTCTACACGATCTCTGCCTCTGACTTCAGCCCCACTTCCGCCTCCAACTCCGCCGCCAGCTCCACACCAGTTTCTGACTTCAGTTCCGCCTCTGACTCCAGCTCCACACCAGTTCTGCATCTGACCACAACTTCAGTTTCATCTCTGACTACAGCTTCTCCTCCAACTCCAGCTCCACACCATCTCTGCCACTGACTTCAGCTCCGCCTCCAATTTCGGCACCACACCAAATCTGCCTCTGACTTCAGCTCCGCCTCTGACTTCAGCTCCGCCTACAGCTCCAGCTCCGCCACCAACGCCTTTTCCATGATGACATATTTTCTTTGGTCCCACCGGGATTTGAACTCGGGTCGCTGGGGTGAGAGTCCAGAGCACTATCCACTATACCATGAAGACTTCACTAGTGTTGCAGGGAAGGAATGTACACTATATGGTTTAATGGAGCATTCTCTGACTCCACCACCAGCTCTGCCTCTGACTTCAGCTCCACCTCTGACTTCAGCACCGCCTCCAGCTCTGCCTCTGACTTCAGCTCCGCCTCCAGCTCTGCCTCTGACTTCAGCCCCACTTCCGCCTTTGACTGTGCCTCCAGCTCCAGACCTGCTCTGCCTCTTCCTTCAGCTCCGCCTCCAGCTCCACACCAGTCTCTGACTTCAGCTCCACCTCCAACCCTGACTTCAGCTCTACCTCTGACTCCAGCTCCACACCAGTCTCTGACTTCAGCTCCACCTCTGACTCCAGCCCCACACCAGCTTTGCATCTGACTCCAACTTCATCTCCGCCTCTGACTTCAGTTCCACACCAGCTCTACCTATGACTTCATTTCTGCCTCTGACTCCAGCTCTACACCATCTCTGCCTCTGACTTCAGCCCCACTTCCGCCTCCAACTCCGACGCCAGCTCCACACCAGCTCTACCTCTGACTTCAGCTCCGCCTCTGACTCCTGCTCCACACCAGTTCTGCCTCTGACTTCAGCCCCACTTCCGCCTCCAACTCCACACCAGTTTCTGACTTCAGCTCCGCCTCTGACTCCAGCTCCACACCAATTCTGCATCTGACCACAACTTCAGTTCCATCTCACACTACAGCTCCTCCTCCAACTCCAGTTCCACACCATCTCTGCCACTTACTTCAGCTCCGCTTCCAATTCCGGCGCCACACCAAATCTGCCTCTGACTTCAGGTCCGCCTCTGACTTCAGCTCCGCCTACAGCTCCAGCTCCGCCTCCAACACCTTTTCCATGATGACATATTTTCTTTGGTCCCACCGGGATTTGAACTCGGGTCGCTGGGGTGAGAGTCCAGAGCACTATCCACTATACCATTAAGACTTCACTAGTGTTGCAGGGAAGGAATGTACACTATATGGTTTAATGGAGCATTCTCTGACTCCACCACCAACTCTGCCTCTGACTTCAGCTCCACCTCTGACTTCAGCACCGCCTCCAGCTCTGCCTCTGACTTCAGCTCCGCCTCCAGCTCTGCCTCTGACTTCAGCCCCACTTCCGCCTTTGACTCTGCCTCCAGCTCCAGACCTGCTCTGCCTCTGCCTTCAGCTCCGCCTCCAGCTCCACACCAGTCTCTGACATCAGCTCCACGTCCAACCCTGACTTCAGCTCTACCTCTGACTCCAGCGCCACACCAGTCTCACTTCATCTCCACCTCTGACTTCAGCTCCACACCAGCTCTGCCTCCAACTCCAGCCCCACACCAGCTTTGCATCTGACTCCTACTTCATCTCCGCCTCTGACTTCAGCTCCACACCAGCTCTACCTCTGACTTCATTTCTGCCTCTGACTCCAGCTCTACACAATCTCTGCCTCTGACTTCAGCCGGGATTTGA
The DNA here is from genome assembly GCF_054491065.1 of Syngnathus leptorhynchus. Classification (NCBI taxonomy): domain Eukaryota; kingdom Metazoa; phylum Chordata; class Actinopteri; order Syngnathiformes; family Syngnathidae; genus Syngnathus; species Syngnathus leptorhynchus. Next base: position 380,312 of record NW_028232024.1, read on the forward strand.
ACTCGGGTCGCTGGGGTGAGAGTCCAGAGCACTATCCACTATACCATGAAGACTTCACTAGTGTTGCAGGGAAGGAATGTACACTATATGGTTTAATGGAGCATTCTCTGCCTCTGACTTCAGCTCCACCTCTGACTTCAGCACCGCCTCCAGCTCTGCCTCTGACTTCAGCTCCGCCTCCAGCTCTGCCTCTGACTTCAGCCCCACTTCCGCCTTTGACTGTGCCTCCAGCTCCAGACCTGCTCTGCCTCTGCCTTCAGCTCCGCCTCCAGCTCCACACCAGTCTCTGACTTCAGCTCCACCTCCAACCCTGACTTCAGCTGTACCTCTGACTCCAGCTCCACACCAGTCTCTGACTTCAGCTCCACCTCTGACTCCAGCCCCACACCAGCTTTGCATCTGACTCCAACTTCATCTCCGCCTCTGACTTCAGTTCCACACCAGCTCTACCTATGACTTCATTTCTGCCTCTGACTCCAGCTCTACACCATCTCTGCCTCTGACTTCAGCCCCACTTCCGCCTCCAACTCCGACGCCAGCTCCACACCAGCTCTACCTCTGACTTCAGCTCCGCCTCTGACTCCAGCTCCACACCAGTTCTGCCTCTGACTTCAGCCCCACTTCCGCCTCCAACTCCACACCAGTTTCTGACTTCAGCTCCGCCTCTGACTCCAGCTCCACACCAGTTCTGCATTTGACCACAACTTCAGTTCCATCTCACACTACAGCTCCTCCTCCAACTCCAGTTCCACACCATCTCTGCCACTTACTTCAGCTCCGCTTCCAATTCCGGCGCCACACCAAATCTGCCTCTGACTTCAGGTCCGCCTCTGACTTCAGCTCCGCCTACAGCTCCAGCTCCGCCTCCAACACCTTTTCCATGATGACATATTTTCTTTGGTCCCACCGGGATTTGAACTCGGGTCGCTGGGGTGAGAGTCCAGAGCACTATCCACTATACCATTAAGACTTCACTAGTGTTGCAGGGAAGGAATGTACACTATATGGTTTAATGGAGCATTCTCTGACTCCACCACCAACTCTGCCTCTGACTTCAGCTCCACCTCTGACTTCAGCACCGCCTCCAGCTCTGCCTCTGACTTCAGCTCCGCCTCCAGCTCTGCCTCTGACTTCAGCCCCACTTCCGCCTTTGACTCTGCCTCCAGCTCCAGACCTGCTCTGCCTCTGCCTTCAGCTCCGCTTCCAGCTCCACACCAGTCTCTGACATCAGCTCCACCTCCAACCCTGACTTCAGCTCTACCTCTGACTCCAGCTCCACACCAGTCTCACTTCAGCTCCACCTCTGACTTCAGCTCCACACCAGCTCTGCCTCCAACTCCAGCCCCACACCAGCTTTGCATCTGACTCCTACTTCATCTCCGCCTCTGACTTCAGCTCCACACCAGCTCTACCTCTGACTTCATTTCTGCCTCTGACTCCAGCTCTACACAATCTCTGCCTCTGACTTCAGCCGGGATTTGAACTCGGGTCGCTGGGGTGAGAGTCCAGAGCACTATCCATTATACCATGAAGACTTCACTAGTGTTGCAGGGAAGGAATGTACACTATATGGTTTAATGGAGCATTCTCTGACTCCACCACCAGCTCTGCCTCTGACTTCAGCTACACCTCTGACTTCAGCACCGCCTCCAGCTCTGCCTCTGACTTCAGCTGCGCCTCCAGCTCTGCCTCTGACTTCAGCCCCACTTCCGCCTTTGACTGTGACTCCAGCTCCAGACCTGCTCTGCCTCTGCCTTCAGCTCCGCCTCCAGCTCCACACCAGTCTCTGACTTCAGCTCCACCTCCAACCCTGACTTCAGCTCTACCTCTGACTCCAGCTCCACACCAGTCTCTGACTTCAGCTCCACCTCTGACTCCAGCCCCACACCAGCTTTGCATCTGACTCCAACTTCATCTCCGCCTCTGACTTCAGCTCCACACCAGCTCTACCTCTGACTTCATTTCTGCCTCTGACTCCAGCTCTACACCATCTCTGCCTCTGACTTCAGCCCCACTTCCGCCTCCAACTCCGCCGCCAGCTCCACACCAGTTTCTGACTTCAGCTCCGCCTCTGACTCCAGCTCCACACCAGTTCTGCATCTGACCACAACTTCAGTTTCATCTCTGACTACAGCTTCTCCTCCAACTCCAGCTCCACACCATCTCTGCCACTGACTTCAGCTCCGCCTCCAATTTCGGCACCACACCAAATCTGCCTCTGACTTCAGCTCCGCCTCTGACTTCAGCTCCGCCTACAGCTCCAGCTCCGCCACCAACGCCTTTTCCATGATGACATATTTTCTTTGGTCCCACCGGGATTTGAACTCGGGTCGCTGGGGTGAGAGTCCAGAGCACTATCCACTATACCATGAAGACTTCACTAGTGTTGCAGGGAAGGAATGTACACTATATAGTTTAATGGAGCATTCTCTGACTCCACCACCAGCTCTGCCTCTGACTTCAGCTCCACCTCTGACTTCAGCACCGCCTCCAGCTCTGCCTCTGACTTCAGCTCCGCCTCCAGCTCTGCCTCTGACTTCAGCCCCACTTCCGCCTTTGACTGTGCCTCCAGCTCCAGACCTGCTCTGCCTCTGCCTTCAGCTCCGCCTCCAGCTCCACACCAGTCTCTGACTTCAGCTCCACCTCCAACCCTGACTTCAGCTCTACCTCTGACTCCAGCTCCACACCAGTCTCTGACTTCAGCTCCACCTCTGACTCCAGCCCCACACCAGCTTTGCATCTGACTCCAACTTCATCTCCGCCTCTGACTTCAGTTCCACACCAGCTCTACCTATGACTTCATTTCTGCCTCTGACTCCAGCTCTACACCATCTCTGCCTCTGACTTCAGCCCCACTTCCGCCTCCAACTCCGACGCCAGCTCCACACCAGCTCTACCTCTGACTTCAGCTCCGCCTCTGACTCCAGCTCCACACCAGTTCTGCCTCTGACTTCAGCCCCACTTCCGCCTCCAACTCCACACCAGTTTCTGACTTCAGCTCCGCCTCTGACTCCAGCTCCACACCAGTTCTGCATCTGACCACAACTTCAGTTCCATCTCACACTACAGCTCCTCCTCCAACTCCAGTTCCACACCATCTCTGCCACTTACTTCAGCTCCGCTTCCAATTCCGGCGCCACACCAAATCTGCCTCTGACTTCAGGTCCGCCTCTGACTTCAGCTCCGCCTACAGCTCCAGCTCCGCCTCCAACACCTTTTCCATGATGACATATTTTCTTTGGTCCCACCGGGATTTGAACTCGGGTCGCTGGGGTGAGAGTCCAGAGCACTATCCACTATACCATTAAGACTTCACTAGTGTTGCAGGGAAGGAATGTACACTATATGGTTTAATGGAGCATTCTCTGACTCCACCACCAACTCTGCCTCTGACTTCAGCTCCACCTCTGACTTCAGCACCGCCTCCAGCTCTGCCTCTGACTTCAGCTCCGCCTCCAGCTCTGCCTCTGACTTCAGCCCCACTTCCGCCTTTGACTCTGCCTCCAGCTCCAGACCTGCTCTGCCTCTGCCTTCAGCTCCGCCTCCAGCTCCACACCAGTCTCTGACATCAGCTCCACCTCCAACCCTGACTTCAGCTCTACCTCTGACTCCAGCTCCACACCAGTCTCACTTCAGCTCCACCTCTGACTTCAGCTCCACACCAGCTCTGCCTCCAACTCCAGCCCCACACCAGCTTTGCATCTGACTCCTACTTCATCTCCGCCTCTGACTTCAGCTCCACACCAGCTCTACCTCTGACTTCATTTCTGCCTCTGACTCCAGCTCTACACAATCTCTGCCTCTGACTTCAGCCGGGATTTGAACTCGGGTCGCTGGGGTGAGAGTCCAGAGCACTATCCACTATACCATGAAGACTTCACTAGTGTTGCAGGGAAGGAATGTACACTATATGGTTTAATGGAGCATTCTCTGACTCCACCACCAGCTCTGCCTCTGACTTCAGCTCCACCTCTGACTTCAGCACCGCCTCCAGCTCTGCCTCTGACTTCAGCTCCGCCTCCAGCTCTGCCTCTGACTTCAGCCCCACTTCCGCCTTTGACTGTGCCTCCAGCTCCAGACCTGCTCTGCCTCTGCCTTCAGCTCCGCCTCCAGCTCCACACCAGTCTCTGACTTCAGCTCCACCTCCAACCCTGACTTCAGCTGTACCTCTGACTCCAGCTCCACACCAGTCTCTGACTTCAGCTCCACCTCTGACTCCAGCCCCACACCAGCTTTGCATCTGACTCCAACTTCATCTCCGCCTCTGACTTCAGTTCCACACCAGCTCTACCTATGACTTCATTTCTGCCTCTGACTCCAGCTCTACACCATCTCTGCCTCTGACTTCAGCCCCACTTCCGCCTCCAACTCCGACGCCAGCTCCACACCAGCTCTACCTCTGACTTCAGCTCCGCCTCTGACTCCAGCTCCACACCAGTTCTGCCTCTGACTTCAGCCCCACTTCCGCCTCCAACTCCACACCAGTTTCTGACTTCAGCTCCGCCTCTGACTCCAGCTCCACACCAGTTCTGCATCTGACCACAACTTCAGTTCCATCTCACACTACAGCTCCTCCTCCAACTCCAGTTCCACACCATCTCTGCCACTTACTTCAGCTCCGCTTCCAATTCCGGCGCCACACCAAATCTGCCTCTGACTTCAGGTCCGCCTCTGACTTCAGCTCCGCCTACAGCTCCAGCTCCGCCTCCAACACCTTTTCCATGATGACATATTTTCTTTGGTCCCACCGGGATTTGAACTCGGGTCGCTGGGGTGAGAGTCCAGAGCACTATCCACTATACCATTAAGACTTCACTAGTGTTGCAGGGAAGGAATGTACACTATATGGTTTAATGGAGCATTCTCTGACTCCACCACCAACTCTGCCTCTGACTTCAGCTCCACCTCTGACTTCAGCACCGCCTCCAGCTCTGCCTCTGACTTCAGCTCCGCCTCCAGCTCTGCCTCTGACTTCAGCCCCACTTCCGCCTTTGACTCTGCCTCCAGCTCCAGACCTGCTCTGCCTCTGCCTTCAGCTCCGCTTCCAGCTCCACACCAGTCTCTGACATCAGCTCCACCTCCAACCCTGACTTCAGCTCTACCTCTGACTCCAGCTCCACACCAGTCTCACTTCAGCTCCACCTCTGACTTTAGCTCCACACCAGCTCTGCCTCCAACTCCAGCCCCACACCAGCTTTGCATCTGACTCCTACTTCATCTCCGCCTCTGACTTCAGCTCCACACCAGCTCTACCTCTGACTTCATTTCTGCCTCTGACTCCAGCTCTACACAATCTCTGCCTCTGACTTCAGCCGGGATTTGAACTCGGGTCGCTGGGGTGAGAGTCCAGAGCACTATCCATTATACCATGAAGACTTCACTAGTGTTGCAGGGAAGGAATGTACACTATATGGTTTAATGGAGCATTCTCTGACTCCACCACCAGCTCTGCCTCTGACTTCAGCTACACCTCTGACTTCAGCACCGCCTCCAGCTCTGCCTCTGACTTCAGCTGCGCCTCCAGCTCTGCCTCTGACTTCAGCCCCACTTCCGCCTTTGACTGTGACTCCAGCTCCAGACCTGCTCTGCCTCTGCCTTCAGCTCCGCCTCCAGCTCCACACCAGTCTCTGACTTCAGCTCCACCTCCAACCCTGACTTCAGCTCTACCTCTGACTCCAGCTCCACACCAGTCTCTGACTTCAGCTCCACCTCTGACTCCAGCCCCACACCAGCTTTGCATCTGACTCCAACTTCATCTCCGCCTCTGACTTCAGCTCCACACCAGCTCTACCTCTGACTTCATTTCTGCCTCTGACTCCAGCTCTACACCATCTCTGCCTCTGACTTCAGCCCCACTTCCGCCTCCAACTCCGCCGCCAGCTCCACACCAGTTTCTGACTTCAGCTCCGCCTCTGACTCCAGCTCCACACCAGTTCTGCATCTGACCACAACTTCAGTTTCATCTCTGACTACAGCTTCTCCTCCAACTCCAGCTCCACACCATCTCTGCCACTGACTTCAGCTCCGCCTCCAATTTCGGCACCACACCAAATCTGCCTCTGACTTCAGCTCCGCCTCTGACTTCAGCTCCGCCTACAGCTCCAGCTCCGCCACCAACGCCTTTTCCATGATGACATATTTTCTTTGGTCCCACCGGGATTTGAACTCGGGTCGCTGGGGTGAGAGTCCAGAGCACTATCCACTATACCATGAAGACTTCACTAGTGTTGCAGGGAAGGAATGTACACTATATGGTTTAATGGAGCATTCTCTGACTCCACCACCAGCTCTGCCTCTGACTTCAGCTCCACCTCTGACTTCAGCACCGCCTCCAGCTCTGCCTCTGACTTCAGCTCCGCCTCCAGCTCTGCCTCTGACTTCAGCCCCACTTCCGCCTTTGACTGTGCCTCCAGCTCCAGACCTGCTCTGCCTCTGCCTTCAGCTCCGCCTCCAGCTCCACACCAGTCTCTGACTTCAGCTCCACCTCCAACCCTGACTTCAGCTCTACCTCTGACTCCAGCTCCACACCAGTGTCTGACTTCAGCTCCACCTCTGACTCCAGCCCCACACCAGCTTTGCATCTGACTCCAACTTCATCTCCGCCTCTGACTTCAGTTCCACACCAGCTCTACCTATGACTTCATTTCTGCCTCTGACTCCAGCTCTACACCATCTCTGCCTCTGACTTCAGCCCCACTTCCGCCTCCAACTCCGACGCCAGCTCCACACCAGCTCTACCTCTGACTTCAGCTCCGCCTCTGACTCCAGCTCCACACCAGTTCTGCCTCTGACTTCAGCCCCACTTCCGCCTCCAACTCCACACCAGTTTCTGACTTCAGCTCCGCCTCTGACTCCAGCTCCACACCAGTTCTGCATCTGACCACAACTTCAGTTCCATCTCACACTACAGCTCCTCCTCCAACTCCGGTCCACACCATCTCTGCCACTTACTTCAGCTCCGCTTCCAATTCCGGCGCCACACCAAATCTGCCTCTGACTTCAGGTCCGCCTCTGACTTCAGCTCCGCCTACAGCTCCAGCTCCGCCTCCAACACCTTTTCCATGATGACATATTTTCTTTGGTCCCACCGGGATTTGAACTCGGGTCGCTGGGGTGAGAGTCCAGAGCACTATCCACTATACCATTAAGACTTCACTAGTGTTGCAGGGAAGGAATGTACACAATATGGTTTAATGGAGCATTCTCTGACTCCACCACCAACTCTGCCTCTGACTTCAGCTCCACCTCTGACTTCAGCACCGTCTCCAGCTCTGCCTCTGACTTCAGCTCCGCCTCCAGCTCTGCCTCTGACTTCAGCCCCACTTCCGCCTTTGACTCTGCCTCCAGCTCCAGACCTGCTCTGCCTCTGCCTTCAGCTCCGCCTCCAGCTCCACACCAGTCTCTGACATCAGCTCCACCTCCAACCCTGACTTCAGCTCTACCTCTGACTCCAGCTCCACACCAGTCTCACTTCAGCTTCACCTCTGACTTCAGCTCCACACCAGCTCTGCCTCCAACTCCAGCCCCACACCAGCTTTGCATCTGACTCCTACTTCATCTCCGCCTCTGACTTCAGCTCCACACCAGCTCTACCTCTGACTTCATTTCTGCCTCTGACTCCAGCTCTACACAATCTCTGCCTCTGACTTCAGCCGGGATTTGAACTCGGGTCGCTGGGGTGAGAGTCCAGAGCACTATCCATTATACCATGAAGACTTCACTAGTGTTGCAGGGAAGGAATGTACACTATATGGTTTAATGGAGCATTCTCTGACTCCACCACCAGCTCTGCCTCTGACTTCAGCTACACCTCTGACTTCAGCACCGCCTCCAGCTCTGCTTCTGACTTCAGCTCCGCCTCCAGCTCTGCCTCTGACTTCAGCCCCACTTCCGCCTTTGACTCTGCCTCCAGCTCCAGACCTGCTCTGCCTCTGCCTTCAGCTCCGCCTCCAGCTCCACACCAGTCTCTGACATCAGCTCCACCTCCAACCCTGACTTCAGCTCTACCTCTGACTCCAGCTCCACACCAGTCTCTGACTTCAGCTCCACCTCTGACTCCAGCCCCACACCAGCTTTGCATCTGACTCCAACTTCATCTCCGCCTCTGACTTCAGCTCCACACCAGCTCTACCTCTGACTTCATTTCTGCCTCTGACTCCAGCTCTACACCATCTCTGCCTCTGACTTCAGCCCCACTTCCGCCTCCAACTCCGCCGCCAGCTCCACACCAGTTTCTGACTTCAGCTCCGCCTCTGACTCCAGCTCCACACCAGTTCTGCATCTGACCACAACTTCAGTTTCATCTCTGACTACAGCTTCTCCTCCAACTCCAGCTCCACACCATCTCTGCCACTGACTTCAGCTCCGCCTCCAATTTCGGCACCACACCAAATCTGCCTCTGACTTCAGCTCCGCCTCTGACTTCAGCTCCGCCTACAGCTCCAGCTCCGCCACCAACGCCTTTTCCATGATGACATATTTTCTTTGGTCCCACCGGGATTTGAACTCGGGTCGCTGGGGTGAGAGTCCAGAGCACTATCCACTATACCATGAAGACTTCACTAGTGTTGCAGGGAAGGAATGTACACTATATGGTTTAATGGAGCATTCTCTGACTCCACCACCAGCTCTGCCTCTGACTTCAGCTCCACCTCTGACTTCAGCACCGCCTCCAGCTCTGCCTCTGACTTCAGCTCCGCCTCCAGCTCTGCCTCTGACTTCAGCCCCACTTCCGCCTTTGACTGTGCCTCCAGCTCCAGACCTGCTCTGCCTCTGCCTTCAGCTCCGCCTCCAGCTCCACACCAGTCTCTGACTTCAGCTCCACCTCCAACCCTGACTTCAGCTCTACCTCTGACTCCAGCTCCACACCAGTCTCTGACTTCAGCTCCACCTCTGACTCCAGCCCCACACCAGCTTTGCATCTGACTCCAACTTAATCTCCGCCTCTGACTTCAGTTCCACACCAGCTCTACCTATGACTTCATTTCTGCCTCTGACTCCAGCTCTACACCATCTCTGCCTCTGACTTCAGCCCCACTTCCGCCTCCAACTCCGACGCCAGCTCCACACCAGCTCTACCTCTGACTTCAGCTCCGCCTCTGACTCCAGCTCCACACCAGTTCTGCCTCTGACTTCAGCCCCACTTCCGCCTCCAACTCCACACCAGTTTCTGACTTCAGCTCCGCTTCTGACTCCAGCTCCACACCAGTTCTGCATCTGACCACAACTTCAGTTCCATCTCACACTACAGCTCCGCCTCCAACTCCAGTTCCACACCATCTCTGCCACTTACTTCAGCTCCGCTTCCAATTCCGGCGCCACACCAAATCTGCCTCTGACTTCAGGTCCGCCTCTGACTTCAGCTCCGCCTACAGCTCCAGCTCCGCCTCCAACACCTTTTCCATGATGACATATTTTCTTTGGTCCCACCGGGATTTGAACTCGGGTCGCTGGGGTGAGAGTCCAGAGCACTATCCACTATACCATAAAGACTTCACTAGTGTTGCAGGGAAGGAATGTACACTATATGGTTTAATGGAGCATTCTCTGACTCCACCACCAACTCTGCCTCTGACTTCAGCTCCACCTCTGACTTCAGCACCGCCTCCAGCTCTGCCTCTGACTTCAGCTCCGCCTCCAGCTCTGCCTCTGACTTCAGCCCCACTTCCGCCTTTGACTCTGCCTCCAGCTCCAGACCTGCTCTGCCTCTGCCTTCAGCTCCGCCTCTAGCTCCACACCAGTCTCTGACATCAGCTCCACCTCCAACCCTGACTTCAGCTCTACCTCTGACTCCAGCTCCACACCAGTCTCACTTCAGCTCCACCTCTGACTTCAGCTCCACACCAGCTCTGCCTCCAACTCCAGCCCCACACCAGCTTTGCATCTGACTCCTACTTCATCTCCGCCTCTGACTTCAGCTCCACACCAGCTCTACCTCTGACTTCATTTCTGCCTCTGACTCCAGCTCTACACAATCTCTGCCTCTGACTTCAGCCGGGATTTGAACTCGGGTCGCTGGGGTGAGAGTCCAGAGCACTATCCATTATACCATGAAGACTTCACTAGTGTTGCAGGGAAGGAATGTACACTATATGGTTTAATGGAGCATTCTCTGACTCCACCACCAGCTCTGCCTCTGACTTCAGCTACACCTCTGACTTCAGCACCGCCTCCAGCTCTGCTTCTGACTTCAGCTCCGCCTCCAGCTCTGCCTCTGACTTCAGCCCCACTTCCGCCTTTGACTCTGCCTCCAGCTCCAGACCTGCTCTGCCTCTGCCTTCAGCTCCGCCTCCAGCTCCACACCAGTCTCTGACATCAGCTTCACCTCCAACCCTGACTTCAGCTCTACCTCTGACTCCAGCTCCACACCAGTCTCACTTCAGCTCCACCTCTGACTTCAGCTCCACACCAGCTCTGCCTCCAACTCCAGCCCCACACCAGCTTTGCATCTGACTCCTACTTCATCTCCGCCTCTGACTTCAGCTCCACACCAGCTCTACCTCTGACTTCATTTCTGCCTCTGACTCCAGCTCTACACAATCTCTGCCTCTGACTTCAGCCGGGATTTGAACTCGGGTCGCTGGGGTGAGAGTCCAGAGCACTATCCACTATACCATGAAGACTTCACTAGTGTTGCAGGGAAGGAATGTACACTATATGGTTTAATGGAGCATTCTCTGACTCCACCACCAGCTCTGCCTCTGACTTCAGCTCCACCTCTGACTTCAGCACCGCCTCCAGCTCTGCCTCTGACTTCAGCTCCGCCTCCAGCTCTGCCTCTGACTTCAGACCTTCCGCCTTTGACTGTGCCTCCAGCTCCAGACCTGCTCTGCCTCTGCCTTCAGCTCCGCCTCCAGCTCCACACCAGTCTCTGACTTCAGCTCCACCTCCAACCCTGACTTCAGCTGTACCTCTGACTCCAGCTCCACACCAGTCTCTGACTTCAGCTCCACCTCTGACTCCAGCCCCACACCAGCTTTGCATCTGACTCCAACTTCATCTCCGCCTCTGACTTCAGTTCCACACCAGCTCTACCTATGACTTCATTTCTGCCTCTGACTCCAGCTCTACACCATCTCTGCCTCTGACTTCAGCCCCACTTCCGCCTCCAACTCCGACGCCAGCTCCACACCAGCTCTACCTCTGACTTCAGCTCCGCCTCTGACTCCAGCTCCACACCAGTTCTGCCTCTGACTTCAGCCCCACTTCCGCCTCCAACTCCACACCAGTTTCTGACTTCAGCTCCGCCTCTGACTCCAGCTCCACACCAGTTCTGCATCTGACCACAACTTCAGTTCCATTTCACACTACAGCTCCTCCTCCAACTCCAGTTCCACACCATCTCTGCCACTTACTTCAGCTCCGCTTCCAATTCCGGCGCCACACCAAATCTGCCTCTGACTTCAGGTCCGCCTCTGACTTCAGCTCCGCCTACAGCTCCAGCTCCGCCTCCAACACCTTTTCCATGATGACATATTTTCTTTGGTCCCACCGGGATTTGAACTCGGGTCGCTGGGGTGAGAGTCCAGAGCACTATCCACTATACCATTAAGACTTCACTAGTGTTGCAGGGAAGGAATGTACACTATATGGTTTAATGGAGCATTCTCTGACTCCACCACCAACTCTGCCTCTGACTTCAGCTCCACCTCTGACTTCAGCACCGCCTCCAGCTCTGCCTCTGACTTCAGCTCCGCCTCCAGCTCTGCCTCTGACTTCAGCCCCACTTCCGCCTTTGACTCTGCCTCCAGCTCCAGACCTGCTCTGCCTCTGCCTTCAGCTCCGCCTCCAGCTCCACACCAGTCTCTGACATCAGCTCCACCTCCAACCCTGACTTCAGCTCTACCTCTGACTCCAGCTCCACACCAGTCTCACTTCAGCTCCACCTCTGACTTCAGCTCCACACCAGCTCTGCCTCCAACTCTAGCCCCACACCAGCTTTGCATCTGACTCCTACTTCATCTCCGCCTCTGACTTCAGCTCCACACCAGCTCTACCTCTGACTTCATTTCTGCCTCTGACTCCAGCTCTACACAATCTCTGCCTCTGACTTCAGCCGGGATTTGAACTCGGGTCGCTGGGGTGAGAGTCCAGAGCACTATCCATTATACCATGAAGACTTCACTAGTGTTGCAGGGAAGGAATGTACACTATATGGTTTAATGGAGCATTCTCTGACTCCACCACCAGCTCTGCCTCTGACTTCAGCTACACCTCTGACTTCAGCACCGCCTCCAGCTCTGCCTCTGACTTCAGCTGCGCCTCCAGCTCTGCCTCTGACTTCAGCCCCACTTCCGCCTTTGACTGTGACTCCAGCTCCAGACCTGCTCTGCCTCTGCCTTCAGCTCCGCCTCCAGCTCCACACCAGTCTCTGACTTCAGCTCCACCTCCAACCCTGACTTCAGCTCTACCTCTGACTCCAGCTCCACACCAGTCTCTGACTTCAGCTCCACCTCTGACTCCAGCCCCACACCAGCTTTGCATCTGACTCCAACTTCATCTCCGCCTCTGACTTCAGCTCCACACCAGCTCTACCTCTGACTTCATTTCTGCCTCTGACTCCAGCTCTACACGATCTCTGCCTCTGACTTCAGCCCCACTTCCGCCTCCAACTCCGCCGCCAGCTCCACACCAGTTTCTGACTTCAGCTCCGCCTCTGACTCCAGCTCCACACCAGTTCTGCATCTGACCACAACTTCAGTTTCATCTCTGACTACAGCTTCTCCTCCAACTCCAGCTCCACACCATCTCTGCCACTGACTTCAGCTCCGCCTCCAATTTCGGCACCACACCAAATCTGCCTCTGACTTCAGCTCCGCCTCTGACTTCAGCTCCGCCTACAGCTCCAGCTCCGCCACCAACGCCTTTTCCATGATGACATATTTTCTTTGGTCCCACCGGGATTTGAACTCGGGTCGCTGGGGTGAGAGTCCAGAGCACTATCCACTATACCATGAAGACTTCACTAGTGTTGCAGGGAAGGAATGTACACTATATGGTTTAATGGAGCATTCTCTGACTCCACCACCAGCTCTGCCTCTGACTTTAGCTCCACCTCTGACTTCAGCACCGCCTCCAGCTCTGCCTCTGACTTCAACCCCACTTCCGCCTTTGACTGTGACTCCAGCTCCAGACCTGCTCTGCCTCTGCCTTCAGCTCCGCCTCCAGCTCCACACCAGTCTCCGACTTCAGCTCCACCTCCAACCCTGACTTCAGCTCTACCTCTGACTCCAGCTCCACACCAGTCTCACTTCAGCTCCACCTCTGACTCCAGCCCCACACCAGCTTTGCATCTGACTCCAATTTCATCTCCGCCTCTGACTTCAGCTCCACACCAGCTCTACCTCTGACTTCATTTCTGCCTCTGACTCCAGCTCTACACCATCTCTGCCTCTGACTTCAGCCCCAATTCCGCCTCACACTCCGCCGCCAGCTCCACACCAGTTTCTGACTTCAGCTCCACCTCTGACTCCAGCTCCACACCAGTTCTGCATCTGACTTCAACTTCAGTTCCATCTCACACTACAGCTCCTCCTCCAACTCCAGTTCCACACCATCTCTGCCACTGACTTCAGCTCCGCTTCCAATTCCGGCGCCACACCAAATCTGCCTCTGACTTCAGGTCCGCCTCTGACTTCAGCTCCGCCTACAGCTCCAGCTCCGCCTCCAACACCTTTTCCATGATGACATATTTTCTTTGGTCCCACCGGGATTTGAACTCGGGTCGCTGGGGTGAGAGTCCAGAGCACTATCCACTATACCATGAAGACTTCACTAGTGTTTCAGGGAAGGAATGTACACTATATGGTTTAATGGAGCATTCTCTGACTCCACCACCAGCTCTGCCTCTGACTTCAGCTCCACCTCTGACTTCAGCACCGCCTCCAGCTCTGCCTCTGACTTCAGCTCCGCCTCCAGCTCTGCCTCTGACTTCAGCCCCACTTCCGCCTTTGACTGTGCCTCCAGCTCCAGACCTCCTCTGCCTCTGCCTTCAGCTCCGCCTCCAGCTCCACACCAGTCTCTGACTTCAGCTCCACCTCCAACCCTGACTTCAGCTCTACCTCTGACTCCAGCTCCACACCAGTCTCTGACTTCAGCTCCACCCCCACACCAGCTTTGCATCTGACTCCAACTTCAGCTCCACCTCCAACCCTGACTTCAGCTTTACCTCTGACTCCAGCTCCACACCAGTTTCTGACTTCAGCTCCACCTCTGACTCCAGCCCCACACCAGCTTTGCATCTGACTCCAACTTCATCTCCGCCTCTGACTTCAGCTCCACACCAGCTCTACCTCTGACTTCATTTCTGCCTCTGACTCCACAACTTCAGTTCCATCTCTGACCACAGCTTCTCCTCCAACTCCAGCTCCACACCATCTCTGCCACTGACTTCAGCTCCGCCTTCAATTTCGGCACCACACCAAATCTGCCTCTGACTTCAGGTCCGCCTCTGACTTCAGCTCCGCCTACAGCTCCAGCTCCGCCTCCAACACCTTTTCCATGATGACATATTTTCTTTGGTCCCACCGGGATTTGAACTCGGGTCGCTGGGGTGAGAGTCCAGAGCACTATCCACTATACCATGAAGACTTCACTAGTGTTGCAGGGAAGGAATGTACACTATATGGTTTAATGGAGCATTCTCTGACTCCACCACCAGCTCTGCCTCTGACTTCAGCTCCACCTCTGACTTCAGCACCGCCTCCAGCTCTGCCTCTGACTTCAGCTCCGCCTCCAGCTCTGCCTCTGACTTCAGCCCCACTTCCGCCTTTGACTCTGCCTCCAGCTTCAGACCTGTTCTGCCTCTGCCTTCAGCTCTGCCTCCAGCTCCACACCAGTCTCCGACTTCAGCTCCACCTCCAACCCTGACTTCAGCTCTCTCTGACTCCAGCTCCACACCAGTCCCTGACTTCAGCTCCACCTCTGATTTCAGCTCCACACCAGCTCTGCCTCCAACTCCAGCCCATCACCAGCTTTGCATCTGACTCCTACTTCATCTCCGCCTCTGACTTCAGCTCCACACCAGCTCTACCTCTGACTTCATTTCTGCCTCTGACTCCAGCTCTACACCATCTCTGCCTCTGACTCCAGCCCCACTTCCGCCTCCAACTCCGCCGCCAGCTCCACACCAGTTTCTGACTTCAGCTCCCCCTCTGACTCCAGCTTCACACCAGTTCTGCATCTGACCACAACTTCAGTTTCATCTCTGACTACAGCTTCTCCTCCAACTCCAGCTCCACACCATCTCTGCCACTGACTTCAGCTCCGCCTCCAATTTCGGCACCACACCAAATCTGCCTCTGACTTCAGCTCCGCCTCTGACTTCAGCTCCGCCTACAGCTCCAGCTCCGCCACCAACGCCTTTTCCATGATGACATATTTTCTTTGGTCCCACCGGGATTTGAACTCGGGTCGCTGGGGTGAGAGTCCAGAGCACTATCCACTATACCATGAAGACTTCACTAGTGTTGCAGGGAAGGAATGTACACTATATGGTTTAATGGAGCATTCTCTGACTCCACCACCAGCTCTGCCTCTGACTTCAGCTCCACCTCTGACTTCAGCACCGCCTCCAGCTCTGCCTCTGACTTCAGCTCCGCCTCCAGCTCTGCCTCTGACTTCAGCCCCACTTCCGCCTTTGACTGTGCCTCCAGCTCCAGACCCGCTCTGCCTCTGCCTTCAGCTCCGCCTCCAGCTCCACACCAGTCTCTGACTTCAGCTCCACCTCCAACCCTGACTTCAGCTCTACCTCTGACTCCAGCTCCACACCAGTCTCTGACTTCAGCTCCACCTCTGACTCCAGCCCCACACCAGCTTTGCATCTGACTCCAACTTCATCTCCGCCTCTGACTTCAGTTCCACACCAGCTCTACCTATGACTTCATTTCTGCCTCTGACTCCAGCTCTACACCATCTCTGCCTCTGACTTCAGCCCCACTTCCGCCTCCAACTCCGACGCCAGCTCCACACCAGCTCTACCTCTGACTTCAGCTCCGCCTCTGACTCCAGCTCCACACCAGTTCTGCCTCTGACTTCAGCCCCACTTCCGCCTCCAACTCCACACCAGTTTCTGACTTCAGCTCCGCCTCTGACTCCAGCTCCACACCAGTTCTGCATCTGACCACAACTTCAGTTCCATCTCACACTACAGCTCCTCCTCCAACTCCAGTTCCACAGCATCTCTGCCACTTACTTCAGCTCCGCTTCCAATTCCGGCGCCACACCAAATCTGCCTCTGACTTCAGGTCCGCCTCTGACTTCAGCTCCGCCTACAGCTCCAGCTCCGCCTCCAACACCTTTTCCATGATGACATATTTTCTTTGGTCCCACCGGGATTTGAACTCGGGTCGCTGGGGTGAGAGTCCAGAGCACTATCCACTATACCATTAAGACTTCACTAGTGTTGCAGGGAAGGAATGTACACTATATGGTTTAATGGAGCATTCTCTGACTCCACCACCAACTCTGCCTCTGACTTCAGCTCCACCTCTGACTTCAGCACCGCCTCCAGCTCTGCCTCTGACTTCAGCTCCGCCTCCAGCTCTGCCTCTGACTTCAGCCTCACTTCCGCCTTTGACTCTGCCTCCAGCTCCAGACCTGCTCTGCCTCTGCCTTCAGCTCCGCCTCCAGCTCCACACCAGTCTCTGACATCAGCTCCACCTCCAACCCTGACTTCAGCTCTACCGCTGACTCCAGCTCCACACCAGTCTCACTTCAGCTCCACCTCTGACTTCAGCTCCACACCAGCTCTGCCTCCAACTCCAGCCCCACACCAGCTTTGCATCTGACTCCTACTTCATCTCCGCCTCTGACTTCAGCTCCACACCAGCTCTACCTCTGACTTCATTTCTGCCTCTGACTCCAGCTCTACACAATCTCTGCCTCTGACTTCAGCCGGGATTTGAACTCGGGTCGCTGGGGTGAGAGTCCAGAGCACTATCCATTATACCATGAAGACTTCACTAGTGTTGCAGGGAAGGAATGTACACTATATGGTTTAATGGAGCATTCTCTGACTCCACCACCAGCTCTGCCTCTGACTTCAGCTACACCTCTGACTTCAGCACCGCCTCCAGCTCTGCCTCTGACTTCAGCTCCGCCTCCAGCTCTGCCTCTGACTTCAGCCCCACTTCCGCCTTTGACTCTGCCTCCAGCTCCAGACCTGCTCTGCCTCTGCCTTCAGCTCCGCCTCCAGCTCCACACCAGTCTCTGACATCAGCTCCACCTCCAACCCTGACTTCAGCTCTACCTCTGACTCCAGCTCCACACCAGTCTCACTTCAGCTCCACCTCTGACTTCAGCTCCACACCAGCTCTGCCTCCAACTCCAGCCCCACACCAGCTTTGCATCTGACTCCTACTTCATCTCCGCCTCTGACTTCAGCTCCACACCAGCTCTACCTCTGACTTCATTTCTGCCTCTGACTCCAGCTCTACACAATCTCTGCCTCTGACTTCAGCCGGGATTTGAACTCGGGTCGCTGGGGTGAGAGTCCAGAGCACTATCCACTATACCATGAAGACTTCACTAGTGTTGCAGGGAAGGAATGTACACTATATGGTTTAATGGAGCATTCTCTGACTCCACCACCAGCTGACTTCAGCTCCACCTCTGACTTCAGCACCGCCTCCAGCTCTGCCTCTGACTTCAGCTCCGCCTCCAGCTCTGCCTCTGACTTCAGCCCCACTTCCGCCTTTGACTGTGCCTCAAGCTCCAGACCTGCTCTGCCTCTGCCTTCAGCTCCGCCTCCAGCTCCACACCAGTCTCTGACTTCAGCTCCACCTCCAACCCTGACTTCAGCTCTACCTCTGACTCCAGCTCCACACCAGTCTCTGACTTCAGCTCCACCTCTGACTCCAGCCCCACACCAGCTTTGCATCTGACTCCAACTTCATCTCCGCCTCTGACTTCAGTTCTACGCCAGCTCTACCTATGACTTCATTTCTGCCTCTGACTCCAGCTCTACACCATCTCTGCCTCTGACTTCAGCCCCACTTCCGCCTCCAACTCCGACGCCAGCTCCACACCAGTTTCTGACTTCAGCTCCGCCTCTGACTCCAGCTCCACACCAGTTCTGCATCTGACCACAACTTCAGTTCCATCTCTGACTACAGCTTCTCCTCCAACTCCAGCGCCACGCCATCTCTGCCACTGACTTCAGCTCCGCCTTCAATTTCGGCACCACACCAAATCTGCCTCTGACTTCAGCTCCGCCTCTGACTTCAGCTCCGCCTACAGCTCCAGCTCCGCCACCAATGCCTTTTCCATGATGATATATATTCTTTGGTCCCACCGGGATTTGAACTCGGGTCGCTGGGGTGAGAGTCCAGAGCACTATCCACTATACCATGAAGACTTCACTAGTGTTACAGGGAAGGAATGTACACTATATGGTTTAATGGAGCATTCTCTGACTCCACCACCAGCTCTGCCTCTGACTTCAGCTCCACCTCTGACTTCAGCACCGCCTCCAGCTCTGCCTCTGACTTCAGCTCCGCCTCCAGCTCTGCCTCTGACTTCAGCCCCACTTCCGCCTTTGACTCTGCCTCCAGCTCCAGACCTGCTCTGCCTCTGCCTTCAACTCCGCCTCCAGCTCCACACCAGTCTCCGACTTCAGCTCCACCTCCAACCCTGACTTCAGCTCTACCTCTGACTCCAGCTCCACACCAGTCTCACTTCAGCTCCACCTCTGACTCCAGCCCCACACCAGCTTTGCATCTGACTCCAATTTCATCTCCGCCTCTGACTTCAGCTCCACACCAGCTCTACCTCTGACTTCATTTCTGCCTCTGACTCCAGCTCTACACCATCTCTGCCTCTGACTTCAGCCCCAATTCCGCCTCACACTCCGCCGCCAGCTCCACACCAGTTTCTGACTTCAGCTCCACCTCTGACTCCAGCTCCACACCAGTTCTGCATCTGACTTCAACTTCAGTTCCATCTCACACTACAGCTCCTCCTCCAACTCCAGTTCCACACCATCTCTGCCACTGACTTCAGCTCCGCTTCCAATTCCGGCGCCACACCAAATCTGCCTCTGACTTCAGGTCCGCCTCTGACTTCAGCTTCGCCTACAGCTCCAGCTCCGCCTCCAACACCTTTTCCATGATGACATATTTTCTTTGGTCCCACCGGGATTTGAACTCGGGTCGCTGGGGTGAGAGTCCAGAGCACTATCCACTATACCATGAAGACTTCATTAGTGTTTCAGGGAAGGAATGTACACTATATGGTTTAATGGAGCATTCTCTGACTCCACCACCAGCTCTGCCTCTGACTTCAGCTCCACCTCTGACTTCAGCACCGCCTCCAGCTCTGCCTCTGACTTCAGCTCCGCCTCCAGCTCTGCCTCTGACTTCAGCCCCACTTCCGCCTTTGACTGTTCCTCCAGCTCCAGACCTCCTCTGCCTCTGCCTTCAGCTCCGCCTCCAGCTCCACACCAGTCTCTGACTTCAGCTCCACCTCCAACCCTGACTTCAGCTCTACCTCTGACTCCAGCTCCACACCAGTCTCTGACTTCAGCTCCACCCCCACACCAGCTTTGCATCTGACTCCAACTTCAGCTCCACCTCCAACCCTGACTTCAGCTTTACCTCTGACTCCAGCTCCACACCAGTCTCTGACTTCAGCTCCACCTCTGACTCCAGCCCCACACCAGCTTTGCATCTGACTCCAACTTCATCTCCGCCTCTGACTTCAGCTCCACACCAGCTCTACCTCTGACTTCATTTCTGCCTCTGACTCCACAACTTCAGTTCCATCTCTGACCACAGCTTCTCCTCCAACTCCAGCTCCACACCATCTCTGCCACTGACTTCAGCTCCGCCTTCAATTTCGGCACCACACCAAATCTGCCTCTGACTTCAGGTCCGCCTCTGACTTCAGCTCCGCCTACAGCTCCAGCTCCGCCTCCAACACCTTTTCCATGATGACATATTTTCTTTGGTCCCACCGGGATTTGAACTCGGGTCGCTGGGGTGAGAGTCCAGAGCACTATCCACTATACCATGAAGACTTCACTAGTGTTGCAGGGAAGGAATGTACACTATATGGTTTAATGGAGCATTCTCTGACTCCACCACCAGCTCTGCCTCTGACTTCAGCTCCACCTCTGACTTCAGCACCGCCTCCAGCTCTGCCTCTGACTTCAGCTCCGCCTCCAGCTCTGCCTCTGACTTCAGCCCCACTTCCGCCTTTGACTCTGCCTCCAGCTTCAGACCTGTTCTGCCTCTGCCTTCAGCTCTGCCTCCAGCTCCACACCAGTCTCCGACTTCAGCTCCACCTCCAACCCTGACTTCAGCTCTCTCTGACTCCAGCTCCACACCAGTCCCTGACTTCAGCTCCACCTCTGATTTCAGCTCCACACGAGCTCTGCCTCCAACTCCAGCCCATCACCAGCTTTGCATCTGACTCCTACTTCATCTCCGCCTCTGACTTCAGCTCCACACCAGCTCTACCTCTAACTTCATTTCTGCCTCTGACTCCAGCTCTACACCATCTCTGCCTCTGACTTCAGCCCCACTTCCGCCTCCAACTCCGACGCCAGCTCCACACCAGCTCTACCTCTGACTTCAGCTCCGCCTCTGACTCCAGCTCCACACCAGTTCTGCCTCTGACTTCAGCCCCACTTCCGCCTCCAACTCCACACCAGTTTCTGACTTCAGCTCCGCCTCTGACTCCAGCTCCACACCAGTTCTGCATCTGACCACAACTTCAGTTCCATCTCACACTACAGCTCCTCCTCCAACTCCAGTTCCACACCATCTCTGCCACTTACTTCAGCTCCGCTTCCAATTCCGGCGCCACACCAAATCTGCCTCTGACTTCAGGTCCGCCTCTGACTTCAGCTCCGCCTACAGCTCCAGCTCCGCCTCCAACACCTTTTCCATGATGACATATTTTCTTTGTTCCCACCGGGATTTGAACTCGGGTCGCTGGGGTGAGAGTCCAGAGCACTATCCACTATACCATTAAGACTTCACTAGTGTTGCAGGGAAGGAATGTACACTATATGGTTTAATGGAGCATTCTCTGACTCCACCACCAACTCTGCCTCTGACTTCAGCTCCACCTCTGACTTCAGCACCGCCTCCAGCTCTGCCTCTGACTTCAGCTCCGCCTCCAGCTCTGCCTCTGACTTCAGCCCCACTTCCGCCTTTGACTCTGCCTCCAGCTCCAGACCTGCTCTGCCTCTGCCTTCAGCTCCGCCTCCAGCTCCACACCAGTCTCTGACATCAGCTCCACCTCCAACCCTGACTTCAGCTCTACCGCTGACTCCAGCTCCACACCAGTCTCACTTCAGCTCCACCTCTGACTTCAGCTCCACACCAGCTCTGCCTCCAACTCCAGCCCCACACCAGCTTTGCATCTGACTCCTACTTCATCTCCGCCTCTGACTTCAGCTCCACACCAGCTCTACCTCTGACTTCATTTCTGCCTCTGACTCCAGCTCTACACAATCTCTGCCTCTGACTTCAGCCGGGATTTGAACTCGGGTCGCTGGGGTGAGAGTCCAGAGCACTATCCATTATACCATGAAGACTTCACTAGTGTTGCAGGGAAGGAATGTACACTATATGGTTTAATGGAGCATTCTCTGACTCCACCACCAGCTCTGCCTCTGACTTCAGCTACACCTCTGACTTCAGCACCGCCTCCAGCTCTGCCTCTGACTTCAGCTCCGCCTCCAGCTCTGCCTCTGACTTCAGCCCCACTTCCGCCTTTGAATCTGCCTCCAGCTCCAGACCTGCTCTGCCTCTGCCTTCAGCTCCGCCTCCAGCTCCACACCAGTCTCTGACATCAGCTCCACCTCCAACCCTGACTTCAGCTCTACCTCTGACTCCAGCTCCACAGCAGTCTCACTTCAGCTCCACCTCTGACTTCAGCTCCACACCAGCTCTGCCTCCAACTCCAGCCCCACACCAGCTTTGCATCTGACTCCTACTTCATCTCCGCCTCTGACTTCAGCTCCACACCAGCTCTACCTCTGACTTCATTTCTGCCTCTGACTCCAGCTCTACACAATCTCTGCCTCTGACTTCAGCCGGGATTTGAACTCGGGTCGCTGGGGTGAGAGTCCAGAGCACTATCCATTATACCATGAAGACTTCACTAGTGTTGCAGGGAAGGAATGTACACTATATGGTTTAATGGAGCATTCTCTGACTCCACCACCAGCTCTGCCTCTGACTTCAGCTACACCTCTGACTTCAGCACCGCCTCCAGCTCTGCCTCTGACTTCAGCTCCGCCTCCAGCTCTGCCTCTGACTTCAGCCCCACTTCCGCCTTTGACTGTGACTCCAGCTCCAGACCTGCTCTGCCTCTGCTTTCAGCTCCGCCTCCAGCTCCACACCAGTCTCTGACTTCAGCTCCACCTCCAACCCTGACTTCAGCTCTACCTCTGACTCCAGCTCCACACCAGTCTCTGACTTCAGCTCCACCTCTGACTCCAGCCCCACACCAGCTTTGCATCTGACTCCAACTTCATCTCCGCCTCTGACTTCAGCTCCACACCAGCTCTACCTCTGACTTCATTTCTGCCTCTGACTCCAGCTCTACACCTTCTCTGCCTCTGACTTCAGCCCCACTTCCGCCTCCAACTCCGCCGCCAGCTCCACACCAGTTTCTGACTTCAGCTCCGCCTCTGACTCCAGCTCCACACCAGTTCTGCATCTGACCACAACTTCAGTTTCATCTCTGACTACAGCTTCTCCTCCAACTCCAGCTCCACACCATCTCTGCCACTGACTTCAGCTCCGCCTCCAATTTCGGCACCACACCAAATCTGCCTCTGACTTCAGCTCCGCCTCTGACTTCAGCTCCGCCTACAGCTCCAGCTCCGCCACCAACGCCTTTTCCATGATGACATATTTTCTTTGGTCCCACCGGGATTTGAACTCGGGTCGCTGGGGTGAGAGTCCAGAGCACTATCCACTATACCATGAAGACTTCACTAGTGTTGCAGGGAAGGAATGTACACTATATGGTTTAATGGAGCATTCTCTGACTCCACCACCAGCTCTGCCTCTGACTTCAGCTCCACCTCTGACTTCAGCACCGCCTCCAGCTCTGCCTCTGACTTCAGCTCCGCCTCCAGCTCTGCCTCTGACTTCAGCCCCACTTCCGCCTTTGACTGTGCCTCCAGCTCCAGACCTGCTCTGCCTCTGCCTTCAGCTCCGCCTCCAGCTCCACACCAGTCTCTGACTTCAGCTCCACCTCCAACCCTGACTTCAGCTCTACCTCTGACTCCAGCTCCACACCAGTCTCTGACTTCAGCTCCACCTCTGACTCCAGCCCCACACCAGCTTTGCATCTGACTCCAACTTCATCTCCGCCTCTGACTTCAGTTCCACACCAGCTCTACCTATGACTTCATTTCTGCCTCTGACTCCAGCTCTACACCATCTCTGCCTCTGACTTCAGCCTCACTTCCGCCTCCAACTCCGACGCCAGCTCCACACCAGCTCTACCTCTGACTTCAGCTCCGCCTCTGACTCCAGCTCCACACCAGTTCTGCCTCTGACTTCAGCCCCACTTCCGCCTCCAACTCCACACCAGTTTCTGACTTCAGCTCCGCCTCTGACTCCAGCTCCACACCAGTTCTGCATCTGACTTCAACTTCAGTTCCATTTCACACTACAGCTCCTCCTCCAACTCCAGCTCCACACCATCTCTGCCACTTACTTCAGCTCCGCTTCCAATTCCGGCGCCACACCAAATCTGCCTCTGACTTCAGGTCCGCCTCTGACTTCAGCTCCGCCTACAGCTCCAGCTCCGCCTCCAACACCTTTTCCATGATGACATATTTTCTTTGGTCCCACCGGGATTTGAACTCGGGTCGCTGGGGTGAGAGTCCAGAGCACTATCCACTATACCATTAAGACTTCACTAGTGTTGCAGGGAAGGAATGTACACTATATGGTTTAATGGAGCATTCTCTGACCACCACCAGCTCTGCCTCTGACTTCAGCTCCACCTTTGACTTCAGCACCGCCTCCAGCTCTGCCTCTGACTTCAGCTCCGCCTCCAGCTCTGCCTCTGACTTCAGCCCCACTTCCGCCTTTGACTCTGCCTCCAGCTCCAGACCTGCTCTGCCTCTGCCTTCAGGTCCGCCTCCAGCTCCACACCAGTCTCTGACATCAGCTCCACCTCCAACCCTGACTTCAGCTCGACCTCTGACTCCAGCTCCACACCAGTCTCTGACTTCAGCTCCACCTCTGACTTCAGCTCCACACCAGCTCTGCCTCCAACTCCAGCCCCACACCAGCTTTGCATCTGACTCCTACTTCATCTCCGCCTCTGACTTCAGCTCCACACCAGCTCTACCTCTGACTTCATTTCTGCCTCTGACTCCAGCTCTACACAATCTCTGCCTCTGACTTCAGCCGGGATTTGAACTCGGGTCGCTGGGGTGAGAGTCCAGAGCACTATCCACTATACCATGAAGACTTCACTAGTGTTGCAGGGAAGGAATGTTCACTATATGGTTTAATGGAGCATTCTGACTCCACCACCAGCTCTGCCTCTGACTTCAGCTCCACCTCTGACTTCAGCACCGCCTCCAGCTCTGCCTCTGACTTCAGCTCCGCCTCCAGCTCTTCCTCTGACTTCAGCCCCACTTCCGCCTTTGACTGTGCCTCCAGCTCCAGACCTGCTCTGCCTCTGCCTTCAGCTCCGCCTCCAGCTCCACACCAGTCTCTGACTTCAGCTCCACCTCCAACCCTGACTTCAGCTCTACCTCTGACTCCAGCTCCACACCAGTCTCTGACTTCAGCTCCACCTCTGACTCGAGCCCCACACCAGCTTTGCATCTGACTCCAACTTCATCTCCACCTCTGACTACAGCTCCACACCAGCTCTACCTCTGACTTCATTTCTGCCTCTGACTCCAGCTCTACACCATCTCTGCCTCTGACTTCAGCCCCACTTCCGCCTCCAAATTTGCCGCCAGCTCCACACCAGTTTCTCCGCCTCTGACTCCAGTTCCACACCAGTTCTGCATCTGACTTCAACTTCAGTTCCATCTCTGACTACAGCTCCTCCTCCAACTCCAGCTCCACACCATCTCTGCCACTGATTTCAGCTCCGCCTCCAATTTCGGCACCACACCAAATCCGCCTCTGACTTCAGCTCCACCTCTGACTTCAGCTCCGCCTACAACTCCAGCTCCGCTACCAACGCCTTTTCCATGATGACATATTTTCTTTGGTCCCACCGGGATTTGAACTCGGGTCGCTGGGGTGAGAGTCCAGAGCACTATCCACTATACCATGAAGACTTCACTAGTGTTGCAGGGAAGGAATGTACACTATATGGTTTAATGGAGCATTCTCTGACTCCACCACCAGCTCTGCCTCTGACTTTAGCTCCACCTCTGACTTCAGCACCGCCTCCAGCTCTGCCTCTGACTTCAACCCCACTTCCGCCTTTGACTCTGCCTCCAGCTCCAGACCTGCTCTGCCTCTGCCTTCAGCTCCGCCTCCAGCTTCAGCTCCACCTCCAACCCTGACTTCAGCTCTACCTCTGACTCCAGCTCCACACCAGTCTCACTTCAGCTCCACCTCTGACTCCAGCCCCACACCAGCTTTGCATCTGACTCCAACTTCATCTCCGTCTCTGACTTCAGCTCCACACCAGCTCTACCTCTGACTTCATTTCTGCCTCTGACTCCAGCTCTACACCATCTCTGCCTCTGACTTCAGCCCCACTTCCGCCTCCAACTCCGCCGCCAGCTCAACACCAGTTTCTGACTTCAGCTCCACCTCTGACTCCAGCTCCACCTTCAGTTCCATCTCACACTACAGCTCCTCCTCCAACTCCAGTTCCACACCATCTCTGCCACTGACTTCAGCTCCGCTTCCAATTCCGGCGCCACACCAAATCTGCCTCTGACTTCAGGTCCGCCTCTGACTTCAGCTCCGCCTACAGCTCCAGCTCCGCCTCCAACACCTTTTCCATGATGACATATTTTCTTTGGTCCCACCGGGATTTGAACTCGGGTCGCTGGGGTGAGAGTCCAGAGCACTATCCACTATACCATGAAGACTTCACTAGTGTTGCAGGGAAGGAATGTACACTATATGGTTTAATGGAGCATTCTCTGACTCCACCACCAGCTCTGCCTCTGACTTTAGCTCCACCTCTGACTTCAGCACCGCCTCCAGCTGTGCCTCTGACTTCAGCTCCGCCTCCAGCTCTGCCTCTGACTTCAACCCCACTTCCGCATTTGACTCTGCCTCCAGCTCCAGACCTGCTCTGCCTCTGCCTTCAGCTCCGCCTCCAGCTCCACACCAGTCTCCGACTTCAGCTCCACCTCCAACCCTGACTTCAGCTCTACCTCTGACTCCAGCTCCACATCAGTCTCACTTCAGCTCCACCTCTGACTCCAGCCCCACACCAGCTTTGCATCTGACTCCAACTTCATCTCCGCCTCTGACTTCAGCTCCACACCAGCTCTACCTCTGACTCCAGCTCTACACCATCTCTGCCTCTGACTTCAGCCCCACTTCCGCCTTCAACTCCGCCGCCAGCTCCACACCAGTTTCTGACTTCAGCTCCACCTCTAACTCCAGCTCCACACCAGTTCTGCATCTGACTTCAACTTCAGTTCCATTTCACACTACAGCTCCTCCTCCAACTCCGCCGCCAGCTCCACACCAGTTTCTCCGCCTCTGACTCCAGCTCCACACCAGTTCTGCATCTGACCACAACTTCAGTTCCATCTCTGACTACAGCTTCTCCTCCAACTCCAGCGCCACACCATCTCTGCCACTGACTTCAGTTCCGCCTTCAATTTCGGCACCACACCAAATCTGCCTCTGACTTCAGCTCCGCCTCTGACTTCAGCTCCGCCTACAGCTCCAGCTCCGCCACCAACGCCTTTTCCATGATGATATATATTCTTTGGTCCCACCGGGATTTGAACTCGGGTCGCTGGGGTGAGAGTCCAGAGCACTATCCACTATACCATGAAGACTACACTAGTGTTACAGGGAAGGAATGTACACTATATGGTTTAATGGAGCATTCTCTGACTCCACCACCAGCTCTGCCTCTGACTTCAGCTCCACCTCTGACTTCAGCACCGCCTCCAGCTCTGCCTCTGACTTCAGCTCTGCCTCCAGCTCTGCCTCTGACTTCAGCCCCACTTCCGCCTTTGACTCTGCTTCCAGCTCCAGACCTGCTCTGCCTTCAGCTCCGCCTCCAGCTCCACACCAATCTCCGACTTCAGCTCCACCTCCAACCGTGACTTCAGCTCTACCTCTGACTCCAGCTCCACACCAGTCTCACTTCAGCTCCACCTCTGACTCCAGCCCCACACCAGCTTTGCATCTGACTCCAACTTAATCTCCGCCTCTGACTTCAGCTCCACACCAGCTCTACCTCTGACTTCATTTCTGCCTCTGACTCCAGCTCTACACCATCTCTGCCTCTTACTTCAGCCCCACTTCCGCCTCCAACTCCGCCGCCAGCTCCACACCAGTTTCTGACTTCAGCTCCACCTCTGACTTCAGTTCCACACCAGTTCTGCATCTGACTTCAACTTCAGTTCCATCTCTGACTACAGCTCCTCCTCCAACTCCAGCTCCACACCATCTCTGCCACTGATTTCAGCTCCGCCTCCAATTTCGGCACCACACCAAATCCGCCTCTGACTTCAGCTCCACCTCTGACTTCAGCTCCGCCTACAGCTCCAGCTCCGCCACCAACGTCTTTTCCATGATGACATATTTTCTTTGGTCCCACCGGGATTTGAACTCGGGTCGCTGGGGTGAGAGTCCAGAGCACTATCCACTATACCATGAAGACTTCACTAGTGTTGCAGGG
Organism: Syngnathus leptorhynchus; assembly: GCF_054491065.1. Taxonomy (NCBI): domain Eukaryota; kingdom Metazoa; phylum Chordata; class Actinopteri; order Syngnathiformes; family Syngnathidae; genus Syngnathus; species Syngnathus leptorhynchus. Next base: position 408,137 of record NW_028232024.1, read on the forward strand.
AAGGAATGTACACTATATGGTTTAATGGAGCATTCTCTGACTCCACCACCAGCTCTGCCTCTGACTTTAGCTCCACCTCTGACTTCAGCACCGCCTCCAGCTCTGCCTCTGACTTCAACCCCACTTCCGCCTTTGACTCTGCCTCCAGCTCCAGACCTGCCTCTGCCTTCAGCTCCGCCTCCAGCTTCAGCTCCACCTCCAACCCTGACTTCAGCTCTACCTCTGACTCCAGCTCCACACCAGTCTCACTTCAGCTCCACCTCTGACTCCAGCCCCACACCAGCTTTGCATCTGACTCCAACTTCATCTCCGCCTCTGACTTCAGCTCCACACCAGCTCTACCTCTGACTTCATTTCTGCCTCTGACTCCAGCTCTACACCATCTCTGCCTCTGACTTCAGCCCCACTTCCGCCTCCAACTCCGCCGCCAACTCAACACCAGTTTCTGACTTCAGCTCCACCTCTGACTCCAGTTCCACCTTCAGTTCCATCTCACACTACAGCTCCTCCTCCAACTCCAGTTCCACACCATCTCTGCCACTGACTTCAGCTCCGCTTCCAATTCCGGCGCCACACCAAATCTGCCTCTGACTTCAGGTCCGCCTCTGACTTCAGCTCCGCCTACAGCTCCAGCTCCGCCTCCAACACCTTTTCCATGATGACATATTTTCTTTGGTCCCACCGGGATTTGAACTCGGGTCGCTGGGGTGAGAGTCCAGAGCACTATCCACTATACCATGAAGACTTCACTAGTGTTGCAGGGAAGGAATGTACACTATATGGTTTAATGGAGCATTCTCTGACTCCACCACCAGCTCTGCCTCTGACTTTAGCTCCACCTCTGACTTCAGCACCGCCTCCAGCTGTGCCTCTGACTTCAGCTCCGCCTCCAGCTCTGCCTCTGACTTCAACCCCACTTCCGCCTTTGACTCTGCCTCCAGCTCCAGACCTGCTCTGCCTCTGCCTTCAGCTCCGCCTCCAGCTCCACACCAGTCTCCGACTTCAGCTCCACCTCCAACCCTGACTTCAGCTCTACCTCTGACTCCAGCTCCACACCAGTCTCACTTCAGCTCCACCTCTGACTCCAGCCCCACACCAGCTTTGCATCTGACTCCAACTTCATCTCCGCCTCTGACTTCAGCTCCACACCAGCTCTACCTCTGACTCCAGCTCTACACCATCTCTGCCTCTGACTTCAGCCCCACTTCCGCCTCCAACTCCGCCGCCAGCTCCACACCAGTTTCTGACTTCAGCTCCACCTCTAACTCCATCTCCACACCAGTTCTGCATCTGACTTCAACTTCAGTTCCATTTCACACTACAGCTCCTCCTCCAACTCCGCCGCCAGCTCCACACCAGTTTCTCCGCCTCTGACTCCAGCTCCACACCAGTTCTGCATCTGACCACAACTTCAGTTCCATCTCTGACTACAGCTTCTCCTCCAACTCCAGAGCCACACCATCTCTGCCACTGACTTCAGCTCCGCCTTCAATTTCGGCACCACACCAAATCTGCCTCTGACTTCAGCTCCGCCTCTGACTTCAGCTCCGCCTACAGCTCCAGCTCCGCCACCAACGCCTTTTCCATGATGATATATATTCTTTGGTCCCACCGGGATTTGAACTCGGGTCGCTGGGGTGAGAGTCCAGAGCACTATCCACTATACCATGAAGACTACACTAGTGTTACAGGGAAGGAATGTACGGTGTGTATGGTTTAATGGAGCATTCTCTGACTCCACCACCAGCTCTGCCTCTGACTTCAGCTCCACCTCTGACTTCAGCACCGCCTCCAGCTCTGCCTCTGACTTCAGCCCCACTTCCGCCTTTGACTCTGCTTCCAGCTCCAGACCTGCTCTGCCTTCAGCTCCACACCAATCTCCGACTTCAGCTCCACCTCCAACCCTGACTTCAGCTCTACCTCTGACTCCAGCTCCACACCAGTCTCACTTCAGCTCCACCTCTGACTCCAGCCCCACACCAGCTTTGCATCTGACTCCAACTTCATCTCCGCCGCTGACTTCAGCTCCACACCAGCTCTACCTCTGACTTCATTTCTGCCTCTGACTCCAGCTCTACACCATCTCTGCCTCTGACTTCAGCCCCACTTCCGCCTCCAACTCCGCCGCCAGCTCAACACCAGTTTCTGACTTCAGCTCCACCTCTGACTCCAGCTCCACCTTCAGTTCCATCTCACACTACAGCTCCTCCTCCAACTCCAGTTCCACACCATCTCTGCCACTGACTTCAGCTCCGCTTCCAATTCCGGCGCCACACCAAATCTGCCTCTGACTTCAGGTCCGCCTCTGACTTCAGCTCCGCCTACAGCTCCAGCTCCGCCTCCAACACCTTTTCCATGATGACATATTTTCTTTGGTCCCACCGGGATTTGAACTCGGGTCGCTGGGGTGAGAGTCCAGAGCACTATCCACTATACCATGAAGACTTCACTAGTGTTGCAGGGAAGGAATGTACACTATATGGTTTAATGGAGCATTCTCTGACTCCACCACCAGCTCTGCCTCTGACTTTAGCTCCACCTCTGACTTCAGCACCGCCTCCAGCTGTGCCTCTGACTTCAGCTCCGCCTCCAGCTCTGCCTCTGACTTCAACCCCACTTCCGCCTTTGACTCTGCCTCCAGCTCCAGACCTGCGCTGCCTCTGCCTTCAGCTCCGCCTCCAGCTCCACACCAGTCTCCGACTTCAGCTCCACCTCCAACCCTGACTTCAGCTCTACCTCTGACTCCAGCTCCACACCAGTCTCACTTCAGCTCCACCTCTGACTCCAGCCCCACACCAGCTTTGCATCTGACTCCAACTTCATCTCCGCCTCTGACTTCAGCTCCACACCAGCTCTACCTCTGACTCCAGCTCTACACCATCTCTGCCTCTGACTTCAGCCCCACTTCCGCCTCCAACTCCGCCGCCAGCTCCACACCAGTTTCTGACTTCAGCTCCACCTCTAACTCCAGCTCCACACCAGTTCTGCATCTGACTTCAACTTCAGTTCCATTTCACACTACAGCTCCTCCTCCAACTCCGCCGCCAGCTCCACACCAGTTTCTCCGCCTCTGACTCCAGCTCCACACCAGTTCTGCATCTGACCACAACTTCAGTTCCATCTCTGACTACAGCTTCTCCTCCAACTCCAGCGCCACACCATCTCTGCCACTGACTTCAGCTCCGCCTTCAATTTCGGCACCACACCAAATCTGCCTCTGACTTCAGCTCCGCCTCTGACTTCAGCTCCGCCTACAGCTCCAGCTCCGCCACCAACGCCTTTTCCATGATGATATATATTCTTTGGTCCCACCGGGATTTGAACTCGGGTCGCTGGGGTGAGAGTCCAGAGCACTATCCACTATACCATGAAGACTACACTAGTGTTACAGGGAAGGAATGTACACTATATGGTTTAATGGAGCATTCTCTGACTCCACCACCAGCTCTGCCTCTGACTTCAGCTCCACCTCTGACTTCAGCACCGCCTCCAGCTCTGCCTCTGACTTCAGCTCTGCCTTCAGCTCTGCCTCTGACTTCAGCCCCACTTCCGCCTTTGACTCTGCTTCCAGCTCCAGACCGGCTCTGCCTTCAGCTCCACACCAATCTCCGACTTCAGCTCCACCTCCAACCCTGACTTCAGCTCTACCTCTGACTCCAGCTCCACACCAGTCTCACTTCAGCTCCACCTCTGACTCCAGCCCCACACCAGCTTTGCATCTGACTCCAACTTCATCTCCGCCTCTGACTTCAGCTCCACACCAGCTCTACCTCTGACTTCATTTCTGCCTCTGACTCCAGCTCTACACCATCTCTGCCTCTTACTTCAGCCCCACTTCCGCCTCCAACTCCGCCGCGAGCTCCACACCAGTTTCTGACTTCAGCTCCACCTCTGACTCCAGTTCCACACCAGTTCTGCATCTGACTTCAACTTCAGTTCCATCTCTGACTACAGCTCCTCCTCCAACTCCAGCTCCACACCATCTCTGCCACTGATTTCAGCTCCGCCTCCAATTTCGGCACCACACTAAATCCGCCTCTGACTTCAGCTCCGCCTCTGACTTCAGCTCCGCCTACAGCTCCAGCTCCGCCACCAACGCCTTTTCCATGATGACATATTTTCTTTGGTCCCACCGGGATTTGAACTCGGGTCGCTGGGGTGAGAGTCCAGAGCACTATCCACTATACCATGAAGACTTCACTAGTGTTGCAGGGAAGGAATGTACACTATATGGTTTAATGGAGCATTCTCTGACTCCACCACCAGCTCTGCCTCTGACTTCAGCTCCACCTCTGACTTCAGCACCGCCTCCAGCTCTGCCTCTGACTTCAGCTCTGCCTCCAGCTCTGCCTCTGACTTCAGCCCCACTTCCGCCTTTGACTCTGCTTCCAGCTCCAGACCTGCTCTGCCTTCAACTCCGCCTCCAGCTCCACACCAATCTCCGACTTCAGCTCCACCTCTGACTCCAGCCCCACACCAGCTTTGCATCTGACTCCAACTTCATCTCCGCCTCTGACTTCAGCTCCACACCAGCTCTACCTCTGACTTCATTTCTGCCTCTTACTCCAGCTCTACACCATCTCTGCCTCTTACTTCAGCCCCACTTCCGCCTCCAACTCCGCCGCCAGCTCCACACCAGTTTCTGACTTCAGCTCCACCTCTGACTCCAGTTCCACACCAGTTCTGCATCTGACTCCACAACTTCAGTTCCATCTCTGACTACAGCTCCTCCTCCAACTCCAGCTCCACACCATCTCTGCCACTGATTTCAGCTCCGCCTCCAATTTCGGCACCACACCAAATCCGCCTCTGACTTCAGCTCCGCCTCTGACTTCAGCTCCGCCTACAGCTCCAGCTCCGCCACCAACGCCTTTTCCATGATGACATATTTTCTTTGGTCCCACCGGGATTTGAACTCGGGTCGCTGGGGTGAGAGTCCAGAGCACTATCCACTATACCATGAAGACTTCACTAGTGTTGCAGGGAAGGAATGTACACTATATGGTTTAATGGAGCATTCTCTGACTCCACCACCAGCTCTGCCTCTGACTTTAGCTCCACCTCTGACTTCAGCACCGCCTCCAGCTCTGCCTCTGACTTCAACCCCACTTCCGCCTTTGACTCTGCCTCCAGCTCCAGACCTGCTCTGCCTCTGCCTTCAGCTCCGCCTCCAGCTTCAGCTCCACCTCCAACCCTGACTTCAGCTCTACCTCTGACTCCAGCTCCACACCAGTCTCACTTCAGCTCCACCTCTGACTCCAGCCCCACACCAGCTTTGCATCTGACTCCAACTTCATCTCCGCCTCTGACTTCAGCTCCACACCAGCTCTACCTCTGACTTCATTTCTGCCTCTGACTCCAGCTCTACACCATCTCTGCCTCTGACTTCAGCCCCACTTCCGCCTCCAACTCCGCCGCCAGCTCAACACCAGTTTCTGACTTCAGCTCCACCTCTGACTCCAGCTCCACCTTCAGTTCCATCTCACACTACAGCTCCTCCTCCAACTCCAGCTCCACACCATCTCTGCCACTTACTTCAGCTCCACTTCCAATTCCGGCGCCACACCAAATCTGCCTCTGACTTCAGGTCCGCCTCTGACTTCAGCTCCGCCTACAGCTCCAGCTCCGCCTCCAACACCTTTTCCATGATGACATATTTTCTTTGGTCCCACCGGGATTTGAACTCGGGTCGCTGGGGTGAGAGTCCAGAGCACTATCCACTATACCATTAAGACTTCACTAGTGTTGCAGGGAAGGAATGTACACTATATGGTTTAATGGAGCATTCTCTGACCACCACCAGCTCTGCCTCTGACTTCAGCTCCACCTTTGACTTCAGCACCGCCTCCAGCTCTGTCTCTGACTTCAGCTCCGCCTCCAGCTCTGCCTCTGACTTCAGCCCCACTTCCGCCTTTGACTCTGCCTCCAGCTCCAGACCTGCTCTGCCTCTGCCTTCAGCTCCGCCTCCAGCTCCACACCAGTCTCTGACATCAGCTCCACCTCCAACCCTGACTTCAGCTCGACTGCTGACTCCAGCTCCACACCAGTCTCTGACTTCAGCTCCACCTCTGACTTCAGCTCCACACCAGCTCTGCCTCCAACTCCAGCCCCACACCAGCTTTGCATCTGACTCCTACTTCATCTCCGCCTCTGACTTCAGCTCCACACCAGCTCTACCTCTGACTTCATTTCTGCCTCTGACTCCAGCTCTACACAATCTCTGCCTCTGACTTCAGCCGGGATTTGAACTCGGGTTGCTGGGGTGAGAGTCCAGAGCACTATCCACTATACCATGAAGACTTCACTAGTGTTGCAGGGAAGGAATGTACACTATATGGTTTAATGGAGCATTCTCTGACTCCACCACCAGCTCTGCCTCTGACTTCAGCTCCACCTTTGACTTCAGCACCGCCTCCAGCTCTGCCTCTGACTTCAGCTCCGCCTCCAGCTCTGCCTCTGACTTCAGCCCCACTTCCGCCTTTGACTGTGCCTCCAGCTCCAGACCTGCTCTGCCTCTGCCTTCAGCTCCGCCTCCAGCTCCACACCAGTCTCTGACTTCAGCTCCACCTCCAACCCTGACTTCAGCTCTACCTCTGACTCCAGCTCCACACCAGTCTCTGACTTCAGCTCCACCTCTGACTCCAGCCCCACACCAGCTTTGCATCTGACTCCAACTTCATCTCCGCCTCTGACTTCAGCTCCACACCAGCTCTACCTCTGACTTCATTTCTGCCTCTGACTCCAGCTCTACACCATCTCTGCCTCTGACTTCAGCCCCACTTCCGCCTCAAACTCCGCCGCCAGCTCCACACCAGTTTCTCCGCCTCTGACTCCAGCTCCACACCAGTTCTGCATCTGACCACAACTTCAGTTCCATCTCTGACTACAGCTTCTCCTCCAACTCCAGCGCCACACCATCTCTGCCACTGACTTCAGCTCCGCCTTCAATTTCGGCACCACACCAAATCTGCCTCTGACTTCAGCTCCGCCTCTGACTTCAGCTCCGCCTACAGCTCCAGCTCCGCCACCAACGCCTTTTCCATGATGATATATATTCTTTGGTCCCACCGGGATTTGAACTCGGGTCGCTGGGGTGAGAGTCCAGAGCACTATCCACTATACCATGAAGACTACACTAGTGTTACAGGGAAGGAATGTACACTATATGGTTTAATGGAGCATTCTCTGACTCCACCACCAGCTCTGCCTCTGACTTCAGCTCCACCTCTGACTTCAGCACCGCCTCCAGCTCTGCCTCTGACTTCAGCTCTGCCTCCAGCTCTGCCTCTGACTTCAGCCCCACTTCCGCCTTTGACTCTGCTTCCAGCTCCAGACCTGCTCTGCCTTCAGCTCCGCCTCCAGCTCCACACCAATCTCCGACTTCAGCTCCACCTCCAACCCTGACTTCAGCTCTACCTCTGACTCCAGCTCCACACCAGTCTCACTTCAGCTCCACCTCTGATTCCAGCCCCACACCAGCTTTGCATCTGACTCCAACTTCATCTCCGCCTCTGACTTCAGCTCCATACCAGTTCTACCTCTGACTTCATTTCTGCCTCTGACTCCAGCTCTACACCATCTCTGCCTCTTACTTCAGCCCCACTTCCGCCTCCAACTCCGCCGCCAGCTCCACACCAGTTTCTGACTTCAGCTCCACCTCTGACTCCAGTTCCACACCAGTTCTGCATCTGACTTCAAATTCAGTTCCATCTCTGACTACAGCTCCTCCTCCAACTCCAGCTCCACACCATCTCTGCCACTGATTTCAGCTCCGCCTCCAATTTCGGCACCACACCAAATCCGCCTCTGACTTCAGCTCCGCCTCTGACTTCAGCTCCGCCTACAGCTCCAGCTCCGCCACCAACGCCTTTTCCATGATGACATATTTTCTTTGGTCCCACCGGGATTTGAACTCGGGTCGCTGGGGTGAGAGTCCAGAGCACTATCCACTATACCATGAAGACTTCACTAGTGTTGCAGGGAAGGAATGTACACTATATGGTTTAATGGAGCATTCTCTGACTCCACCACCAGCTCTGCCTCTGACTTTAGCTCCACCTCTGACTTCAGCACCGCCTCCAGCTGTGCCTCTGACTTCAGCTCCGCCTCCAGCTCTGCCTCTGACTTCAACCCCACTTCTGCCTTTGACTCTGCCTCCAGCTCCAGACCTGCTCTGCCTCTGCCTTCAGCTCCGCCGCCAGCTCCACACCAGTCTCCGACTTCAGCTCCACCTCCAACCCTGACTTCAGCTCTACCTCTGACTCCAGCTCCACACCAGTCTCTGACTTCAGCTCCACCTCTGACTTCAGCTCCACACCAGCTCTGCCTCCAACTCCAGCCCCACACCAGCTTTGCATCTGACTCCTACTTCATCTCCGCCTCTGACTTCAGCTCCACACCAGCTCTACCTCTGACTTCATTTCTGCCTCTGACTCCAGCTCTACACAATCTCTGCCTCTGACTTCAGCCGGGATTTGAACTCGGGTTGCTGGGGTGAGAGTCCAGAGCACTATCCACTATACCATGAAGACTTCACTAGTGTTGCAGGGAAGGAATGTACACTATATGGTTTAATGGAGCATTCTCTGACTCCACCACCAGCTCTGCCTCTGACTTCAGCTCCACCTTTGACTTCAGCACCGCCTCCAGCTCTGCCTCTGACTTCAGCTCCGCCTCCAGCTCTGCCTCTGACTTCAGCCCCACTTCCGCCTTTGACTGTGCCTCCAGCTCCAGACCTGCTCTGCCTCTGCCTTCAGCTCTGCCTCCAGCTCCACACCACTCTGACTTCAGCTCCACCTCCAACCCTGACTTCAGCTCTACCTCTGACTCCAGCTCCACACCAGTCTCTGACTTCAGCTCCACCTCTGACTCCAGCCCCACACCAGCTTTGCATCTGACTCCAACTTCATCTCCGCCTCTGACTTCAGCTCCACACCAGCTCTACCTCTGACTTCATTTCTGCCTCTGACTCCAGCTCTACACCATCTCTGCCTCTGACTTCAGCCCCACTTCCGCCTCCAACTCCGCCGACAGCTCCACACCAGTTTCTCCGCCTCTGACTCCAGCTCCACACCAGTTCTGCATCTGACCACAACTTCAGTTCCATCTCTGACTACAGCTTCTCCTCCAACTCCAGCGCCACACCATCTCTGCCACTGACTTCAGCTCCGCCTTCAATTTCGGCACCACACCAAATCTGCCTCTGACTTCAGCTCTGCCTCCAGCTCTGCCTCTGACTTCAGCCCCACTTCCGCCTTTGACTCTGCCTCCAGCTCCAGACCTGCTCTGCCTCTGCCTTCAGCTCCGCCTCCAGCTCCACACCAGTCTCTGACATCAGCTCCACCTCCAACCCTGACTTCAGCTGTACCTCTGACTCCAGCTCCACACCAGTCTCTGACTTCAGCTCCACACCAGCTCTGCCTCCAACTCCAGCCCCACACCAGCTTTGCATCTGACTCCTACTTCATCGCCTCTGACTTCAGCTCCACACCAGCTCTACCTCTGACTTCATTTCTGCCTCTGACTCCAGCTTTACACAATCTCTGCCTCTGACTTCAGCCGGGATTTGAACTCGGGTCGCTGGGGTGAGAGTCCAGAGCACTATCCACTATACCATGAAGACTTCACTAGTGTTACAGGGAAGGAATGTACACTATATGGTTTAATGGAGCATTCTCTGACTCCACCACCAGCTCTGCCTCTGACTTCAGCTCCACCTCTGACTTCAGCACCGCCTACAGCTCTGCCTCTGACTTCAGCTCCGCCTCCAGCTCTGCCTCTGACTTCAGCCCCACTTCCGCCTTTGACTCTGCCTCCAGCTCCAGACCTGCTCTGCCTCTGCCTTCAGCTCCGCCTCCAGCTCCACACCAGTCTCCGACTTCAGCTCCACCTCCAACCCTGACTTCAGCTCTACCTCTGACTCCAGCTCCACACCAGTCTCACTTCAGCTCCACCTCTGACTCCAGCCCCACACCAGCTTTGCATCTGACTCCAATTTCATCTCCGCCTCTGACTTCAGCTCCACACCAGCTCTACCTCTGACTTCATTTCTGCCTCTGACTCCAGCTCTACACCATCTCTGCCTCTGACTTCAGCCCCACTTCCGCCTCACACTCCACCGCCAGCTCCACACCAGTTTCTGACTTCAGCTCCACCTCTGACTCCAGCTCCACACCAGTTCTGCATCTGACTTCAACTTCAGTTCCATCTCACACTACAGCTCCTCCTCCAACTCCAGTTCCACACCATCTCTGCCACTGACTTCAGCTCCGCTTCCACTTCCGGCGCCACACCAAATCTGCCTCTGACTTCAGGTCCGCCTCTGACTTCAGCTCCGCCTACAGCTCCAGCTCCGCCTCCAACACCTTTTCCATGATGACATATTTTCTTTGGTCCCACCGGGATTTGAACTCGGGTCGCTGGGGTGAGAGTCCAGAGCACTATCCACTATACCATGAAGACTTCACTAGTGTTGCAGGGAAGGAATGTACACTATATGGTTTAATGGAGCATTCTCTGACTCCACCACCAGCTCTGCCTCTGACTTCAGCTCCACCTCTGACTTCAGCACCGCCTCCAGCTCTGCCTCTGACTTCAGCTCCGCCTCCAGCTCTGCCTCTGACTTCAGCCCCACTTCCGCCTTTGACTGTGCCTCCAGCTCCAGACCTCCTCTGCCTCTGCCTTCAGCTCCGCCTCCAGCTCCACACCAGTCTCTGACTTCAGCTCCACCTCCAACCCTGACTTCAGCTCTACCTCTGACTCCAGCTCCACACCAGTCTCTGGCTTCAGCTCCACCTCTGACTTCAGCTCCACACCAGCTCTGCCTCCAACTCCAGCCCCACACCAGCTTTGCATCTGATTCCTACTTCATCTCCGCCTCTGACTTCAGCTCCACACCAGCTCTACCTCTGACTTCATTTCTGCCTCTGACTCCAGCTCTACACCATCTCTGCCTCTGACTTCAGCCCCACTTCCGCCTCCAACTCCGCCGCCAGCTCCACACCAGTTTCTGACTTCAGCTCCACCTCTGACTCCAGCTCCACACCAGTTCTGCATCTGACTTCAACTTCAGTTCCATCTCACACTACAGCTCCTCCTCCAACTCCAGTTCCACACCATCTCTGCCACTTACTTCAGCTCCGCTTCCAATTCCGGCGCCACACCAAATCTGCCTCTGACTTTAGGTCCGCCTCTGACTTCAGCTCCGCCTACAGCTCCAGCTCCGCCTCCAACACCTTTTCCATGATGACATATTTTCTTTGGTCCCACGGGGATTTGAACTCGGGTCGCTGGGGTGAGAGTCCAGAGCACTATCCACTATACCATTAAGACTTCACTAGTGTTGCAGGGAAGGAATGTACACTATATGGTTTAATGGAGCATTCTCTGACTCCACCACCAGCTCTGCCTCTGACTTCAGCTCCACCTCTGACTTCAGCACCGCCTCCAGCTCTGCCTCTGACTTCAGCTCTGCCTCCAACTCTGCCTCTGACTTCAGCCCCACTTCCGCCTTTGACTCTGCCTCCAGCTCCAGACCTGCTCTGCCTCTGCCTTCAGCCCCGCCTCCAGCTCCACACCAGTCTCTGACATCAGCTCCACCTCCAACCCTGACTTCAGCTGTACCTCTGACTCCAGCTCCACACCAGTCTCTGACTTCAGCTCCACCTCTGACTTCAGCTCCACACAAGCTCTGCCTCCAACTCCAGCCCCACACCAGCTTTGCATCTGACTCCTACTTCATCTCCGCCTCTGACTTCAGCTCCACACCAGCTCTACCTCTGACTTCATTTCTGCCTCTGACTCCAGCTCTACACCATCTCTGCCTCTTACTTCAGCCCCACTTCCGCCTCCAACTCCGCCGCCAGCTCCACACCAGTTTCTGACTTCAGCTCCACCTCTGACTCCAGCTCCACACCAGTTCTGCATCTGACTTCAACTTCAGTTCCATCTCTGACTACAGCTCCTCCTCCAACTCCAGCTCCACACCATCTCTGCCACTGATTTCAGCTCCGCCTCCAATTTCGGCACCACACCAAATCCGCCTCTGACTTCAGCTCCGCCTCTGACTTCAGCTCCGCCTACAGCTCCAGCTCCGCCACCAACGCCTTTTCCATGATGACATATTTTCTTTGGTCCCACCGGGATTTGAACTCGGGTCGCTGGGGTGAGAGTCCAGAGCACTATCCACTATACCATGAAGACTTCACTAGTGTTGCAGGGAAGGAATGTACACTATATGGTTTAATGGAGCATTCTCTGACTCCACCACCAGCTCTGCCTCTGACTTTAGCTCCACCTCTGACTTCAGCACCGCCTCCAGCTCTGCCTCTGACTTCAACCCCACTTCCGCCTTTGACTCTGCCTCCAGCTCCAGACCTGCTCTGCCTCTGCCTTCAGCTCCGCCTCCAGCTTCAGCTCCACCTCCAACCCTGACTTCAGCTCTACCTCTGACTCCAGCTCCACACCAGTCTCACTTCAGCTCCACCTCTGACTCCAGCCCCACACCAGCTTTGCATCTGACTCCAACTTCATCTCCGCCTCTGACTTCAGCTCCACACCAGCTCTACCTCTGACTTCATTTCTGCCTCTGACTCCAGCTCTACACCATCTCTGCCTCTGACTTCAGCCCCACTTCCGCCTCCAACTCCGCCGCCAGCTCAACACCAGTTTCTGACTTCAGCTCCACCTCTGACTCCAGCTCCACCTTCAGTTCCATCTCACACTACAGCTCCTCCTCCAACTCCAGCTCCACACCATCTCTGCCACTTACTTCAGCTCCACTTCCAATTCCGGCGCCACACCAAATCTGCCTCTGACTTCAGGTCCGCCTCTGACTTCAGCTCCGCCTACAGCTCCAGCTCCGCCTCCAACACCTTTTCCATGATGACATATTTTCTTTGGTCCCACCGGGATTTGAACTCGGGTCGCTGGGGTGAGAGTCCAGAGCACTATCCACTATACCATTAAGACTTCACTAGTGTTGCAGGGAAGGAATGTACACTATATGGTTTAATGGAGCATTCTCTGACCACCACCAGCTCTGCCTCTGACTTCAGCTCCACCTTTGACTTCAGCACCGCCTCCAGCTCTGTCTCTGACTTCAGCTCCGCCTCCAGCTCTGCCTCTGACTTCAGCCCCACTTCCGCCTTTGACTCTGCCTCCAGCTCCAGACCTGCTCTGCCTCTGCCTTCAGCTCCGCCTCCAGCTCCACACCAGTCTCTGACATCAGCTCCACCTCCAACCCTGACTTCAGCTCGACTGCTGACTCCAGCTCCACACCAGTCTCTGACTTCAGCTCCACCTCTGACTTCAGCTCCACACCAGCTCTGCCTCCAACTCCAGCCCCACACCAGCTTTGCATCTGACTCCTACTTCATCTCCGCCTCTGACTTCAGCTCCACACCAGCTCTACCTCTGACTTCATTTCTGCCTCTGACTCCAGCTCTACACAATCTCTGCCTCTGACTTCAGCCGGGATTTGAACTCGGGTCGCTGGGGTGAGAGTCCAGAGCACTATCCACTATACCATGAAGACTTCACTAGTTTTGCAGGGAGAATGTACACTATATGGTTTAATGGAGCAGTCTCTGACTCCACCAAATCTGCCTCTGACTTCAGCTCCGCCTCTGACTTCCGTTCCGCCCCCAACTCCAGCTCCACACTAGCTTCGCCTCTAACGCCTTTTCCATGATGACATATTTTTTTTGGTCCCACCGGGATTTGAACTCGGGTCTCTGGGGTGAGAGTCCAGAGCACTATCCACTATACCATGAAGACTTCACTAGTGCTGCAGGGAGAATGTACATTATATGGTTTAATGGAGCAGTCTTTGACTCCACCACCAGCTCTGCCTCTGACTTCAGCTCCGCCTCTGACTTCAGCTCCACCTCTGACTTTAGCACCACCTCCAGCTCTGCCTCTGACTTCAGCTCTACCTCTGACTCCGACATCAGCTCCGCCTCTGACTCCAGCTCCTCCTCCACACCATCTCTGCCTCCGGTCCCGGCTCCACACCAGATCTGCCTCTGACTTCCGTTCCGCCTCCAACTCCACACCAGCTCCGTCTTCAACGCCTTTTCCATGATGACATATTTTTTTTGGTCCCACCGGGATTTGAACTCGGGCCGCTGGGGTGAGAATCCAGTGCACTATCCACTATACCATGAAGACTTCACTAGTGTTGCAGGGAAGGAATGTACACTATACTCCAACTTCAGCTCCTCCAACTCCAGCTCCACACCATCTCTGCCTCCGGTACCGGCTCCACACCAGATCTGCCTCTGACTTCAGCTCCGCCTCTGACTTCCGTTCCGCCTCCAACTCCAGCTCCACACCAGCTCTGCCTCCAACGCCTCTGACTTCAGCTCCACACTAGTTCTACCTCTGACTCCAGCTCTACACCATCTCTGCCTCTGACTTCAGCCCCACTTCCGCCTCCAGCTCCGTCTCCAGCTCCACACCAGTCTCTGACTTCAGCTCCACCTCCAACCCTGACTTCAGCTCCACCTCTGACTCCAGCTCCGCCTCCAACGCCTTTTCCATGATGACCTATTTTCTTTGGTCCCACCGGGATTTGAACTCGGGTCGCTGGGGTGAGAGTACAGATCACTAATTACTATACCATGAAGACTTCACTAGTGTTGCAGGGAAGGAATGTACACTATATGGTTTAATGGAGCAGTCTCTGACTTCACCACCAGCTCTGCCTCTGACTTCAGCTCCACCTCTGACTTCAGCACCGCCTCCAGCTCTGCCTCTGACTTCAGCTCCGCCTCCAGCTCTGCCTCTGACTTCAGCCACATTTCCGCCTTCAACTCTGCCTCCAGCTCCAGACCTGCTCTGCCTCTAACTTCAGCTCCGTCTCCAGCTCCACACCAGTCTCTGACGTCAGCTCCAACCCTGACTTCAGCTCCACCTCAGACTCCAGCTCCACACCAGTCTCTGACTTCAGCTCCACCTCTGACTCCAGCTCCACACCAGCTCTGCCTCCAACTCCAGCCCCACACCAGCTTTGCATCTGACTCCAGTTTCATCTCCACCTCCGACCCTTACTCCAGCTCCGCCTGTGACTCCAGCTCTGCCTCTGACTTCAGCTTCGTCTCCAGCTCTGCCTCTGACTTCAGCCCCACTTCCGCCTTCAACTCTGCCTCCAGCTCCAGACCTGCTCTGCCTCTGCCTTCAGCTCCACCTCTGACTCCAGCTCCACACCAGTCTCTAACTTCAGCTCCACCTCTGACTCCAGCTCCACACCAGCTCTGCCTCCAATTCCACCTCTGACTCGAGCTCCAGCCCCACACCAGCTGTGCATCAGACTTCAACTTCATCTCCATCTCCGACCCTGACTCCAGCTCCGCCTCTGACTCCAGCTTCAGCTCCACCTCTAGCTACAACTCCTCCTCCAACTCCAGCTCCACACCATCTCTGCCACTGACTTCAGTTCCGCTTTCGTTTCCGGCGCCACACCAAATCTGCCTCTGACTTCAGCTCCGCCCCTCACTTCAGCTCCGCCTCCAGCTCCAGCTCCACACCAGCTCTGCCTCCAACGCCTTTTCCATGATGACATATTTTCTTTAGTCCCACCGGGATTTGAACTCGGGTCGCTGGGGTGAGAGTCCAGAGCACTATCCACTATACCATGAAGACTTCACTAGTGTTGCAGGGAGAATGTACACTATATGGTTTAATGGAGCAGTCTCTGACTCCGCCACCAGCTCTGCCTCTGACTTCAGCTCCTCCTCCAACTCCAGCTCCACACCATCTCTGCCTCCGGTCCCGGCTCCACACCAGCTCTGCCTCTGACTTCAGCTCCACCTCTGACTTCAGCACCGCCTCCAGCTCTGCCTCTGACTTCAGCTCCGCCTCCAACTCTGGCTCTGACTTCAGCCCCACTTCCGCCTTCAACTCTGCCTCCAGCTCAAGACCTGCTCTGCCTCTGCCTTCAGCTCCGCCTCCAGCTCCACACCAGTCTCTGACTTCAGCTCCACCTCCAACCCTGACTTCAGCTCCACCTCTGACTCCAGCTCCACACCAGCTCTGTCTCCAACTCCAGCCCCACACCAACTTTGCATCTGACTCCAACTTCAGCTCCGCCTCTGACTTCAGCTCCACACCAGCTCTACCTCTGACTTCAGCTCTGCCTCTGACTCCAGCTCTACACCATCTCTGCCTCTGACTTCATCCCCACTTCCGCCTTCAACTCTGCCTCCAGCTCCACACCTGCTCTACCTCTGCCTTCAGCTCCGCCTCCAGCTCCACACCAGTCTCTGACTTCAGCTACACCTCTGACTCCAGCTCCACACCAGCTCTGCCTCCAATTCCAGCCCCACACCAGCTTTGCATCTGACTCCAACTTCAGCTCCGCCTTTGACTTCAGCTCCACACCAGTTCTACCTCTGACTCCAGCTCTACACCATGTCTGCCTCTGACTTCAGCCCCACTTCCGCCTCCAGCTCCACATTAGTTTCTGACTTCAGCTCTACCTCCGACCCTGACTTCAGCTCCGCCTCTGACTCCAGCTCCACACCAGTTCTGCATCTGACTTCAACTTCAGCTCCACCTCTGACTACAGCTCCTCCAACTCCAGCTCCACACCATCTCTGTCACTGACTTCAGCTCCGCCTCCGATTCCGGCGCCATACCAAATCTGCCTCTGACTTCAGCTCCACCTCTGACTTCAGCTCCGCCTCCAGCTCCAGCTCCGCCTCTGACTTCCGTTCCGCCTCCGACTCCAGCTCCACACCAGCTCCGCCTCCAGCTCTGCCTCTGATTTCAGCCCCACTTCCGCCTTTAACTCTGCCTCCAGCTCCACACCTGCTCTGCCTCTGCCTTCAGCTCCGCCTCCAGCTCCACACCAGTCTCTGACTTCAGCTCCACCTCTGACTCCAGCTCCACACCAGCTCTGCCTCCAACTCCAGCCCCACACCAGTTTTGCATCGGACTCCAACTTCAGCTCCGCCTCTGACTTCAGCTCCACACCAGTTCTACCTCTGACTCCAGCTCTACACCATCTCTGCCTCTGACTTCAGCCCCACTTCCGCCTCCAACTCCGCCTCCAGCTCCACACCAGTTTCTGACTTCAGCTCTACCTCCGACCCTGACTTCAGCTCTGCCTCTGACTCCAGCTCCACACCAGTTCTGCATCTGACTTCAACTTCAGCTCCACCTCTGACTACAGCTCCTCCAACTCCAACTCCACACCATCTCTGTCACTGACTTCAGCTCCGCCTCCGATTCCGGCGCCATACCAAATCTGCCTCATATTTCAGCTTCACCTCTGACTTCAGCTCCGCCTCCAGCTCTGCCTCTGACTTCAGCTCCGCCTCCAGCTCTGGCTCTGACTTCAGCCCCACTTCCGCCTTCAACTCTGCCTCCAGCTCAAGACCTGCTCTGCCTCTGCCTTCAGCTCCGCCTCCAGCTCCACACCAGTCTCTGACTTCAAAAAGTGGCAAAGTGTCACTGTGGCAAAAAAGTGACTAAGTGTCAACTTTCGAAAAAACGACTGTCACCTTTGGAAAAAACGACTAAGTGCCACATCTCGAAAAAACGACAAAGTGCCACATCTCGAAAAAATGACAAAGTGCCACATCTCGAAAAAATGACAAAGTGTCGCCTCTCTGAAAAAATTACAAAGTGTCGCCTCTCTGAAAAAATGGCAAATTGTCGCCTCTCTGAAAAAATGGCAAAGTGTCGCCTCTCCGAAAAAATGACAGAGGGCCACCTCTGCGAAAAAATGACAAAGTGTCAACTGCGAATGGTGTCCATCCAAGGAAGGAGCGTGAGGGCCGGCTCCTTAAACACAGGCCGAGTGTCGCCCCGGACGGGCCGTCTTCTCCCGGCGCCCGCCCGCGTACGCCCCCCCATCCTCGTTCGTCCGTCTGCTCCCGGCGGGCCTCCGAGTACCCCCTCACCCAACCCACGGCACTCACTCCGTCCAGCGATAGCCGGCCGGCGTCCTACGCCCCGGTGCGCGGAGCCGTACGATACTGCTCCATGATGACTGTGGGGCATCCCACTCCCGGTAAACGATATAGCATGTTTGAGAAGAGCCTGGTGCTAAATGACTTGCATACGACCTGATTCAGGGTCAGGGTCTCGTAAGTAGCAGAGCAGCTACATCGCTGCGATCTATTGAGAGTCAGCCCTCGATCCAACCTTTTGTCGGCCGGTGTCACCTCCGGGGGCCGGTTCGGCATCCCTCCCGCCGGGGTAGGCTGCTACCAGGGGAGTCGTCCGACTCTGAAGAATATCCGCCGCGGCGGAAGACAGCGGTCACCTCCAGCACTTCCATACATCCAGCCACGGAGGTCGCTCTTCCACACTTCCAGCCACGGAGGTGGCTCTTCCATAGCTCCAGCCAGGGTGGTTGCTCTTCCATACTTCAATAGCTCCAGCCACGGAGGTGGCTGGCCGGTACTTCCATACTTGCAGCCACAGCGCTGGCGAAAATTGCACTAAGTGCGAAAGCCCATTCATTTACAACGGCGTGTCCGCAAGGCGGCGACATTTCCCCGTTACCGCTGGCTGCGTCGGCGGGAGATGATCCGAGCGCATCTGAGCGCCTGGAACTCTGCGCCGGCGTGGTCGAGCGGCTGGCCTCGGTAGTTGAGGTACCAGGGGTGGCCTGGGGACCTCCAGGCGGGGCTTGTGAGAGAGTGAAGCCGAGCGGCTGGAACTCTGGGCCGGCGTGGTTAAGCAGCATGCCCGCGGAGGTGGCTCTTCCATAGCTCCAGCCACGGAGGTGGCTCTTCCATACTTCCATAGCTCCAGCCACGGGGGTGGCACTTCCATAGCTCCAGCCACGGTGGTGGCTCTTCCATACTTCCATAGCTCCAGCCACGGAGGTGGCTCTTCCATACTTCCATAGCTCCAGCCACGGGGTTGGCACTTCCATAGCTCCAGCCACGGTGGTGGCTCTTCCATACTTCCATAGCTCCAGCCACGGAGGTGGTACTTCCACACTTCCATAGCTCCAGCCACGGAGGTGGCACTTCCATAGCTCCAGCCACGGTGGTGGCTCTTCCATACTTCCATAGCTCCAGCCACGGAGGTGGCACTTCCACACTTCCATAGCTCCAGCCACGGAGGTGGCACTTCCATAGCTCCAGCCACGGTGGTGGCTCTTCCATACTTCCATAGCTCCAGCCACGGAGGTGGCACTTCCACACTTCCATAGCTCCAGCCACGGAGGTGGCACTTCCATAGCTCCAGCCAGGGTGGTTGCTCTTCCATACTTCCATAGCTCCAGCCACGGTGGTGGCTCTTCCATACTTCCATAGCTCCAGCTACGGAGGTGGCACTTCCACACTTCCATAGCTCCAGCCACGGAGGTGGCTGCACTTCCATAGCTCCAGCCACGGAGGTGGCACTTCCATACTTCCATAGCTCCAGCCACGGTTGTTGCTCTTCCATACTTCCATAGCTCCAGCCAAGGAGGTGGCACTTCCACACTTCCATAGCTCCAGCCACGGAGGTGGCACTTCCAGCCACGGAGGTGGCACTTTCACACTTCCAGCCACGGAGGTGAATGGCACTTGCACACTTTTAGCCACGGAGCATGCTGGCACTTCCACACTTCCAGCCACGGAGCATGCTGGCACTTCCACACTTCCAGCCACGGAGCATGCTGGCACTTGCACACTTCCAGCCACGGAGGTGGCTGGCACTTGCACACTTCCAGTCACTGAGCATGCTGGCACATCCACACTTCCAGCCACGGAGCATAATGGCACTTCCACACTTCCAGCCACGGAGCATGCTGGCACTTGCACACTTCCAGCCACGGAGGTGGCTGGCACTTGCACACTTCCAGCCACGGAGCATGCTGGCACTTCCACACTTCCAGCCACGGAGCATGCTGGCACTTCCACACTTCCAGCCACGGAAAATGCTGGCACTTGCACACTTCCAGCCACGGAGGTGGATGGCACTTGAACACTTCCAGCCACGGAGCATGCTGGCACTTCCACACTTCCTGCCACGGAGGTGGCTCTTTCTTCCTTTCATCCATCCATCCATCCATCCATCCATCCATCCATCCATCCATCCATCCATCCATCCATCCATCCATCCATCCATCCATCCATCCATCCATCCATCCTTGCTTGGCACTCGTTGTGGAAGGCTAAGTCGGCGTGATCTTGCCCAAAAAGTCCCTCCTCACCTCCAGCTGGAAGTGGAAAAAATCCTCCACCTGCTTGGCCGAGGTTCTGGAAGCCAGCAGCTCGCAGAATGTTGACAAAGTTTCACTGGAAGAAAAAGAAAAGAGGCGACCGAGTGCGCATTTCACCTACCGCCGATTGTCCACTAGAGGAAGCGTTACTCCGTCGCAGAATCTGCGCCGACGCACTCGGCACCCCGCGAATTTATGGTGCCGGTGCGGGTGTTCTGGGTGCAAAATGGCCCCCCAAGTGGTAGAACAAAATCAGACTTTGTCTTTTAGGTCGAAATTAATGCCAAGTTTTGAAATGCGCTGGCAGGGGTGGACCAGGGCCCGTTAAAAGTGCTTGGCCGGGGTTCTGGAAGCCCGGTTCGGCGTGATATTGCCCAAAAAGCCGCTCGTGAGCTCCAGCTGGAAGTGTAAAAAGAACCGGGCTGGTTAAAAAAAAGAACCGGGCGGCCCGGTAAAATTGCTTAGCCGGGGTCCTGGAAGCCTAACCCGGCGTGATATTGCCCAAAAAGCCGCTCGTGAGCTCCAGCTGGAAGTGTAAAAAGAACCGGGCTGGTTAAAAAAAAAACCGGGCGGCCCGGTGGAATTGCTTAGCCGGAGTCCTGGAAGCCTAACCCGGCGTGATCTTGTGCAAAAAGCCGCTGCTGAGCTCCAGCTGGAAGTGTAAAAAGAACCGGGCTGGTTAAAAAAAAGAACCGGGCGGCCCGGTAAAATTGCTTGGCCGGGGTCCTGGAAGCCTAACCCGGCGTGATATTGCCCGAAAGTCGGCCTCTATACTTCCATATTAGGTACCAGGCGCTCACAGCCAACTTGGCGAAAATTTTCTAAGTGCCCACGGCTCTGCGGGGAATGTGCGTCCGACCCGCGCCTGTTCTCCAGCCGGCCTGAAATAACGCAAAACCAGCCTTTCCCCCTGGAGCTCACAGCCAAAGGCGAAACTTTTCTAAGTGCCTACGGCTCGGCGGGCTTTTGAGTCCGCCCCGCGCCGGTTCGTCGGTCGGCCTCAAAAAGCGAAAAATCAGCCTCTCTCCCTGGAGCTCGACTCGAGTTGATCATTATACATGAAGAAATAACCAATTTCATCGTTTGGTTTATGTTTTACACGCGTTTTAAATTTTATTGCCAAAATCGCTTTTTCTCGCCGAGATAAGCACGTTTTCTGAAATGCCGCTCTCCCGTCACTCTGGTTAATGTGTTATAAAAAAAAGTGCTGTTGGGGGCTAGGGAGTATCGAGTTGATCATTATACAAGAAGAAATAACCAATTTCAACGTTTGGTTTATGTTTCACACGCGTTTTAAATTTTATTGCCGAAATCGCTTTTTCTCGCCGAGATAAGCACGTTTTCTGAAATGTCGCTCTCCCGTCACTCTGGTTAATGTGTTATAAAAATAAGTGCTGTTGGGGGCTAGGGAGTATCGAGTTGATCATTATACATGAAGAAATAACAAATTTCATCGTTTGGTTTTTGTTTTACACGCGTTTTAAATTTTATGCCGAAATCGCTTTTTCTCGCCGAGATAAGCACGTTTTCTGAAATGTCGCTCTCCCGTCACTCTGGTTAATGTGTTATAAAAAAAAGTGCTGTTGGGGGCTAGGGAGTATCGAGTTGATCATTATACATGAAGAAATAACCAATTTCATCGTTTGGTTTATGTTTTACACGCGTTTTAAATTTTATTGCCGAAATCTCTTTTTCTCGCCGAGATAAGCACGTTTTCTGAAATGCCGCTCTCCCGTCACTCTGGTTAATGTGTTATAAAAAAAAAGGGCTGTTGGGGGCTAGGGAGTATCAAGTTGATCTGCTTAGCCGGGGTCCTGGAAGCGTAACCCGGCGTGATCTTGTGCAAAAAGCCGCTCCCGAGCTCCAGCTGGAAGTGTAAAAAGAACCGGAGCTGGATAAAAAAAAGAACCGGGCGGCCCGGTGGAATTGCTTAGCCGGGGTCCTGGAAGCCTAGCCCGGCGTGATATTGCCCAAAAAGCCGCTGCTGAGCTGCAGCTGGAAGTGTAAAAAGAACCGGGCTGGTTAAAAAAAAGAACCGGGCGGCCCGGTAAAATTGCTTAGCCGGGGTCCTGGAAGCCTAACCCGGCGTGATCTTGCACGAAAAGCCGCTCCTAAGCTCCAGCTGGAAGTGTAAAAAGAACCGGGCTGGTTAAAAAAAAGAACCGGGCGGCCCGGTAAAATTGCTTAGCCGGGGTCCTGGAAGCCTAACCCGGCGTGATCTTGTGCAAAAAGCCGCTCCCGAGCTCCAGCTGGAAGTGTAAAAAGAACCGGGGCTGGATAAAAAAAAAGAACCGGGCGGCCCGGTAAAATTGCTTAGCCGGGGTCCTGGAAGCCTAACCCGGCGTGATCTTGCGCGAAAAGCCGCTCCTAAGCTCCAGCTGGAAGTGTAAAAAAAACCGGGCTGGTTAAAAAAAAGAACCGGGTGGCCCGGTAAAATTGCTTGACCGGGGTCCTGGAAGCCTAACCCGGCGTGATATTGCCCGAAAGTCGGCCTCTATACTTCCATATTAGGTACCAAGCGCTCACAGCCAACTTGGCGAAAATTTTATAAGTGCCCACGGCTCTGCGGGGATTGTGCGTCCGACCCGCGCCGGTTCTCCAGCCGGCCTGAAATAACGCAAAACCAGCCTCTCCCCCTGGAGCTCACAGCCAAAGGCGAACATTTTCTAAGTGCCTACGGCTCTGCGGGCTTTTGAGTCCGCCCCGCGCCGGTTCGTTGGTCGGCCTCAAAAAGCGAAAAATCAGCTTCTCTCCCTGGAGCTCGACTCGAGTTGATCATTATACATGAAGAAATAACCAATTTCATCGTTTGGTTTATGTTTTACACGCGTTTTAAATTTTATTGCCGAAATCGCTTTTTCTCGCCGAGATAAGCACGTTTTCTGAAATGCCGCTCTACCGTCACTCTGGTTAATGTGTTATAAAAAAAAGTGCTTTTGGGGGCTAGGGAGTATCGAGTTGATCATTATACAAGAAGAAATAACCAATTTCAACGTTTGGTTTATGTTTCACACGCGTTTTAAATTTTATTGCCGAAATCGCTTTTTCTCGCCGATATAAGCACGTTTTCTGAAATGTCGCTCTCCCGTCACTCTGGTTAATGTGTTATAACAAAAAAGGCTGTTGGGGGCTAGGGAGTATCGAGTTGATCATTATACATGAAGAAATAACCAATTTCAACGTTTGGTTTATGTTTTACACGCGTTTTAAATTTTATTGCCGAAATCGCTTTTTCTCGCCGAGATAAGCACGTTTTTTGAAATGTCGCTCTCCCATCACTCTGGTTAATGTGTTATAAAAAAAGGGCTGTTGGGGGCTAGGGAGTATCGAGTTGATCATTATACATGAAGAAATAACCAATTTCATCGTTTGGTTTATGTTTTACACGCGTTTTAAATTTTATTGCCGAAATCGCTTTTTCTCGCCGAGATAAGCACGTTTTCTGAAATGCCGCTCTCCCGTCACTCTGGTTAATGTGTTATTAAAAAAAAAGGGCTGTTGGGGGCTAGGGAGTATCGAGTTGATCATTATACATGAAGAATGTCACGCCTCGTACCCAGCCGTTCCTCCATGTTGTCTGTTGTCATGGTTTCGCCCGTGTGCTCGCCCCTCCCCTCCTGTGTGCCCCTGATTAGTTTGATTATGCTCACCTGCCTCTTGTTACCATGTCATGTATATAAGTCCTGTCTGCCCCCCCATGCCCTGTCGGATCATTGTCTTTCTGTCTTTTTGTTGCTGTTGTCTTGTTGCCGTAATGTCTTCACATCTTTTGTCTCACGTCCCTGTCGGTCAGTCATCTTGTTGGTTTTGGTTAGGAAGTCATGTTAGTTTGTTAAGTCATGTCAGTTTTGCCGAGTCTGTTTTTGAGTTCCTCAAATAAACCCTGGTACAAGCTGCACTTGGTCGCCCTGCTCCATTCCTCAATCCCGACAGAATGATCCGACCATCACAGCGACCAGCGCTTGGACCTCACTCCACCATCGGCTCCTATCAGAGACACCCGACCCAGTTCCAGCGCCGCAAGACACACGGCCCCCCCCCCCGACACAGTTCCGACGGCGCAGATGCTACGGCCGCCACCAGTTCCGGCGGCGTGGATCCAGCGGTCGTCACCCAGTCGGCCTTCGGCGGCGTGTGGCGTGCGGCCACCACCTGAACCAGTTCCAGCGGCGCGGATGCTGCGGCCGCCACCAGTTCCGGCGGCGTGGATCCAGCGGCCGTCACCCAGTCGGTTTTCATCGCCGCAAGACACACGGCCGCCCCCCCGACACAGTTCCGACGGCGCAGATGCTACGGCCGCCACCAGTTCCGGCGGCGTGGATCCAGCGGCGGTCACCCAGTCGGCCTTCGGCGGCGTGTGGCGTGCGGCCACCACCTGAAACAGTTCCGACGGCGCGGATGCTGCGGCCGCCACCAGTTCCGGCGGTGCGGATCCAGCGGCCGTCACCCAGTCGGTTTTCATCGGCGCAAGACGCACGGCCGCCCCCCCCGACAGTTCCGACGGCGCGGATGCTGCGGCCGCCACCAGTTTCGGCGGCGTGGATCCAGCGGCCGTCACCCAGTCGGCCTTCGGCGGCGTGCGACGTGCGGTCCCATCCCGACAAACCTGGCTAGTCGCCAGGTGGCTCCCATGGAACTATATTGTAGCGTTGACTGGCGTCTCGTACCCAGCCGTTCCACCATGTCTGTTGTCATGGTTTCGGTATGGACTTCCAGAGTTGCCGCCGACTGGCGTACGGACTTCCAGAGTTGCCGCCGATTGCGGTTCATGTCCCCGAGTTGCCGCCGATTGCGGTTCATGTCCCCGAGTTGCCGCCGATTGCGGTCCATGTCCCCGAGTTTGCCGCCGATTGCGGTCCATGTCCCCGAGTTGCCGCCGATTGCGGTCCATGTCCCCGAGTTTGCCGCCGATTGCGGTCCATGTCCCCGAGTTTGCCGCTGATTGCGGTTCATGTCCCCGAGTTTGCCGCTGATTGCGGTTCATGTCCCCAGTGTGTGCCGCTGATTGCGGTTCAGGTCCCCAGTGTGTGCCGCTGATTGCGGTTCAGGTCCCCAGTGTGTGCCGCGAGTGTGGCCCTGGCTCCCTGAACGCTGCCGGTTGCAGTTCATGTCCCCGAGTTTGCCGCTGATTGCGGTTCATGTCCCCGAGTTTGCCGCTGATTGCGGTTCAGGTTCCCAGTGTGTGCCGCGAGTGTGGCCCTGGCTCCCTGAACGCCGCCGGTTGCGGTTCATGTCCCCGGGTAGCTGCCGATTGCGGTTCTGACTGGCCGCTGAGGCCAATTGGACTGGTGCGCTTCCCCCCTCCCCCCCCGTTTGCTACGTGGGGGTTTCGGTTTTTTTTGGGACGTCGGGGGCCGTCCCCTTGGAGGGGGATACTGTCACGCCTCGTACCCAGCCGTTCCTCCATGTTGTCTGTTGTCATGGTTTCGCCCGTGTGCTCGCCCCTCCCCTCCTGTGTGCCCCTGATTAGTTTGATTGTGCTCACCTGCCTCTTGTTACCATGTCATGTATATAAGTCCTGTCTGCCCCCCCATGCCCTGTCGGATCACTGTCTTTCTGTCTTTTTGTTGCTGTTGTCTTGTTGTCTTCACATCTTTTGTCTCACGTCCCTGTCGGTCAGTCATCTTGTTGGTTTTGGTTAGGAAGTCATGTTAGTTTGTTAAGTCATGTCAGTTTTGCCAAGTCTGTTTTTGAGTTCCTCAAATAAACCCTGGTCCAAGCTGCACTTGGTCGCCCTGCTCCATTCCTCAATCCCGACAAAGAAAACACCAATTTCAACGTTTGGTTTATGTTTTACACGCGTTTTAAATTTTATTGCCGAAATCGCTTTTTCTCGCCGAGATAAGCACGTTTTCTGAAATGTCGCTCTCCCGTCACTCTAGTTAATTTGTTATGAAAAAAAAAGGGCTGTTGGGGGCTAGGGAGAATCAAGTTGATCTGCTTAGCCGGGGTCCAGGGAAGCCTAACCCGGCGTGATCTTGCGCAAAAAGCCGCTGCTGAGCTCCAGCTGGAAGTGTAAAAAGAACCGGGGCTGGATAAAAAAAAGAACCGGGCGGCACGGTAAAATTGCTTAGCAGGGGTCCTGGAAGCCTAACCCGGCGTGATCTTGCGCAAAAAGCTGCTGCTGAGCTCCAATTGGAAGTGTAAAAAGAACCGGGGCTGGATAAAAAAAAGAACCGGGCGGCCCGGTAAAATTGCTTAGCCGGGGTCCTGGAAGCCTAACCCGGCGTGATATTGCCCAAAAAGCCGCTCGTGAGCTCCAGCTGGAAGTGTAAAAAGAACCGGGCTGGTTAAAAAAAGAACCGGGCGGCCCGGTAAAATTGCTTAGCCGGGGTCCTGAAAGCCTAACGCGGCGTGATCTTGCCCGAAAGTTGGCCTCTAAGAGAATGGTAGGTGGATATTATGACAAAGTTTGATGGAGTATTGATTTATGACCTTAATAAAAAAGTATTAAATATTTTTTTTTTTTTTTTTTTTTTTTTTTTAAAAAGAGTTATTGAGGTCATAGAGTTTATGGAGGTCATAGGGAGGTCATAGGTTATAGGGTTAGGTTGTTATTTATTTAAATGTTGAATTATGGGTTGGGTTAGGGTTTGAGTTTTGGTATGTGTGTGTGGTGTGTGTGTGGTTGAAAGTCAAAAATGTTATGAGCTGCTGCTTCCTCCCTCGTCCTGTAGGGGGTGTTTAAGTGTTTCATTCACTTTCATCCTGAGATAGGAGTGCTAAGGTGTGTAAGTGTATTTATCTCAGGATGAGTGTAAATCTTGTTTTGTTTTGTTTTTTGGATGGTGGTAAGTCTGAACATATGTGTTAGATCATCTGTAAATCTTGTTTTGTTTATTTTTTGGTGGTGGGGAATATGTCTGTAGATGTTTAGGGTCTTAAGATTGTTGGGGGTGTCTGACCTTCTCACCTTGCGCGGCTCTTTACGGCGTGTGTCTGTATCTGGGTTGTATGTGTGTGTATGTGGCTGAGTTAAATTATTTGATGGTGGGAATATGTCTGTACATGTTTTGGGGTCTTAAGATTGTTGGGGGGTGTATGACCCTGCTTTATGACCTCGCCGCGTGTATCTGTATCTGTGGGATGTGTGTGTATGTGGCTGAGTTAAATTATTTTTGGTGCTATGTTTCAGTTTAAAAAAGCTTTTAATAATAGTATGAGGTGAAAAAAATGAATCTTACCTTCCGAGGGATGAAATTAGCTGGTCCTCAGTCCAATTTTGTGTATGGAGGAGAAAATGGAGTTTAAAAATGGGGTGGGGGTTAGGGTTAGGGGTCTTCAGGTCAGAATGTTCTTTAGGGCGGGAAAGTATCTGGATATATAGATGTGCAAGTGTTTAAACAGTCAGAAAAGGCCTTTACAAAGCTCAAACCACCTCAAGTCGGTCTCTACGCTCTGCGGATCTTTTAAAAGCAATGGTGAAAGGTAGGTTGTCTTTTTTTCCTAAAAATAAACTATTCTGTTATAATGCGATTGTATTTATGACGTATGTTTTTTTTTGTACATAGATATTATCGTCTATGCGGACGTCCACAATGCTCGTGAGTTTTATTATGTGTTTACATTATTCTGTTATTTTCTCCATCAGAAATGTGATGTTATTGTTTTTCTCAACAAAAAAAAGCGCGGTTAAATGATGACTTCAGTGGAGTCTACTTAACGCAGACGGATTACGGTGAATCACACATTCATTTATGTTAGTTAATATTAATACGTTGATCTTAAAATGTTTAACTTATGTATGTATGTTAGATCTGGTAGGTGCAGCGGAGCAAGACATCCAGAAAAACGGTCTGGGTGACACAGGTCGCGAAGGTTACAAAGAGCCTGCTTCAAACGTGTCGGATGTGTTGGGAGAATCGTCTGACGAGGGCTCAGCTCCGCATCTTTTAAGAGCATTTGAAGACCGACAGAATCGGCTCTTTGCTCAAAAAGCGGATGACGTGTCAGCGGGTCACGTGACGGACGCAGAGCTTGCGAATATTAAGTACGAGGAGTTGAACCAAACTCGCGAATCGTTAAAAGAAATTGAAGGTATGTCGAATTTTGTTTTATATGTATATATATATATATATATATATATATATATATATATATATTATTTTTCTATCATATATTTATGTTATAACATTGTTTCTTCTGTATACTTCAGGCGCTATTGACAGCCAACCACAGGCTGCTCAACCGAGGCGTCAGATGACTCGGAGTAGGAGGGGTCGAAGAAGGAGCAGGCTCACACACAACCCCCACCCATCCTTCCGTGTGAGAGAGAGGCGTCTGAAAGATTCAAGGTCTCATGCGTGTGACGGTGAATGTATTTACAGACAGCAACTTCGCTCTTGTCTCAAAGTAATACAGACATTGACATCTGCAATTGAAACATCGATAGTTTAAAATAAAAAGGCAATGTCTGACCCTAAACTCACGCCAGCTGAGGCAGACGTCATAGCAAGCATTGTTGAAATAGATTTTGAAACCGATGAAACAAATCATGAATCAGGTACAAGGCAGAGATTTTGTGATACCCCTGAACTAGATCAACAAATCTTGACAATTAACAACGATATTGAAATGTTATCGGATGGTGCGTATAGGAGTCAAATATCAGAATTAACATCACACCTGCTATCTGCTCTAGAGGGTGTAAATGCGGTGGTATCGGGTGAGCAGAGTGCCCTCAGCCCCGATGTGCCTAATCATTTACAAAGTGTGGTAGAGGGTCTTAATAATCAAAGTGTCAATGAAGGTAGCCAAAGTCCTACACACATTTCTTCACAATTGTTAAACTTGATAACTGAATTAAATAACCACACGTATGAGAGTGTACGTTGTCTCAGTCCTAACATACCGGCTCAACTGATTGACATTATCAACGAGTTAAATGTACAGCCGCCTGACCCGACTCACGATAATCAGTCTGTGTTGAATGATGAAATAATTGATGACATGTGCGTTGAACCCTTGGCGTGTATTGATGGTAGCGACATAGCGCCGTGCCTACAAACTCGCCAACAGCCTAACAACTGCGCTGTAATAATTGATCATCAAATTGAGGGCGACATAGCGCCGTCTCAACATACGGCGTTTCAGCAACCTGACGCTACCTCTCAGCCGCTGAGTCGTGTTCAACCCGCAGGCTCGGAACCTGTCGCTACCTCTCAGCCTCTAAGCCGTGTTCAACAAGGTGGCTCGGCTGTAGTTAACAGACCCCATTTCAATAATGTTGAAGTGCGGAGACGTATAAATCCCCCCATGCAATCGGGTAGCAGGGATTTTGCTTCTTTTTACATGCATATCGAAAATAACATCGAAGGTGTTTTGGAGGAGGTAGATGACATTGCACAAACGGGGGATGCAATTCAGATTGAGATTGTGGGGGGTGGTGACGAAAGAGAACATACCTACCAGCAAATGACTGATATAGACTCTATGAGGGAGCATGTACAAAGTATGCTAGAGCGTTTAGCACAGTCTAACACAGAACTTATGCTCGATGAAGGTTTAGAATTAGTGGTACAAATATTCAAGCCTTTGCGTGGAGGTATGCGTCGCAAACTGATACAATCCACTAATGTAGAAATATTAAAGAGAAAAAAACGACATTTGTACATGACTCTTAACAAAGACAACAATCTATGCTTTGCTCTCGCGTTAGCACATCTGCTAAACAGCTCGCTAACAACAAAGCAGGCCACACAGCAGGCTCGGCTCTTACAAGAGAGTGTAGGTTTGAACTGTCACACAGCTGTAAGTCTGGCTGATGTACACAAATTCGAGAAAGCCCTCAAAAGAAAGATAGTTGTAATGTACAGAAAAGCCGACTGCCGTCCTATGACTTTTTTTGAGACTCGCTACCCCAAATCAGCCGATGATATTTTGTTTATCCTTTTACTAGAGAATCATTTCTACGGCGTTAAATCCATTGAGGGGTTTGTAGGTCATACATATTTCTGTAGACACTGCTTCAAAGGTCACGAGAATTGGGAGCAGCATCGGTGCCCGGGGCACTGTCACGTGTGTCTTGATGCGAGATGTAAACAGCTACCCTTTAAACGTGTAATCTGTCCTGATTGTAATAAGACTTGTTATAATGACGAGTGTTTTATCAAACATAAAGAGCCGCGCAAGGCGAGAAGGTCAGACATCCTCAAAACTAACTGTGACACATATAAAAAATGCATGCAATGCGGCTTGCAATATTATGTGAAACCAGGTGCTAGTCGTGTCAAGCATCACTGCCTCGCTAAAAAATGTGCTGTGTGCGGTGACGACTTGAGGGGAGATACAATGCTTGATCCTCATCTGTGTTACATCCAACCTCTAAAAGCACAGCCTCCTTGTAGAAATGTAATATACTACGATTTTGAAACCTATGTAGATGAAGACGGGTCACTCAAACCCTTTCTTGTTTGTTGTAAATCGAATAGTATGGAGAAGCATTGGTTTGGTACCGATTGTGTCGACGGTTTTGTTAGTTTTTTCAGAAACCCTCGTTTCAAAGGTTCGACTTTTGTAGCACATAATGCTAGAGGTTTTGATTCCTACATTTTACTCAACAGAATGATCGATCTGGGTGTCAAATTTGACATTATAATGCAAGGGAGTAAGGTTCTCTCTTTTGTGGATGTTGATTTGAAATCGCGATACATAGACTCGCTCTCATTTCTGACCATGGCGCTAAGTGCGATCCCAAAGGCCCTAGGGTTTGAAGACAAATCAAAGGGGTACTTTCCACACAAATTCAGCTCGTTGGCTCATCTGAATTATGTAGGGTCTTATCCCGAGCCTTCGTCTTACGATGTTGAACGCCTGGCCCCCTCAGAGCGTGCAAAGTTCTACGAATGGTATGACAAAAACAGTATGGGGTCGTTTGATTTTGCCCAGCAGGCTGTAGCCTACTGTAAGAATGACGTGAACTTGTTATTCCAGGGTGGTGAGACATTTAGGGGTGAGTTTTTCGAAGCTACAGGTTGTGACCCCTTCAACGCTGTGACAATCGCCTCAGCCTGCATGAGTGTGTTCCGCACAAGATTCCTGAAGCCTCAAACACTGGCCATTACACCTGCAGACAACTACACGAACCAATATAAAGCTTTCTCGCAAGACGCTATCCAATATTTGCTGTGGGTCATGCACAGTCAAAATGTTCACATCAGACACGCTTTAAACGGCGGGGAAGTCAAAATAGACAACTTCTTTGTAGACGGTTATAGAGAGGTTGGAGGTGTGCGTATAGTGTATGAATATTTTGGATGCTATCACCACGGTTGTTCAGAATGCTTCGATCTTGCTAAAATATGTCCGACGACAAAACGCCCCTTTCAGGAAAGGTTCGATGCCACCCAAAAGAAAATTCGAGAACTACGTCTTAAACCGAATTTGCAACTTGTAATTATGTGGGAGCACGAATGGTTGCGAATGAAAAAGTTAGACGCGGCGACGGGCGAATTCATCAAAAAAGCTAAATTCCCATCACCGCTAAAGCCTAGACAAGCTTTGTTCGGGGGGCGGACAAACGCGTTTGTTTTAAGATATACCCCAAAACCTAACGAACGTGTGCTTTATGTTGATGTCACGTCGCTGTATCCATTTATCAATAGCACCTGTCTCTACCCCATTGATCATCCTGAAATCTTCCACAATGACTTCAAGGACCCCAGGATGTATTTCGGCTTCATCAGCGCTACAGTTAACCCACCGAGGGGGTTATATTTTCCTGTTTTGCCCTACAAATCACCTAAAGGTAAACTGCTATTCACATTATGTCGCACCTGTGGCGATGCCAACAATCAAAATACAGCCTGTGCGCACACTGATGAGCAAAGGTCATTAACGGGTGTCTGGACAACCCCTGAATTCGCCAAGGCTCTCGACCTCGGTTACACCGTTGTGAATATTTCCGAGGTATGGCATTACAGTCGAAAGAGTGACGCCATTTTTACCGACTATATGAGGACTTTTTTGAAAGGTAAACAGGAATCTTCAGGGTACCCCGCACATGTCATCAATCAGGCTGATAGAAACCAGTATATCGAGGATTATAAGACGCATCAAAATATTCAACTAGATCCTTCCAAAATTAGAGTGAATCCTGGAAAAAGGCAAGTTTCAAAACTATGTCTGAACAATCTCTGGGGTAAGTTGGCGCAGCGTGAGAACATGCCAAGCACAAAGATTGTGACAAAAACTAAGGATTTTCTCGAACTGCTTTTTTCAGGTCTGTATGACGTGACATTTATCCACTTTCTCAACAAAAAACGAGCGATGGTGCAGTATTGTTTTCGAACAAACACTGAGAAACCATTGACGAAAACTACAAATGTGGCTGCGGCGTGTTTTACAACGGCGTACGCTCGTTTGAAAATGTACGGCTATTTGGAAATGCTACAGAACCGGGTTTTGTACACTGATACGGACAGTATTATCTATACAGCTTTGCCCGGTGAAAGCGTTCTGCCTCTCGGAGACTATCTGGGTGATTTGACAGACGAGCTTTCCAACGACAGCATTGTAGATTTTGTCTCCGCAGGCCCCAAGACCTACGCATACAAACTGAGAAACAGTGGACGTGTCGTGATGAAGGTCAAAGGTATCACCCAAACACATGAAAGCGGGCAAAACATCAATTTCGATAGCATGCTTGATCTGGTTCAGGGGTACATCAACAACCAAGGCGCGTGCTCGGACGTGCTCTCTACCCCGCAACACGTCATTGTACGTGATAAAAAAGGCTTCCGATTAAAGAATGCCTCATTCAATAAGAGACTGAGGGTCGTGTACGATAAGAGACGCCTAGTCGGGCGAGGTCAGACGTTGCCTTTTGGGTTTTAACATTTTTTTTTGTTTTCCATGTGTAAAAATGTCTTTGAACCAAATTGAATTTGATCCTAGATTAGAACTACCTTTTGCCTGTATAATTAGTGGCCCTAGTGGATGTGGCAAGACTTTTCTGGTGAAAAATGTTTTAGAACACACAGATCATGTCATGAGACAAAAGCCTCATAATATTGTATGGGTTTATACTTCGGCCCAACCTTTGTATGATGAAGTCAAAAGTATGAATAAAAATATTGTATTTATCAAAGGATTGCCTGAATCTTTTGACGATGAAAAGTTGTTCCCCCCGCAGCAAAACCATCTGCTGATATTGGACGATGTCATCTTTCAAGCCTCAGACAATCAGGAAGTGGTTCGAATTTTTACACAATATAGGCATCATATGAATCTAAGCGTCATCATGTTAACGCAGAACATCTTCCACCAGGGTAAATTTAGCCGTACTATAAGCCTAAACAGTAATTATCTAGTTTTGTTCAAAAATCCACGCGATAAATTGCAGGTAACTGTTCTGGCTAATCAAATCTGCCCCAACAACCGGAAGTTCTTTCTGGAATGTTTTGAAGATGCGACGAGGGATCCGTACGGCTATTTACTGGTTGATTTGACGCCTACGTGTCCAGAACAATACAGACTGCGCACAGGCATACTACACAATCAATGGCCTACTGTTTATATTCCTAAGCAATAAAAACAATGTCTAAACTGTTAAAAAGAAATGCGGCGTTACTTAAGACTCTCTTTACCTGCAAGCCGGGCGAACGCAAACATTTACTCCTCAGAGCTCCTGCCAGTTTACTAAAAGCGCTATGTGAGATTGCTTTAAATCTCCTAAAAGGCCACATACCTCTAAATTCGAAACAATACAAAAAACTTAAAAAACAAAAAAGGAATATTCGATTTCTAGCCGATAAAAAAAATACTTTAAAGAAGAAAAGAGCTGTATTGGTTCAAAAAGGTGGTTTCATTTTCCCGTTGCTGGCTGCTTTTGCTCCTGTACTCGGAAGCGTCATCGGAGGCCTCATAAATAAATAAATTAAAAAAAAATGAGTTTGAAAACGGCGAATAAATTGTACCTCGTCTCCCCATACCAACTAGACAGGATGACTCGAGCGCAGCCAAACATCCTCGATACAGCTGAACGGGATTTAGATCGGCAGATGAAACA
Source organism: Syngnathus leptorhynchus (assembly GCF_054491065.1). Taxonomy (NCBI): domain Eukaryota; kingdom Metazoa; phylum Chordata; class Actinopteri; order Syngnathiformes; family Syngnathidae; genus Syngnathus; species Syngnathus leptorhynchus. The sequence continues at coordinate 442,312 of NW_028232024.1, forward strand.
GGTGTTGGAAAATAAAAATTTAAATCAATACGAAAAAATCAAAATGTATCAAAGCCTAATGCAACGTTACAGAGGATTATTAAAACAAAAGAATGAGGAGAGTGCCCCCATCACACTGAACGTATCGCAAGATCAGATAGAACGCGCCACCCCTCCCAATCAGAACAACAACAACAACGCCACGGAGCTGACGGAGATGGAGACGAGAGAACAGGTGCACGAGGACCCGCCGGGGATGAAAACTACGCAACAGGTGCAAACGGAGGAATGGACAGGGATTCTCGACGCTATAGGATCACGACATCATCGAAACGCCGCATACGTGTTGAGAAAATTAGCATCGAACGATATAGGATGGACGCCTCGGGGCGAATTTATATTTAATGGAAATCTTATCAGAGGATCTCATATGACCGATTTGATAAAAAAGCTCGTCGTGAGCGGTAAGAAAGTAGGCGGTCCTCCTATAGGCTGGAGTGAATTTTTGGAAACATTAACCCGTCTTAATTTACCGGAATCAAGCATTTCCAACCCTTTGGCACGTTCTGACTTTAAACGTTTAAAATACGCTAGAGCTGAAGATGAAGACGTTTCCCAAGCTAAAAATGCAAACGCAAAAAACATTAAGAAAAAAAAAAGAAAGCAAGCCGCAATGGCTCAAAAATGGGTTAGTTATTAAATATGAGAAATTTGATGTATGGTGAAATAAAAAAAACGTATATTGTATATGTTAGCATAAAAACACACTTGACTCTGTAACTCTCTTTTTAAAGATGTTTTATTGAATAAAAAGAGTTTTATAAAAAACATTAACGTGACTACGTACAATGACATTTTTTAAACTTATGCAAAGAACACGATGTCTGACCCCCGCACACTCGCCGAGCCCCACGTGATTTTCGAACAAAGGAGGTAACCATTGCATCATTGTGTAGGGGGTCTGTCGTGTAGCTATCCAAAACATCCAGATAAGTTAACCCGCATCTTCGTTGACTTAAATAATAAACACAGTGATGACCGCAGGTGCTCGTCAGTTCGTGTTGTAGTTGAATGTTATGGTAAATTATACGGTTAGAATGTTTTTTCAGAAAATCCAATATACTCTTAGGGTAAAATATATGGTCGGGTTCTAAACCAAAAGGGTCAAAGAATGTGGCCGAACCGTCTTTTTCTAACGTTAACCCCAGCCAGTGTTCCCCCGGCAGATGCCTCGGGTGCGTGTTTACAATGTAGTGTCTGGGGGGTGTGTCTGTGACGTCATGCAACTCGTCTGCTGCAAAAACGCCTCCAAAGAGAGGCCCATGTTGAAGCCTCATGAAACTGGTCAATTCACGCCCGTTCATCTTAATATTAATAATAATCCATCAGCACCTCTCTCTTGGCGTTGATTTCGACAATTGAATCATAAGCGGCGTAAACAATTAACGTTGTTGTGTGGGGAAGCGGATTACGAAATCGTAGATCCAGTCTGAGCACGCCGTTGTTTACTGGGGCAATGGCTCCTGAATCATCTCCGGGGTTCAGATTGAAGACAAAAAGCGAGTAACCTTGATTAAAATCATCTTGATCGATACAGAGTGGTAAATCCTTCAAAAAACGCCCCGTCGCTGTGAAAAGATTAAGGTATTCGCGTGTAGAAAGCCCCCCGCCAAAATAAGGCTGAAAAGCTTTGGACGGAATCTGTCGGCCTTCTTGCGAGAGACTTAGATATTCAATGTCGGCGTTGATAAAATTAAATGGATTTAAATCTTTTCTCCCAGCAAAACTCAAATGATTTACGAGGGCTAACACTATTTGTTTTGGCATATGTCCGAGAAACAGATTATCCTGATGACATATTCTGGAATTCTGAGCAATGGAAAACGTTTTAAGACAAATTCTCGTTAAAGGATAAATGGCATTGCCCTTGTGTAACGCTGCTTCGTGGCCAATAGCGACGGCTGGCGACACAGTTACTTTTTTCACAAATAATGTTGCCCCTAAAATCTTGAGACAGACGTCGTTGTTAGAAGCGCTCATGAGACAGAAATCATCGTTGGCTCTGGATAATTTCAAACGTAGATCCACGTGATTCAGTAGATGACGCTCGCAGAAAAATATATCGCTGTGTATGGGCCCCATAATTTGGAACTCTTGTGATTCTGCCAGTCGTAAAGCGCGCTTCCATAGTCCATCGTTGATATTGGGGCCTTCAAAAGCAATAGAGTCCATACGTCCCCTAGTATCTTTAACAAACATCCCAGCTGAGAATTGTGAATGGAGGGTATCTCTTGAAAAATTTAACAAAGTCTCAATTATTGCCCTATAGGGGTGAGTCGCACTAGATTGTGATATAAGACGGTCCCCTAGAACGACGTCAACTTGTGAAAATATGGTATTAAGAGGATAATTAATAATCCCCACAGCTTCATTCGCTGCTAGATTGCTTCCGTCTTTGTGTAATACTTTTAAACGTAAATGCAGCAATGTATCAGATAGATCGAGATATTTAGAGCCATCTCCGGGGATAAAAAATTCAATCGGGCCCGAATCTGTAATTGCCGATAAAGGAGGAATCTCCACATACTGTGTTTGATCTATTGATAATTGTGTAAGAGGTGGAGCAAAAATATCCAGCTCACTAAGACTGCATTCTTGGGAATTAAAATGTAAAAGCGACATTTTATTTATTTTATTTTTATTTTTTTAAGAGAATATGTCCGTCCTACGTCTTGGTCGCCTTTTGATGACTGGTTTGAAGTTTTTGATACTGCGTGTCTTTTTATTTATTCTCAATCTGAGGCCTGAGGGTCTTCGCCCACGACGTGAAAGAACTACAAGCCCCGCACCTCCTTGAGCGGCTTCCGGTTTACGTTTTATTTTTTCAATGACGCGGCCCGCCACATCCGTAGCAATGTTCCGCGCGGCACTTTGCAGATGCGGTCTGGCTAGGTTGAAACCTGATTTCAACATTGGAGCAACAAAACGAAATAGCTTCGCGAATATAGACCCTATCCCACGTCCGTACTGAACTGGGGCACCGTGGAAACCAGGATAGGAACCACCTATTTGACTTTCATAATATTTGACGAATCGATATAGATCGGGATGTGTCTCGAGTCTCATATTTTTCTAATGTTTCGGTCTAAAATGTAGAACTAGAACGATCTTCCCGTATTTGAAATTGATTGGTTGATTCTGGTCTGTGCGAATGCTAATATGGATGTGCTCAATGTGGCGTTTGTTTACATCTAAATAATATAACGTGGTGAAACTTCTATTTATGAGCGATCCAAATTCCCCTTCTAAAGGCAGGCTCCTTAGTAAAGGGGCGTGGGCGTCGCCAACAGTCTGATAGTGTATTACATCGGCGTAAATGAAAAGATGGTACCGCCCTCCCCTTCGATCAGCTGTCCGCGGGGCCTTTGTCCAATCTGTTTTTAATGGAAACCATTGCTCAGCCGGCAGGCCTACTAAATAAGCTAACGGTTCGTTAAATTTTAGTTCGTAGGGTTCTTTGGTGTGAAATTTAAATCTATGGGTATGCTGGTCGTATTCCACGTTTATTTTTTTGTTGGAAGCTTTCAATAACTGCGTTTTAATATCTTCAGCCAAGGAGTTGAGATCGCCATATATCTCCCCCTGCAGTTTCACCAGGGTGGGTAGGGGTGCCTCGTGAGGCTCGGTTGCTGGTTTTGTCATCTCTCTAAAGTAGAAGCCCCTTTTTTTCTCCGGTACATCTACACACGTGTTCACATATGTAATTTCACAAATAGCGACTTCCCAGGGCCCCTTTAAATCGATATTCTGGACCAATTCGACTCTAAAGTCCGTATTTGTATTATTCGGATACAAATGCATACTTGCGTTGGAGGTCAGGGTTACATAAAATCCATCCCTGACTTCACCCATCTTGAAATTTTATGAGTAATGATTGGTTTTGTCATTTCAGATATCTTTAACACTGCTGGCTGCCACCCAAGAATCAAATTTCGGAGGCCATCCGACCCAGCGTATCAAAAGTTCACGCCTCCCTGAGACCGTTCGGGATTTAAGAATTTTCTGAATGCTGAAAAATGTATTTTTCTTAATTTTCACTTTTTGGAGCTCATCTGCATAGAATACGCCATCTAGCGGCTCTCCGTCGTAATCGCTGAGTTTGTAAACCTTTGGAAAACGATTGAGAATTTCTACTACAGTGAAAAACTCATCTGAGAAAGATTGTTCGTACGATTTGTCAAAGACACCCTTTATTTTGGAAATTCTAACGTTGTCTCCTACGGCGAATCTTTTTTTATCACTCTTCTGTAGAGATACGTTGCCGTACAGGTTACGGAAAACGATGTCTGTATTTTCCATAGTCACCTCATTAGGCGACATCTTAATACTACGATGAAATGAATTATTATAAGAGGATAGAAAATCTTGAATTTTGTCGACATAACGTCTTGTATTATGCGCAGTGAAAAACCGCCACATCCTGGTCTTAAGAGTCCGATTAAAACGCTCGACTGTTTGTGCTTTCAAATCCGACGCTGTGGAAAAATGGATGATTTTATGACGTTTTATTAATTTCTGGAATTGCTTGTTGAAGAATTCTGTGCCAGCGTCCGTCTGCAAACGTAGCGGGATTCCGCTGTCTGACAGAATTGATTCAAATGCTTGGCTCACACTGGCGGCTGATTTATCCTTCAGAACGCGAGCAAAAGCCTTCTTTGAGAAAATGTCAATCACGGTGAGAATATATTTCATCCCATCATTATGTGATGACAAAATTTGCATATCACATAAATCGGCTTGTAGTTGTCTTTGAGCTCTTCGTGCATATACTCGATTTCTAGAGAAAGTCAGTCTTGCAGGTTTGTGTAATGTATATGCATTTTCTCCCGCAAGGAATGATTTCACTTTCTTCAAAGTGGGTTGGTTTTTTTTACAGCTCAAGAGAGCCGCCTTGTGGAGACGTTGAGCACCACCGAAACTTGCTGGATTTTTAACATTATAATACAATTTTTTCAGACATCTTTCCTCAGCCATTGTTGCAACCGTTGTGACAAATATGGAACCCGTTCGTGGTTTTAAAATGTTTATTGAAAGGAGAAAAACAGGTAAAATTCTTTTTTTTTTTTTGGTTACAATATATAAAACAAACCAGGTGTTAAACGTATAATGTTTGTTCTGGTTAGAATATAATCAAACAATGCGGTATAGGAGAAACAAGGTACATTTAAAAAAAAGGTATATTATAAAAATAAAAAAGTACATTTAAAAAAAAGGTACATTATAAAAATAAAAAAGTACATTTAAAAAAAAAGGCACATAGTTTTGTATTACATTTTAAGAACGTACATACGCTATCATAGACCGTATCACATGTTTCGGTACATTTGATTCGATAAGAATTTTGAATTTGTTCAATTCGGCTTTAACATCAATTGGAATATTATTGCGTATATGTACAATAATCAAATCATGGAACAATGTCATCAGAGTAAACAGGTGTGCGACAGATATTTCACTCCATTCGTTGATAACGAGTTTCAATTTGTTAAAGACTTCTTCTAAATTTGATAAAATACACACTAGATTAGTCCAAGTAATTTCTAAAACATTTTGGGATATATGTCTTATTTTTTCCATAATATCCACCAATTTCTGGACAGAAGCGTCGTTATTAGTGTCACGCTGTACAATTACTCGTTCCAAATCCTCAGTCCAATTTTGCAGATCGTTTCTTCTCAAAGAATTACCCATTTCTCTCAACCTCGTGTCTATGAAACACAAATTCAATCGCAGAATCAGAAATTTGGGCAAACTGTTTGTAATCAATAATACAGCTTTCTAGTTTCCCGAAGATGTCTTCTTCATAGGACAGATCTAACAAAATGACATTGATGATTTTTTTAACATCTATTTGTGGTAACTGAATATCGAGGTGCGTCAGCATTCTGTAAATAGCAGAAAAGAACTGTCTATTACATACTGATTTCATGATCTTATGGAAATTTTCGAACATATAATAATTTTCATGTTTTATGTACAGACATGTATGTCTCATCTGAGAAAGATCATCCAATTCACAAGCCAAACAATCACTTGCGGTATGTTTAAGCAGATCTTTGTGTAGTAAGAGAACTACGAACAATTTGATTCTTACATATTCAATTGGCGACATCCAGGGTAGCGCATTTTCGATTTCAAAACTGACGCTGGTTGATGACGAGGTGGATGGCAACGTTGAAGCCGCGGATGATGATGATTTCTTGCTCGTCATCGACCTGGATGTTGATTTGTCGGGGTCGCTGTTCAATACTGCCCCCTTTGGTGAATTCTCGCAGTCGCTGTTCATTACTGGTCCTTCTGTTGAGGCGAGATCTGGAGGTGAAGGCTGTTTTGCAGACAGGGAGACATTATCTGCTTCAAATGGTGGAATTGCCAGCTCGGGATACCATAGCTCCGATTCCACCGGGTTGTCCAGCGTGGTGAAAGACTGTCGTCTGGCCTCCTTTGCGTGCCAGGTAGCCGGTTCCTTCAACAGACGTGTGAATCGCCGATCTGTTTTTCCCTCTTCGTCTTCTTCATCCGATGAAATTATGATGATCGATTCGGCGTATAGCAACGGTGTGAATTCTTTCAAACATTCTCGACCGCAGTCATCTTTTGCAGAATCAGGATGCCGGGTCCCCGGATACGTGACGGTGCGTTCAGGGCAAATCGGTGTGGAAGTCTGCATGTCGATGTCAGCTTCGTCAGAAGCACAGCCGTGGGGGAATGGCGGTGAGGATGCAGGTGAACACAAATTAATTACCTCTTCGTGGTGATGTTGTAGGCCTTTCAGAATCTTTTGTTTCGGTTCCTTGTCTGCATCTTGGAAGGTAGGCAGAAGATTTTTGGCGCATCGTTTGTCAGACATTTTGTTTTTGTCTTGAGCAGTGAGATGTTTCTTGGCGAGATTCTTTGAGGTTTGAAGGTTTGGGGGGAGCTTTTTTTCTTATACAGAGCAGTTGTAAACGGTCCACGCCCTCCTCCTCCTCCTGGAGATTTAGGGGTGTGCTTGGAGTCTGGAGTAGGCGGTAGGAGATTTAGGGGTGTGCTTGGAGTCTGGAGTAGGCGGTACTTTGATTGTAGGGGGATGTAAAAATTAGAACGTATTGAAATGTTATTCAAATATTAATTTTTTTCTGACCCCCGCAATCGTGATCCACATTCTACTACACAAATACTGCTCCGTTATCATGGCAGTTAAGGGGTTAATTCTCCTCTGCCACTCTGATAAAGGGACTTGTAGAATCGTCTGAAGTACACCACACTCACTGTTGAAAACCTGAAGGCTAAGTAAAGCATCACATATTTCCCCGTCTTCCTCCTCCTCCTCCTCGGATAGCTGAGGTGAAACTTTGAGGCGGAAAAACCAACGGCCATTCGGTCCTAGTCTCGAAATCCAAGTTAGTGTGAGCTCCCCCTTCAGCCCCGTTTCTCCAACAAATTGGGGAAGGAGCTTTGGAAACAATTGACTGACGATGGCCCAGTCATTCGAGTTGAGGGATCCAAATCCGTGGGGCATAGTATATTTGCCATCCTCTTGCATGAAAAAGACCAGCTCGCCGATTCCGTGAAAATAATGATAACCCCAGGAAAAAGTAGGAGTTAAAGGCCATTTATTCTCAAGCTCCGTCATATTTAGAGGACTCTGTTGCAATCTTCTGACAAACATATGCTTCTTCCTAGGGGCCTGTAAAAGGCCATCTGCACCCAAGGGTGAGATGTGGACCGTCACAGGTGTTTCGCAAATCATACTTCTCAGTAGAAGGTTCAAAAATCAAGATACACAGCCTCCACTCCCCAGACTCTATATACCCAACATTGCCGATCCCACCCACTTTTTGCCTTTCATCGTCACGTGTTATATTTGTGTTATATTTTCAAAGATCTTGTTTGAACATTTTTAAACTCCATTTTCTCCTCCATACACAAAATTGGACTGAGGACCAGCTAATTTCATCCCTCGGAAGGTAAGATTCATTTTTTTCACCTCATACTATTATTAAAAGCTTTTTTAAACTGAAACATAGCACCAAAAATAATTTAACTCAGCCACATACACACACATCCCACAGATACAGATACACGCGGCGAGGTCATAAAGCAGGGTCATACACCCCCCAACAATCTTAAGACCCCAAAACATGTACAGACATATTCCCACCATCAAATAATTTAACTCAGCCACATACACACACATACAACCCAGATACAGACACACGCCGTAAAGAGCCGCGCAAGGTGAGAAGGTCAGACACCCCCAACAATCTTAAGACCCTAAACATCTACAGACATATTCCCCACCACCAAAAAATAAACAAAACAAGATTTACAGATGATCTAACACATATGTTCAGACTTACCACCATCCAAAAAACAAAACAAAACAAGATTTACACTCATCCTGAGATAAATACACTTACACACCTTAGCACTCCTATCTCAGGATGAAAGTGAATGAAACACTTAAACACCCCCTACAGGACGAGGGAGGAAGCAGCAGCTCATAACATTTTTGACTTTCAACCACACACACACCACACACACATACCAAAACTCAAACCCTAACCCAACCCATAATTCAACATTTAAATAAATAACAACCTAACCCTATAACCTATGACCTCCCTATGACCTCCATAAACTCTATGACCTCAATAACTCTTTTTAAAAAAAAAAAAAAAAAAAAAAAAAAAATATTTAATACTTTTTTATTAAGGTCATAAATCAATACTCCATCAAACTTTGTCATAATATCCACCTACCATTCTCTCCTCTATACTTCCATATTAGGTACCAGGCGCTCAGAGCCAACTTGGCGAAAATTTTCTAAGTGCCCACGGCTCTGCGGGGATTTTGCGTCCGACCCGCGCCGGTTCTCCAGCCGGCCTGAAATAACGCAAAACCAGCCTCTCCCCCTGGAGCTCACAGCCAAAGGCGAAACTTTTCTAAGTGCCTACGGCTCTGCGGGCTTTTGAGTCCGCCCCGCGCCGGTTCGTCGGTCGGCCTCAAAAAACGAAAAATCAGCCTCTCTCCCTGGAGCTCGACTCGAGTTGATCATTATACATGAAAAAATAACCAATTTCATCGTTTGGTTTATGTTTTACACGCGTTTTAAATTTTATTGCCGAAATTGCTTTTTCTCGCCGAGATAAGCACGTTTTCTGAAATGCCGCTCTCCCGTCACTCTGGTTAATGTGTTATAAAAAAAAAGGGCTGTTGGGGGCTAGGGAGTATCGAGATGATCATTATACATGAAGAAATAACCAATTTCATCGTTTGGTTTATGTTTTACACGCGTTTTAAATTTTATTGCCGAAATCGCTTTTTCTCGCCGAGATAAGCACGTTTTCTGAAATGCCGCTCTCCCGTCACTCTGGTTAATGTGTTATAAAAAAAAGGGCTGTTGGGGGCTAGGGAGTATCGAGTTGATCATTATACATGAAGAAATAACCAATTTCAACGTTTGGTTTATGTTTTAGACGCGTTTTAAATTTTATTGCCAAAATCGCTTTTTCTCACCAAGATAAGCACGTTTTCTGAAATGTCGCTCTCCCGTCACTCTGGTTAATGTGTTCTAAAAAAAAGTGCTGTTGGGGGCTAGGGAGTATCGAGTTGATCATTATACATGAAGAAATAACCAATTTCATCGTTTGGTTTATGTTTTACACGCGTTTTAAATTTTATTGCCGAAATCGCTTTTTCTCACCGAGATAAGCACGTTTTCTGAAATGCCGCTCACCCGTCACTCTGGTTAAAGTGTTATGAAAAAAAAAGGCTGTTGGGGGTTAGGGAGTATCGAGTTGATCATTATACATGAATAAATAACCAATTTCATCGTTTGGTTTATGTTTTACACGCGTTTTAAATTGTATTGCCGAAATTGCTTTTTCTCGCCGAGATAAGCACGTTTTCTGAAATGCCCCTCTCCCGTCACTATGGTTAAAGTGTTATGAAAAAAAAAGGCTGTTGGGGGCTAGGGAGTATCGAGTTGATCTTTATACATGAAGAAATAACCAACTTCATCGTTTGGTTTATGTTTTACAGGCGTTTTAAATTTTATTGCCGAAATCGCTTTTTCTCGCCGAGATAAGCACGTTTTCTGAAATGCCGCTCTCCCGTCACTCTGGTTAAAGTGTTATGAAAAAAAAGGCTGTTGGGGGCTAGGGAGTATCGAGTTGATCATTATACATGAAGAAATAACCAATTTCATCGTTTGGTTTATGTTTTACACGCGTTTTAAATTTTATTGCCGAAATCGCTTTTTCTCGCCGAGATAAGCACGTTTTCTGAAATGCCGCTCTCCCGTCACTCTGGTTAAAGTGTTATGAAAAAAAAGGCTGTTGGGGGCTAGGGAGTATCGAGTTGATCATTATACATGAAGAAATAACCAATTTCATCGTTTAGTTTATGTTTTACAAGCGTTTTAAATTTTATTGCCGAAATCGCTTTTTCTCGCCGAGATAAGCACGTTTTCTGAAATGCCGCTCTCCCGTCACTCTGGTTAAAGTGTTATGAAAAAAAAGGCTGTTGGGGGCTAGGGAGTATCGAGTTGATCATTATACATGAAGAAATAACCAATTTCATCGTTTGGTTTATGTTTTACACGCGTTTTAAATTTTATTGCCGAAATCGCTTTTTCTCGCCGAGATAAGCACGTTTTCTGAAATGTCGCTCTCCCGTCACTCTAGTTAATTTGTTATAAAAAAAAAAGGGCTGTTGGGGGCTAGGGAGTATCAAGTTGATCTGCTTAGCCGGGGTCCTGGAAGCCTAACCCGGCGTGATCTTGTGCCAAAAGCCGCTCCCGAGCTCCAGCTGGAAGTGTAAAAAGAACCGGGGCTGGATAAAAAAAAGAACCGGGCGGCCTGGTGGAATTGCTTAGCCGGGGTCCTGGAAGCCTAACCCGGCGTGATCTTGCCCAAAAAGCCGCTGCTGAGCTCCAGCTGGAAGTGTAAAAAGAACCGGGCTGGTTCAAAAAAGAACCGGGCGGCCCGGTAAAATTGCTTAGCCGGGGTCCTGAAAGCCTAACACGGCGTGATCTTGTCCAAAAAGCCGCTCGTGAGCTCCAGCTGGAAGTGTAAAAAGAACCGGGCTGGTTCAAAAAAAGAACCGGGCTGGTTCAAAAAAGAACCGGGTGGCCCGTTAAAATTGCTTAGCCGGGGCTCTGGAAGCCTAACACGGCGTGATCTTGTCCAAAAAGCCGCTCGTGAGCTCCAGCTGGAAGTGTAAAAAGAACCGGGCTGGTTCAAAAAAAGAACCGGGCTGGTTCAAAAAAGAACCGGGCGGCCCGTTAAAATTGCTTAGCCGGGGCTCTGGAAGCCTAACACGGCGTGATCTTGTCCAAAAAGCCGCTCGTGAGCTCCAGCTGGAAGTGTAAAAAGAACCGGGCTGGTTCAAAAAAGAACCGGGCGGCCCGGTAAAATTGCTTAGCCGGGGCTCTGGAAGCCTAACACGGTGTGATCTTGTCCAAAAAGCCGCTCGTGAGCTCCAGCTGGAAGTGTAAAAAGAACCGGGCTGGTTCAAAAAAAGAACCGGGCGGCCTGTTAAAATTGCTTAGCCGGGGCTCTGGAAGCCTAACACGGCGTGATCTTGTCCAAAAAGCCGCTCGTGAGCTCCAGCTGGAAGTGTAAAAAGAACCGGGCTGGTTAAAAAAAGAACCGGGCTGGTTAAAAAAAGAACCGGGCGGGCCGGTAAAATTGCTTAGCCGGGGTCCTGGAAGCCTAACCCGGCGTGATACTGTGCAAAAAGCCGCTGCTGAGCTCCAGCTGGAAGTTTAAAAAGAACCGGGCTAGAGAGAATGGTAGGTGGATATTATGACAAAGTTTGATGGAGTATTGATTTATGACCTTAATAAAAAAGTATTAAATATTTTTTTTTTTTTTTTTTTTTTTTTTTTTTAAAAAGAGTTATTGAGGTCATAGAGTTTATGGAGGTCATAGGGAGGTCATAGGTTATAGGGTTAGGTTGTTATTTATTTAAAATGTTGAATTATGGGTTGGGTTAGGGTTTGAGTTTGGTATGAGTGGTGTGTGTGTGTGGTTGAAAGTCAAAAATGTTATGAGCTGCTGCTTCCTCCCTCGTCCTGTAGGGGGTGTTTAAGTGTTTCATTCACTTTTATCCTGAGATAGGAGTGCTAAGGTGTGTAAGTGTATTTATCTCAGGATGAGTGTAAATCTTGTTTTGTTTTGTTTTTTGGATGGTGGTAAGTCTGAACATATGTGTTAGATCATCTGTAAATCTTGTTTTGTTTATTTTTTGGTGGTGGGAATATGTCTGTAGATGTTTAGGGTCTTAAGATTGTTGGGGGTGTCTGACCTTCTCACCTTGCGCGGCTCTTTACGGCGTGTGTCTGTATCTGGGTTGTATGTGTGTGTATGTGGCTGAGTTAAATTATTTGATGGTGGGAATATGTCTGTACATGTTTTGGGTCTTAAGATTGTTGGGGGGGTGTATGACCCTGCTTTATGACCTCGCCGCGTGTATCTGTGGGATGTGTGTGTATGTGGCTGAGTTAAATTATTTTTGGTGCTATGTTTCAGTTTAAAAAAGCTTTTAATAATAGTATGAGGTGAAAAAAAATGAATCTTACCTTCCGAGGGATGAAATTAGCTGGTCCTCAGTCCAATTTTGTGTATGGAGGAGAAAATGGAGTTAAAAAATGTTCAAACAAGATCTTTGAAAATATAACACAAATATAACACGTGACGATGAAAGGCAAAAAGTGGGTGGGATCGGCAATGTTGGGTATATAGAGTCTGAGGAGTGGAGGCTGTGTATCTTGATTTTTGAACCTTCTACTGAGAAGTATGATTTGCGAAACACCTGTGACGGTCCACATCTCACCCTTGGGTGCAGATGGCCTTTTACAGGCCCCTAGGAAGAAGCATATGTTTGTCAGAAGATTGCAACAGAGTCCTCTAAATATGACGGAGCTTGAGAATAAATGGCCTTTAACTCCTACTTTTTCCTGGGGTTATCATTATTTTCACGGAATCGGCGAGCTGGTCTTTTTCATGCAAGAGGATGGCAAATATACTATGCCCCACGGATTTGGATCCCTCAACTCGAATGACTGGGCCATCGTCAGTCAATTGTTTCCAAAGCTCCTTCCCCAATTTGTTGGAGAAACGGGGCTGAAGGGGGAGCTCACACTAACTTGGATTTCGAGACTAGGACCGAATGGCCGTTGGTTTTTCCGCCTCAAAGTTTCACCTCAGCTATCCGAGGAGGAGGAGGAGGAAGACGGGGAAATATGTGATGCTTTACTTAGCCTTCAGGTTTTCAACAGTGAGTGTGGTGTACTTCAGACGATTCTACAAGTCCCTTTATCAGAGTGGCAGAGGAGAATTAACCCCTTAACTGACATGATAACGGAGCAGTATTTGTGTAGTAGAATGTGGATCACGATTGCGGGGGTCAGAAAAAAATTAATATTTGAATAACATTTCAATACGTTCTAATTTTTACATCCCCCTACAATCAAAGTACCGCCTACTCCAGACTCCAAGCACACCCCTAAATCTCCTACCGCCTACTCCAGACTCCAAGCACACCCCTAAATCTCCAGGAGGAGGAGGGCGTGGACCGTTTACAACTGCTCTGTATAAGAAAAAAAGCTCCCCCCAAACCTTCAAACCTCAAAGAATCTCGCCAAGAAACATCTCGCTGCTCAAGACAAAAAAAAATGTCTGACAAACGATGCGCCAAAAATCTTCTGCCTACCTTCCAAGATGCAGACAAGGAACCGAAACAAAAGATTCTGAAAGGCCTACAACATCACCACGAAGAGGTAATTAATTTGTGTTCACCTGCATCCTCACCGCCGTTACCCCACGGCTGTGCTTCTGACGAAGCTGACATCGACATGCAGACTTCCACACCGATTTGCCCTGAACGCACCGTCACGTATCCGGGGACCCGGCATCCTGATTCTGCAAAAGATGACTGCGGTCGAGAATGTTTGAAAGAATTCGCACCGTTGCTATACGCCGAATCGATCATCATAATTTCATCGGATGAAGAAGACGAAGAGGGAAAAACAGATCGGCGATTCACACGTCTGTTGAAGGAACCGGCTACCTGGCACGCAAAGGAGGCCAGACGACAGTCTTTCACCACGCTGGACAACCCGGTGGAATCGGAGCTATGGTATCCCGAGCTGGCAATTCCACCATTTGAAGCAGATAATGTCTCCCTGTCTGCAAAACAGCCTTCACCTCCAGATCTCGCCTCAACAGAAGGACCAGTAATGAACAGCGACTGCGAGAATTCACCAAAGGGGGCAGTATTGAACAGCGACCCCGACAAATCAACATCCAGGTCGGTGATGAGCAAGAAATCATCCGCGGCTTCAACGTTGCCATCCACCTCGTCATCAACCAGCGTCAGTTTTGAAATCGAAAACGCGCTACCCTGGATGTCGCCAATTGAATATGTAAGAATCAAATTGTTCGTAGTTCTCTTACTACACAAAGATCTGCTTAAACATACCGCAAGTGATTGTTTGGCTTGTGAATTGGATGATCTTTCTCAGATGAGACATACATGTCTGTACATAAAACATGAAAATTATTATATGTTCGAAAATTTCCATAAGATCATGAAATCAGTATGTAATAGACAGTTCTTTTCTGCTATTTACAGAATGCTGACGCACCTCGATATTCAGTTACCACAAATAGACGTTAAAAAAATCATCAATGTCATTTTGTTAGATCTGTCCTATGAAGAAGACATCTTCGGGAAACTAGAAAGCTGTATTATTGATTACAAACAGTTTGCCCAAATTTCTGATTCTGCGATTGAATTTGTGTTTCATAGACACGAGGTTGAGAGAAATGGGTAATTCTTTGAGAAGAAACGATTTGCAAAATTGGACTGAGGATTTGGAACGAGTAATTGTACAGCGTGACACTAATAACGACGCTTCTGTCCAGAAATTGGTGGATATTATGGAAAAAATAAGACATATATCCCAAAATGTTTTAGAAATTACTTGGACTAATCTAGTGTGTATTTTATCAAATTTAGAAGAAGTCTTTAACAAATTGAAACTCGTTATCAACGAATGGAGTGAAATAACTGTCGCACACCTGTTTACTCTGATGACATTGTTCCATGATTTGATTATTGTACATATACGCAATAATATTCCAATTGATGTTAAAGCCGAATTGAACAAATTCAAAATTCTTATCGAATCAAATGTACCGAAACATGTGATACGGTCTATGATAGCGTATGTACGTTCTTAAAATGTAATACAAAACTATGTGCCTTTTTTTTAAATGTACTTTTTTATTTTTATAATGTACCTTTTTTTTTAAATGTACTTTTTTATTTTTATAATATACCTTTTTTTTAAATGTACCTTGTTTCTCCTATACCGCATTGTTTGATTATATTCTAACCAGAACAAACATTATACGTTTAACACCTGGTTTGTTTTATATATTGTAACCAAAAAAAAAAAAAAGAATTTTACCTGTTTTTCTCCTTTCAATAAACATTTTAAAACCACGAACGGGTTCCATATTTGTCACAACGGTTGCAACAATGGCTGAGGAAAGATGTCTGAAAAAATTGTATTATAATGTTAAAAATCCAGCAAGTTTCGGTGGTGCTCAACGTCTCCACAAGGCGGCTCTCTTGAGCTGTAAAAAAAACCAACCCACTTTGAAGAAAGTGAAATCATTCCTTGCGGGAGAAAATGCATATACATTACACAAACCTGCAAGACTGACTTTCTCTAGAAACAAAGTATATGCACGAAGAGCTCAAAGACAACTACAAGCCGATTTATGTGACATGCAAATTTTGTCATCACATAATGATGGGATGAAATATATTCTCACCGTGATTGACATTTTCTCAAAGAAGGCTTTTGCTCGCGTTCTGAAGGATAAATCAGCCGCCAGTGTGAGCCAAGCATTTGAATCAATTCTGTCAGACAGCGGAATCCCGCTACGTTTGCAGACGGACGCTGGCACAGAATTCTTCAACAAGCAATTCCAGAAATTAATAAAACGTCATAAAATCATCCATTTTTCCACAGCGTCGGATTTGAAAGCACAAACAGTCGAGCGTTTTAATCGGACTCTTAAGACCAGGATGTGGCGGTTTTTCACTGCGCATAATACAAGACGTTATGTCGACAAAATTCAAGATTTTCTATCCTCTTATAATAATTCATTTCATCGTAGTATTAAGATGTCGCCTAATGAGGTGACTATGGAAAATACAGACATCGTTTTCCGTAACCTGTACGGCAACGTATCTCTACAGAAGAGTGATAAAAAAAGATTCGCCGTAGGAGACAACGTTAGAATTTCCAAAATAAAGGGTGTCTTTGACAAATCGTACGAACAATCTTTCTCAGATGAGTTTTTCACTGTAGTAGAAATTCTCAATCGTTTTCCAAAGGTTTACAAACTCAGCGATTACGACGGAGAGCCGCTAGATGGCGTATTCTATGCAGATGAGCTCCAAAAAGTGAAAATTAAGAAAAATACATTTTTCAGCATTCAGAAAATTCTTAAATCCCGAACGGTCTCAGGGAGGCGTGAACTTTTGATACGCTGGGTCGGATGGCCTCCGAAATTTGATTCTTGGGTGGCAGCCAGCAGTGTTAAAGATATCTGAAATGACAAAACCAATCATTACTCATAAAATTTCAAGATGGGTGAAGTCAGGGATGGATTTTATGTAACCCTGACCTCCAACGCAAGTATGCATTTGTATCCGAATAATACAAATACGGACTTTAGAGTCGAATTGGTCCAGAATATCGATTTAAAGGGGCCCTGGGAAGTCGCTATTTGTGAAATTACATATGTGAACACGTGTGTAGATGTACCGGAGAAAAAAAGGGGCTTCTACTTTAGAGAGATGACAAAACCAGCAACCGAGCCTCACGAGGCACCCCTACCCACCCTGGTGAAACTGCGGGGGGAGATATATGGCGATCTCAACTCCTTGGCTGAAGATATTAAAACGCAGTTATTGAAAGCTTCCAACAAAAAAATAAACGTGGAATACGACCAGCATACCCATAGATTTAAATTTCACACCAAAGAACCCTACGAACTAAAATTTAACGAACCGTTAGCTTATTTAGTAGGCCTGCCGGCTGAGCAATGGTTTCCATTAAAAACAGATTGGACAAAGGCCCCGCGGACAGCTGATCGAAGGGGAGGGCGGTACCATCTTTTCATTTACGCCGATGTAATACACTATCAGACTGTTGGCGACGCCCACGCCCCTTTACTAAGGAGCCTGCCTTTAGAAGGGGAATTTGGATCGCTCATAAATAGAAGTTTCACCACGTTATATTATTTAGATGTAAACAAACGCCACATTGAGCACATCCATATTAGCATTCGCACAGACCAGAATCAACCAATCAATTTCAAATACGGGAAGATCGTTCTAGTTCTACATTTTAGACCGAAACATTAGAAAAATATGAGACTCGAGACACATCCCGATCTATATCGATTCGTCAAATATTATGAAAGTCAAATAGGTGGTTCCTATCCTGGTTTCCACGGTGCCCCAGTTCAGTACGGACGTGGGATAGGGTCTATATTCGCGAAGCTATTTCGTTTTGTTGCTCCAATGTTGAAATCAGGTTTCAACCTAGCCAGACCGCATCTGCAAAGTGCCGCGCGGAACATTGCTACGGATGTGGCGGGCCGCGTCATTGAAAAAATAAAACGTAAACCGGAAGCCGCTCAAGGAGGTGCGGGGCTTGTAGTTCTTTCACGTCGTGGGCGAAGACCCTCAGGCCTCAGATTGAGAATAAATAAAAAGACACGCAGTATCAAAAACTTCAAACCAGTCATCAAAAGGCGACCAAGACGTAGGACGGACATATTCTCTTAAAAAATAAAAATAAAATAAATAAAATGTCGCTTTTACATTTTAATTCCCAAGAATGCAGTCTTAGTGAGCTGGATATTTTTGCTCCACCTCTTACACAATTATCAATAGATCAAACACAGTATGTGGAGATTCCTCCTTTATCGGCAATTACAGATTCGGGCCCGATTGAATTTTTTATCCCCGGAGATGGCTCTAAATATCTCGATCTATCTGATACATTGCTGCATTTACGTTTAAAAGTATTACACAAAGACGGAAGCAATCTAGCAGCGAATGAAGCTGTGGGGATTATTAATTATCCTCTTAATACCATATTTTCACAAGTTGACGTCGTTCTAGGGGACCGTCTTATATCACAATCTAGTGCGACTCACCCCTATAGGGCAATAATTGAGACTTTGTTAAATTTTTCAAGAGATACCCTCCATTCACAATTCTCAGCTGGGATGTTTGTTAAAGATACTAGGGGACGTATGGACTCTATTGCTTTTGAAGGCCCCAATATCAACGATGGACTATGGAAGCGCGCTTTACGACTGGCAGAATCACAAGAGTTCCAAATTATGGGGCCCATACACAGCGATATATTTTTCTGCGAGCGTCATCTACTGAATCACGTGGATCTACGTTTGAAATTATCCAGAGCCAACGATGATTTCTGTCTCATGAGCGCTTCTAACAACGACGTCTGTCTCAAGATTTTAGGGGCAACATTATTTGTGAAAAAAGTAACTGTGTCACCAGCCGTCGCTATTGGCCACGAAGCAGCGTTACACAAGGGCAATGCCATTTATCCTTTAACGAGAATTTGTCTTAAAACGTTTTCCATTGCTCAGAATTCCAGAATATGTCATCAGGATAATCTGTTTCTCGGACATATGCCAAAACAAATAGTGTTAGCCCTCGTAAATCATTTGAGTTTTGCTGGGAGAAAAGATTTAAATCCATTTAATTTTATCAACGCCGACATTGAATATCTAAGTCTCTCGCAAGAAGGCCGACAGATTCCGTCCAAAGCTTTTCAGCCTTATTTTGGCGGGGGGCTTTCTACACGCGAATACCTTAATCTTTTCACAGCGACGGGGCGTTTTTTGAAGGATTTACCACTCTGTATCGATCAAGATGATTTTAATCAAGGTTACTCGCTTTTTGTCTTCAATCTGAACCCCGGAGATGATTCAGGAGCCATTGCCCCAGTAAACAACGGCGTGCTCAGACTGGATCTACGATTTCGTAATCCGCTTCCCCACACAACAACGTTAATTGTTTACGCCGCTTATGATTCAATTGTCGAAATCAACGCCAAGAGAGAGGTGCTGATGGATTATTATTAATATTAAGATGAACGGGCGTGAATTGACCAGTTTCATGAGGCTTCAACATGGGCCTCTCTTTGGAGGCGTTTTTGCAGCAGACGAGTTGCATGACGTCACAGACACACCCCCCAGACACTACATTGTAAACACGCACCCGAGGCATCTGCCGGGGGAACACTGGCTGGGGTTAACGTTAGAAAAAGACGGTTCGGCCACATTCTTTGACCCTTTTGGTTTAGAACCCGACCATATATTTTACCCTAAGAGTATATTGGATTTTCTGAAAAAACATTCTAACCGTATAATTTACCATAACATTCAACTACAACACGAACTGACGAGCACCTGCGGTCATCACTGTGTTTATTATTTAAGTCAACGAAGATGCGGGTTAACTTATCTGGATGTTTTGGATAGCTACACGACAGACCCCCTACACAATGATGCAATGGTTACCTCCTTTGTTCGAAAATCACGTGGGGCTCGGCGAGTGTGCGGGGGTCAGACATCGTGTTCTTTGCATAAGTTTAAAAAATGTCATTGTACGTAGTCACGTTAATGTTTTTTATAAAACTCTTTTTATTCAATAAAACATCTTTAAAAAGAGAGTTACAGAGTCAAGTGTGTTTTTATGCTAACATATACAATATACGTTTTTTTTATTTCACCATACATCAAATTTCTCATATTTAATAACTAACCCATTTTTGAGCCATTGCGGCTTGCTTTCTTTTTTTTTTCTTAATGTTTTTTGCGTTTGCATTTTTAGCTTGGGAAACGTCTTCATCTTCAGCTCTAGCGTATTTTAAACGTTTAAAGTCAGAACGTGCCAAAGGGTTGGAAATGCTTGATTCCGGTAAATTAAGACGGGTTAATGTTTCCAAAAATTCACTCCAGCCTATAGGAGGACCGCCTACTTTCTTACCGCTCACGACGAGCTTTTTTATCAAATCGGTCATATGAGATCCTCTGATAAGATTTCCATTAAATATAAATTCGCCCCGAGGCGTCCATCCTATATCGTTCGATGCTAATTTTCTCAACACGTATGCGGCGTTTCGATGATGTCGTGATCCTATAGCGTCGAGAATCCCTGTCCATTCCTCCGTTTGCACCTGTTGCGTAGTTTTCATCCCCGGCGGGTCCTCGTGCACCTGTTCTCTCGTCTCCATCTCCGTCAGCTCCGTGGCGTTGTTGTTGTTGTTCTGATTGGGAGGGGTGGCGCGTTCTATCTGATCTTGCGATACGTTCAGTGTGATGGGGGCACTCTCCTCATTCTTTTGTTTTAATAATCCTCTGTAACGTTGCATTAGGCTTTGATACATTTTGATTTTTTCGTATTGATTTAAATTTTTATTTTCCAACACCTGTTTCATCTGCCGATCTAAATCCCGTTCAGCTGTATCGAGGATGTTTGGCTGCGCTCGAGTCATCCTGTCTAGTTGGTATGGGGAGACGAGGTACAATTTATTCGCCGTTTTCAAACTCATTTTTTTTTAATTTATTTATTTATGAGGCCTCCGATGACGCTTCCGAGTACAGGAGCAAAAGCAGCCAGCAACGGGAAAATGAAACCACCTTTTTGAACCAATACAGCTCTTTTCTTCTTTAAAGTATTTTTTTTATCGGCTAGAAATCGAATATTCCTTTTTTGTTTTTTAAGTTTTTTGTATTGTTTCGAATTTAGAGGTATGTGGCCTTTTAGGAGATTTAAAGCAATCTCACATAGCGCTTTTAGTAAACTGGCAGGAGCTCTGAGGAGTAAATGTTTGCGTTCGCCCGGCTTGCAGGTAAAGAGAGTCTTAAGTAACGCCGCATTTCT
This sequence comes from Syngnathus leptorhynchus, assembly GCF_054491065.1. NCBI lineage: Eukaryota > Metazoa > Chordata > Actinopteri > Syngnathiformes > Syngnathidae > Syngnathus > Syngnathus leptorhynchus. The sequence continues at coordinate 463,351 of NW_028232024.1, forward strand.
TTTTAACAGTTTAGACATTGTTTTTATTGCTTAGGAATATAAACAGTAGGCCATTGATTGTGTAGTATGCCTGTGCGCAGTCTGTATTGTTCTGGACACGTAGGCGTCAAATCAACCAGTAAATAGCCGTACGGATCCCTCGTCGCATCTTCAAAACATTCCAGAAAGAACTTCCGGTTGTTGGGGCAGATTTGATTAGCCAGAACAGTTACCTGCAATTTATCGCGTGGATTTTTGAACAAAACTAGATAATTACTGTTTAGGCTTATAGTACGGCTAAATTTACCCTGGTGGAAGATGTTCTGCGTTAACATGATGACGCTTAGATTCATATGATGCCTATATTGTGTAAAAATTCGAACCACTTCCTGATTGTCTGAGGCTTGAAAGATGACATCGTCCAATATCAGCAGATGGTTTTGCTGCGGGGGGAACAACTTTTCATCGTCAAAAGATTCAGGCAATCCTTTGATAAATACAATATTTTTATTCATACTTTTGACTTCATCATACAAAGGTTGGGCCGAAGTATAAACCCATACAATATTATGAGGCTTTTGTCTCATGACATGATCTGTGTGTTCTAAAACATTTTTCACCAGAAAAGTCTTGCCACATCCACTAGGGCCACTAATTATACAGGCAAAAGGTAGTTCTAATCTAGGATCAAATTCAATTTGGTTCAAAGACATTTTTACACATGGAAAACAAAAAAAAATGTTAAAACCCAAAAGGCAACGTCTGATCTCGCCCGACTAGGCGTCTCTTATCGTACACGACCCTCAGTCTCTTATTGAATGAGGCATTCTTTAATCGGAAGCCTTTTTTATCACGTACAATGACGTGTTGCGGGGTAGAGAGCACGTCCGAGCACGCGCCTTGGTTGTTGATGTACCCCTGAACCAGATCAAGCATGCTATCGAAATTGATGTTTTGCCCGCTTTCATGTGTTTGGGTGATACCTTTGACCTTCATCACGACACGTCCACTGTTTCTCAGTTTGTATGCGTAGGTCTTGGGGCCTGCGGAGACAAAATCTACAATGCTGTCGTTGGAAAGCTCGTCTGTCAAATCACCCAGATAGTCTCCCAGAGGCAGAACGCTTTCACCGGGCAAAGCTGTATAGATAATACTGTCCGTATCAGTGTACAAAACCCGGTTCTGTAGCATTTCCAAATAGCCGTACATTTTCAAACGAGCGTACGCCGTTGTAAAACACGCCGCAGCCACATTTGTAGTTTTCGTCAATGGTTTCTCAGTGTTTGTTCGAAAACAATACTGCACCATCGCTCGTTTTTTGTTGAGAAAGTGGATAAATGTCACGTCATACAGACCTGAAAAAAGCAGTTCGAGAAAATCCTTAGTTTTTGTCACAATCTTTGTGCTTGGCATGTTCTCACGCTGCGCCAACTTACCCCAGAGATTGTTCAGACATAGTTTTGAAACTTGCCTTTTTCCAGGATTCACTCTAATTTTGGAAGGATCTAGTTGAATATTTTGATGCGTCTTATAATCCTCGATATACTGGTTTCTATCAGCCTGATTGATGACATGTGCGGGGTACCCTGAAGATTCCTGTTTACCTTTCAAAAAAGTCCTCATATAGTCGGTAAAAATGGCGTCACTCTTTCGACTGTAATGCCATACCTCGGAAATATTCACAACGGTGTAACCGAGGTCGAGAGCCTTGGCGAATTCAGGGGTTGTCCAGACACCCGTTAATGACCTTTGCTCATCAGTGTGCGCACAGGCTGTATTTTGATTGTTGGCATCGCCACAGGTGCGACATAATGTGAATAGCAGTTTACCTTTAGGTGATTTGTAGGGCAAAACAGGAAAATATAACCCCCTCGGTGGGTTAACTGTAGCGCTGATGAAGCCGAAATACATCCTGGGGTCCTTGAAGTCATTGTGGAAGATTTCAGGATGATCAATGGGGTAGAGACAGGTGCTATTGATAAATGGATACAGCGACGTGACATCAACATAAAGCACACGTTCGTTAGGTTTTGGGGTATATCTTAAAACAAACGCGTTTGTCCGCCCCCCGAACAAAGCTTGTCTAGGCTTTAGCGGTGATGGGAATTTAGCTTTTTTGATGAATTCGCCCGTCGCCGCGTCTAACTTTTTCATTCGCAACCATTCGTGCTCCCACATAATTACAAGTTGCAAATTCGGTTTAAGACGTAGTTCTCGAATTTTCTTTTGGGTGGCATCGAACCTTTCCTGAAAGGGGCGTTTTGTCGTCGGACATATTTTAGCAAGATCGAAGCATTCTGAACAACCGTGGTGATAGCATCCAAAATATTCATACACTATACGCACACCTCCAACCTCTCTATAACCGTCTACAAAGAAGTTGTCTATTTTGACTTCCCCGCCGTTTAAAGCGTGTCTGATGTGAACATTTTGACTGTGCATGACCCACAGCAAATATTGGATAGCGTCTTGCGAGAAAGCTTTATATTGGTTCGTGTAGTTGTCTGCAGGTGTAATGGCCAGTGTTTGAGGCTTCAGGAATCTTGTGCGGAACACACTCATGCAGGCTGAGGCGATTGTCACAGCGTTGAAGGGGTCACAACCTGTAGCTTCGAAAAACTCACCCCTAAATGTCTCACCACCCTGGAATAACAAGTTCACGTCATTCTTACAGTAGGCTACAGCCTGCTGGGCAAAATCAAACGACCCCATACTGTTTTTGTCATACCATTCGTAGAACTTTGCACGCTCTGAGGGGGCCAGGCGTTCAACATCGTAAGACGAAGGCTCGGGATAAGACCCTACATAATTCAGATGAGCCAACGAGCTGAATTTGTGTGGAAAGTACCCCTTTGATTTGTCTTCAAACCCTAGGGCCTTTGGGATCGCACTTAGCGCCATGGTCAGAAATGAGAGCGAGTCTATGTATCGCGATTTCAAATCAACATCCACAAAAGAGAGAACCTTACTCCCTTGCATTATAATGTCAAATTTGACACCCAGATCGATCATTCTGTTGAGTAAAATGTAGGAATCAAAACCTCTAGCATTATGTGCTACAAAAGTCGAACCTTTGAAACGAGGGTTTCTGAAAAAACTAACAAAACCGTCGACACAATCGGTACCAAACCAATGCTTCTCCATACTATTCGATTTACAACAAACAAGAAAGGGTTTGAGTGACCCGTCTTCATCTACATAGGTTTCAAAATCGTAGTATATTACATTTCTACAAGGAGGCTGTGCTTTTAGAGGTTGGATGTAACACAGATGAGGATCAAGCATTGTATCTCCCCTCAAGTCGTCACCGCACACAGCACATTTTTTAGCGAGGCAGTGATGCTTGACACGACTAGCACCTGGTTTCACATAATATTGCAAGCCGCATTGCATGCATTTTTTATATGTGTCACAGTTAGTTTTGAGGATGTCTGACCTTCTCGCCTTGCGCGGCTCTTTATGTTTGATAAAACACTCGTCATTATAACAAGTCTTATTACAATCGGGACAGATTACACGTTTAAAGGGTAGCTGTTTACATCTCGCATCAAGACACACGTGACAGTGCCCCGGGCACCGATGCTGCTCCCAATTCTCGTGACCTTTGAAGCAGTGTCTACAGAAATATGTATGACCTACAAACCCCTCAATGGATTTAACGCCGTAGAAATGATTCTCTAGTAAAAGGATAAACAAAATATCATCGGCTGATTTGGGGTAGCGAGTCTCAAAAAAAGTCATAGGACGGCAGTCGGCTTTTCTGTACATTACAACTATCTTTCTTTTGAGGGCTTTCTCGAATTTGTGTACATCAGCCAGACTTACAGCTGTGTGACAGTTCAAACCTACACTCTCTTGTAAGAGCCGAGCCTGCTGTGTGGCCTGCTTTGTTGTTAGCGAGCTGTTTAGCAGATGTGCTAACGCGAGAGCAAAGCATAGATTGTTGTCTTTGTTAAGAGTCATGTACAAATGTCGTTTTTTTCTCTTTAATATTTCTACATTAGTGGATTGTATCAGTTTGCGACGCATACCTCCACGCAAAGGCTTGAATATTTGTACCACTAATTCTAAACCTTCATCGAGCATAAGTTCTGTGTTAGACTGTGCTAAACGCTCTAGCATACTTTGTACATGCTCCCTCATAGAGTCTATATCAGTCATTTGCTGGTAGGTATGTTCTCTTTCGTCACCACCCCCCACAATCTCAATCTGAATTGCATCCCCCGTTTGTGCAATGTCATCTACCTCCTCCAAAACACCTTCGATGTTATTTTCGATATGCATGTAAAAAGAAGCAAAATCCCTGCTACCCGATTGCATGGGGGGATTTATACGTCTCCGCACTTCAACATTATTGAAATGGGGTCTGTTAACTACAGCCGAGCCACCTTGTTGAACACGGCTTAGAGGCTGAGAGGTAGCGACAGGTTCCGAGCCTGTGGGTTGAACACGACTCAGCGGCTGAGAGGTAGCGTCAGGTTGCTGAAACGCCGTATGTTGAGACGGCGCTATGTCGCCCTCAATTTGATGATCAATTATTACAGCGCAGTTGTTAGGCTGTTGGCGAGTTTGTAGGCACGGCGCTATGTCGCTACCATCAATACACGCCAAGGGTTCAACGCACATGTCATCAATTATTTCATCATTCAACACAGACTGATTATCGTGAGTCGGGTCAGGCGGCTGTACATTTAACTCGTTGATAATGTCAATCAGTTGAGCCGGTATGTTAGGACTGAGACAACGTACACTCTCATACGTGTGGTTATTTAATTCAGTTATCAAGTTTAACAATTGTGAAGAAATGTGTGTAGGACTTTGGCTACCTTCATTGACACTTTGATTATTAAGACCCTCTACCACACTTTGTAAATGATTAGGCACATCGGGGCTGAGGGCACTCTGCTCACCCGATACCACCGCATTTACACCCTCTAGAGCAGATAGCAGGTGTGATGTTAATTCTGATATTTGACTCCTATACGCACCATCCGATAACATTTCAATATCGTTGTTAATTGTCAAGATTTGTTGATCTAGTTCAGGGGTATCACAAAATCTCTGCCTTGTACCTGATTCATGATTTGTTTCATCGGTTTCAAAATCTATTTCAACAATGCTTGCTATGACGTCTGCCTCAGCTGGCGTGAGTTTAGGGTCAGACATTGCCTTTTTATTTTAAACTATCGATGTTTCAATTGCAGATGTCAATGTCTGTATTACTTTGAGACAAGAGCGAAGTTGCTGTCTGTAAATACATTCACCGTCACACGCATGAGACCTTGAATCTTTCAGACGCCTCTCTCTCACACGGAAGGATGGGTGGGGGTTGTGTGTGAGCCTGCTCCTTCTTCGACCCCTCCTACTCCGAGTCATCTGACGCCTCGGTTGAGCAGCCTGTGGTTGGCTGTCAATAGCGCCTGAAGTATACAGAAGAAACAATGTTATAACATAAATATATGATAGAAAAAATAATATATATATATATATATATATACATATAAAACAAAATTCGACATACCTTCAATTTCTTTTAACGATTCGCGAGTTTGGTTCAACTCCTCGTACTTAATATTCGCAAGCTCTGCGTCCGTCACGTGACCCGCTGACACGTCATCCGCTTTTTGAGCAAAGAGCCGATTCTGTCGGTCTTCAAATGCTCTTAAAAGATGCGGAGCTGAGCCCTCGTCAGACGATTCTCCCAACACATCCGACACGTTTGAAGCAGGCTCTTTGTAACCTTCGCGACCTGTGTCACCCAGACCGTTTTTCTGGATGTCTTGCTCCGCTGCACCTACCAGATCTAACATACATACATAAGTTAAACATTTTAAGATCAACGTATTAATATTAACTAACATAAATGAATGTGTGATTCACCGTAATCCGTCTGCGTTAAGTAGACTCCACTGAAGTCATCATTTAACCGCGCTTTTTTTTGTTGAGAAAAACAATAACATCACATTTCTGATGGAGAAAATAACAGAATAATGTAAACACATAATAAAACTCACGAGCATTGTGGACGTCCGCATAGACGATAATATCTATGTACAAAAAAAAACATACGTCATAAATACAATCGCATTATAACAGAATAGTTTATTTTTAGGAAAAAAAACAACCTACCTTTCACCATTGCTTTTAAAAGATCCGCAGAGCGTAGAGACCGACTTGAGGTGGTTTGAGCTTTGTAAAGGCCTTTTCTGACTGTTTAAACACTTGCACATCTATATATCCAGATACTTTCCCGCCCTAAAGAACATTCTGACCTGAAGACCCCTAACCCTAACCCCCACCCCATTTTTAAACTCCATTTTCTCCTCCATACACAAAATTGGACTGAGGACCAGCTAATTTCATCCCTCGGAAGGTAAGATTCATTTTTTTTCACCTCATACTATTATTAAAAGCTTTTTTAAACTGAAACATAGCACCAAAAATAATTTAACTCAGCCACATAGACACACATCCCACAGATACACGCGGCGAGGTCATAAAGCAGGGTCATACACCCCCCAACAATCTTAAGACCCAAAACATGTACAGACATATTCCCACCATCAAATAATTTAACTCAGCCACATACACACACATACAACCCAGATACAGACACACGCCGTAAAGAGCCGCGCAAGGTGAGAAGGTCAGACACCCCCAACAATCTTAAGACCCTAAACATCTACAGACATATTCCCACCACCAAAAAATAAACAAAACAAGATTTACAGATGATCTAACACATATGTTCAGACTTACCACCATCCAAAAAACAAAACAAAACAAGATTTACACTCATCCTGAGATAAATACACTTACACACCTTAGCACTCCTATCTCAGGATAAAAGTGAATGAAACACTTAAACACCCCCTACAGGACGAGGGAGGAAGCAGCAGCTCATAACATTTTTGACTTTCAACCACACACACACACCACTCATACCAAACTCAAACCCTAACCCAACCCATAATTCAACATTTTAAATAAATAACAACCTAACCCTATAACCTATGACCTCCCTATGACCTCCATAAACTCTATGACCTCAATAACTCTTTTTAAAAAAAAAAAAATAAAAAAAAAAAAAAATATTTAATACTTTTTTATTAAGGTCATAAATCAATACTCCATCAAACTTTGTCATAATATCCACCTACCATTCTCTCGGGCTGGTTAAAAAAAGAACAGGGCTGGTTAAAAAAAGAACCGGGCGACCCGGTAAAATTGCTTAGCCGGGGCTCTGGAAGCCTAACACGGCGTGATCTTGTCCAAAAAGCCGCTGCTGAGCTCCAGCTGGAAGTGTAAAAAGAACCGGGCTGGTTAAAAAAAAGAACCGGGCGGCCCGGTAAAATTGCTTAGCCGGGGTCCTGGAAGCCTAACCCGGCGTGATACTGTGCAAAAAGCCGCTGCTGAGCTCCAGCTGGAAGTGTAAAAAGAACCGGGCTGGTTAAAAAAAAGAACCGGGCGGCCCGGTAAAATTGCTTAGCCGGGGTCCTAGAAGCCTAACCCGGCGTGATCTTGCCCGAAAGTCGGCCTCTATACTTCCATATTAGGTACCAGGCGCTCACAGCCAACTTGGCGAAAATTTTCTAAGTGCCCACGGCTCTGCGGGGATTGTGCGTCCGACCCGCGCCGGTTCTCCAGCCGGCCTAAAATAACGCAAAATCAGCCTCTCCCCCTGGAGCTCACAGCCAAAGGCGAAACTTTTCTAAGTGCCTACGGCTCTGCGGGCTTTTGAGTCCGCCCCGCGCCGGTTCGTCGGTCGGCCTCAAAAAGCGAAAAATCAGCCTCTCTCCCTGGAGCTCGACTCGAGTTGATCATTATACATGAAGAAATAACCAATTTCATCGTTTGGTTTATGTTTTACACGCGTTTTAAATTTTATTGCCGAAATCGCTTTTTCTCGCCAAGATAAGCACGTTTTCTGAAATGCCGCTCTCCCGTCACTCTGGTTAAAGTGTTATGAAAAAAAAGGCTGTTGGGGGCTAGGGAGTATCGAGTTGATCATTATACATGAAGAAATAACCAATTTCATCGTTTGGTTTATGTTTTACACGCGTTTTAAATTTTATTGCCGAAATCGCTTTTTCTCGCCGAGATAAGCACGTTTTCTGAAATGCCGCTCTCCCGTCACTCTGGTTAAAGTGTTATGAAAAAAAAAGGCTGTTGGGGGCTAGGGAGTATCGAGTTGATCATTATACATGAAGAAATAACCAATTTCATCGTTTGGTTTATGTTTTACACGCGTTTTAAATTTTATTGCCGAAATCGCTTTTTCTCGCCGAGATAAGCACGTTTTCTGAAATGCCGCTCTCCCGTCACTCTGGTTAAAGTGTTATGAAAAAAAAGGCTGTTGGGGGCTAGGGAGTATCGAGTTGATCATTATACATGAAGAAATAACCAATTTCATCGTTTGGTTTATGTTTTACACGCGTTTTAAATTTTATTGCCGAAATCGCTTTTTCTCGCCGAGATAAGCACGTTTTCTGAAATGCCGCTCTCCGGTCACTCTGGTTAAAGTGTTATGAAAAAAAAGGCTGTTGGGGGCTAGGGAGTATCGAGTTGATCATTATACATGAAGAAATAACCAATTTCATCGTTTGGTTTATGTTTTACACGCGTTTTAAATTTTATTGCCGAAATCGCTTTTTCTCGCCGAGATAAGCACGTTTTCTGAAATGCCGCTCTCCCGTCACTCTGGTTAAAGTGTTATGAAAAAAAAGGCTGTTGGGGGCTAGGGAGTATCGAGTTGATCATTATACATGAAGAAATAACCAATTTCATCGTTTGGTTTATGTTTTACACGCGTTTTAAATTTTATTGCCGAAATCGCTTTTTCTCGCCGAGATAAGCACGTTTTCTGAAATGCCGCTCTCCCGTCACTCTGGTTAAAGTGTTATGAAAAAAAAAGGCTGTTGGGGGCTAGGGAGTATCGAGTTGATCATTATACATGAAGAAATAACCAATTTCATCGTTTGGTTTATGTTTTACACGCGTTTTAAATTTTATTGCCGAAATCGCTTTTTCTCGCCGAGATAAGCACGTTTTCTGAAATGCCGCTCTCCCGTCACTCTGGTTAAAGTGTTATGAAAAAAAAGGCTGTTGGGGGCTAGGGAGTATCGAGTTGATCATTATACATGAAGAAATAACCAATTTCATCGTTTGGTTTATGTTTTACACGCGTTTTAAATTTTATTGCCGAAATCGCTTTTTCTCGCCGAGATAAGCACGTTTTCTGAAATGCCGCTCTCCCGTCACTCTGGTTAAAGTGTTATGAAAAAAAAAGGCTGTTGGGGGCTAGGGAGTATCGAGTTGATCATTATACATGAAGAAATAACCAATTTCATCGTTTGGTTTATGTTTTACACGCGTTTTAAATTTTATTGCCGAAATCGCTTTTTCTCGCCGAGATAAGCACGTTTTCTGAAATGCCGCTCTCCCGTCACTCTGGTTAAAGTGTTATGAAAAAAAAGGCTGTTGGGGGCTAGGGAGTATCGAGTTGATCATTATACATGAAGAAATAACCAATTTCATCGTTTGGTTTATGTTTTACACGCGTTTTAAATTTTATTGCCGAAATCGCAACTTTCTCGCCGAGATAAGCACGTTTTCTGAAATGCCGCTCTCCCGTCACTCTGGTTAAAGTGTTATGAAAAAAAAGGCTGTTGGGGGCTAGGGAGTATCGAGTTGATCATTATACATGAAGAAATAACCAATTTCATCGTTTGGTTTATGTTTTACACGTGTTTTAAATTTTATTGCCGAAATCGCTTTTTCTCGCCGAGATAAGCACGTTTTCTGAAATGCCGCTCTCCCGTCACTCTGGTTAAAGTGTTATGAAAAAAAAGGCTGTTGGGGGCTAGGGAGTATCGAGTTGATCATTATACATGAAGAAATAACCAATTTCATCGTTTGGTTTATGTTTTACACGCGTTTTAAATTTTATTGCCGAAATCGCTTTTTCTCGCCGAGATAAGCACGTTTTCTGAAATGCCGCTCTCCCGTCACTCTGGTTAAAGTGTTATGAAAAAAAAGGCTGTTGGGGGCTAGGGAGTATCGAGTTGATCATTATACATGAAGAAATAACCAAATTCATCGTTTGGTTTATGTTTTACACGCGTTTTAAATTTTATTGCCGAAATCGCTTTTTCTCGCCGAGATAAGCACGTTTTCTGAAATGCCGCTCTCCCGTCACTCTGGTTAAAGTGTTATGAAAAAAAAGGCTGTTGGGGGCTAGGGAGTATCGAGTTGATCATTATACATGAAGAAATAACCAATTTCATCGTTTGGTTTATGTTTTACACGCGTTTTAAATTGTATTGCCGAAATCGCTTTTTCTCGCCGAGATAAGCACGTTTTCTGAAATGCCGCTCTCCCGTCACTCTGGTTAAAGTGTTATGAAAAAAAAGGCTGTTGGGGGCTAGGGAGTATCGAGTTGATCATTATACATGAAGAAATAACCAATTTCATCGTTTGGTTTATGTTTTACACGCGTTTTAAATTTTATTGCCGAAATCGCTTTTTCTCGCCGAGATAAGCACGTTTTCTGAAATGCCGCTCTCCCGTCACTCTGGTTAAAGTGTTATGAAAAAAAAGGCTGTTGGGGGCTAGGGAGTATCGAGTTGATCATTATACATGAAGAAATAACCAATTTCATCGTTTGGTTTATGTTTTACACGCGTTTTAAATTTTATTGCCGAAATCGCGTTTTCTCGCCGAGATAAGCACGTTTTCTGAAATGCCGCTCTCCCGTCACTCTGGTTAAAGTGTTATGAAAAAAAAGGCTGTTGGGGGCTAGGGAGTATCGAGTTGATCATTATACATGAAGAAATAACCAATTTCATCGTTTGGTTTATGTTTTACACGCGTTTTAAATTTTATTGCCGAAATCGCTTTTTCTCGCCGAGATAAGCACGTTTTCTGAAATGCCGCTCTCCCGTCACTCTGGTTAAAGTGTTATGAAAAAAAAGGCTGTTGGGGGCTAGGGAGTATCGAGTTGATCATTATACATGAAGAAATAACCAATTTCATCGTTTGGTTTATGTTTTACACGCGTTTTAAATTTTATTGCCGAAATCGCTTTTTCTCGCCGAAATAAGCACGTTTTCTGAAATGCCGCTCTCCCGTCACTCTGGTTAAAGTGTTATGGAAAAAAAAAGGCTGTTGGGGGCTAGGGAGTATCGAGTTGATCATTATACATGAAGAAATAACCAATTTCATCGTTTGGTTTATGTTTTACACGCGTTTTAAATTTTATTGCCGAAATCGCTTTTTCTCGCCGAGATAAGCACGTTTTCTGAAGTGCCGCTCTCCCGTCACTCTGGTTAAAGTGTTATGAAAAAAAAGGCTGTTGGGGGCTAGGGAGTATCGAGTTGATCATTATACATGAAGAAATAACCAATTTCATCGTTTGGTTTATGTTTTACACGCGTTTTAAATTTTATTGCCGAAATCGCTTTTTCTCGCCGAGATAAGCACGTTTTCTGAAATGCCGCTCTCCCGTCACTCTGGTTAAAGTGTTATGAAAAAAAAGGCTGTTGGGGGCTAGGGAGTATCGAGTTGATCATTATACATGAAGAAATAACCAATTTCATCGTTTGGTTTATGTTTTACACGCGTTTTAAATTTTATTGCCGAAATCGCTTTTTCTTGCCGAGATAAGCACGTTTTCTGAAATGCCGCTCTCCCGTCACTCTGGTTAAAGTGTTATGAAAAAAAAGGCTGTTGGGGGCTAGGGAGTATCGAGTTGATCATTATACATGAAGAAATAACCAATTTCATCGTTTGGTTTATGTTTTACACGCGTTTTAAATTTTATTGCCGAAATCGCTTTTTCTCGCCGAGATAAGCACGTTTTCTGAAATGCCGCTCTCCCGTCACTCTGGTTAAAGTGTTATGAAAAAAAAGGCTGTTGGGGGCTAGGGAGTATCGAGTTGATCATTATACATGAAGAAATAAGCAATTTCATCGTTTGGTTTATGTTTTACACGCGTTTTAAATTTTATTGCCGAAATCGCTTTTTCTCGCCGAGATAAGCACGTTTTCTGAAATGCCGCTCTCCCGTCACTCTGGTTAAAGTGTTATGAAAAAAAAGGCTGTTGGGGGCTAGGGAGTATCGAGTTGATCATTATACATGAAGAAATAACCAATTTCATCGTTTGGTTTATGTTTTACACGCGTTTTAAATTTTATTGCCGAAATCGCTTTTTCTCGCCGAGATAAGCACGTTTTCTGAAATGCCGCTCTCCCGTCACTCTGGTTAATGTGTTATGAAAAAAAAGGCTGTTGGGGGCTAGGGAGTATCGAGTTGATCATTATACATGAAGAAATAACCAATTTCATCGTTTGGTTTATGTTTTACACGCGTTTTAAATTTTATTGCCGAAATCGCTTTTTCTCGCCGAGATAAGCACGTTTTCTGAAATGCCGCTCTCCCGTCACTCTGGTTAAAGTGTTATGAAAAAAAAGGCTGTTGGGGGCTAGGGAGTATCGAGTTGATCATTATACATGAAGAAATAAGCAATTTCATCGTTTGGTTTATGTTTTACACGCGTTTTAAATTTTATTGCCGAAATCGCTTTTTCTCGCCGAGATAAGCACGTTTTCTGAAATGCCGCTCTCCCGTCACTCTGGTTAAAGTGTTATGAAAAAAAAGGCTGTTGGGGGCTAGGGAGTATCGAGTTGATCATTATACATGAAGAAATAACCAATTTCATCGTTTGGTTTATGTTTTACACGCGTTTTAAATTTTATTGCCGAAATCGCTTTTTCTCGCCGAGATAAGCACGTTTTCTGAAATGCCGCTCTCCCGTCACTCTGGTTAAAGTGTTATGAAAAAAAAAGGCTGTTGGGGGCTAGGGAGTATCGAGTTGATCATTATACATGAAGAAATAACCAATTTCATCGTTTGGTTTATGTTTTACACGCGTTTTAAATTTTATTGCCGAAATCGCTTTTTCTCGCCGAGATAAGCACGTTTTCTGAAATGCCGCTCTCCCGTCACTCTGGTTAAAGTGTTATGAAAAAAAAGGCTGTTGGGGGCTAGGGAGTATCGAGTTGATCATTATACATGAAGAAATAACCAATTTCATCGTTTGGTTTATGTTTTACACGCGTTTTAAATTTTATTGCCGAAATCGCTTTTTCTCGCCGAGATAAGCACGTTTTCTGAAATGCCGCTCTCCCGTCACTCTGGTTAAAGTGTTATGAAAAAAAAAGGCTGTTGGGGGCTAGGGAGTATCGAGTTGATCATTATACATGAAGAAATAACCAATTTCATCGTTTGGTTTATGTTTTACACGCGTTTTAAATTTTATTGCCGAAATCGCTTTTTCTCGCCGAGATAAGCACGTTTTCTGAAATGCCGCTCTCCCGTCACTCTGGTTAAAGTGTTATGAAAAAAAAGGCTGTTGGGGGCTAGGGAGTATCGAGTTGATCATTATACATGAAGAAATAACCAATTTCATCGTTTGGTTTATGTTTTACACGCGTTTTAAATTTTATTGCCGAAATCGCTTTTTCTCGCCGAGATAAGCACGTTTTCTGAAATGCCGCTCTCCCGTCACTCTGGTTAAAGTGTTATGAAAAAAAAGGCTGTTGGGGGCTAGGGAGTATCGAGTTGATCATTATACATGAAGAAATAACCAATTTCATCGTTTGGTTTATGTTTTACACGCGTTTTAAATTGTATTGCCGAAATCGCTTTTTCTCGCCGAGATAAGCACGTTTTCTGAAATGCCGCTCTCCCGTCACTCTGGTTAAAGTGTTATGAAAAAAAAGGCTGTTGGGGGCTAGGGAGTATCGAGTTGATCATTATACATGAAGAAATAACCAATTTCATCGTTTGGTTTATGTTTTACACGCGTTTTAAATTTTATTGCCGAAATCGCTTTTTCTCGCCGAGATAAGCACGTTTTCTGAAATGCCGCTCTCCCGTCACTCTGGTTAAAGTGTTATGAAAAAAAAGGCTGTTGGGGGCTAGGGAGTATCGAGTTGATCATTATACATGAAGAAATAACCAATTTCATCGTTTGGTTTATGTTTTACACGCGTTTTAAATTTTATTGCCGAAATCGCTTTTTCTCGCCGAGATAAGCACGTTTTCTGAAATGCCGCTCTCCCGTCACTCTGGTTAAAGTGTTATGAAAAAAAAGGCTGTTGGGGGCTAGGGAGTATCGAGTTGATCATTATACATGAAGAAGTAACCAATTTCATCGTTTGGTTTATGTTTTACACGCGTTTTAAATTTTATTGCCGAAATCGCTTTTTCTCGCCGAGATAAGCACGTTTTCTGAAATGCCGCTCTCCCGTCACTCTGGTTAAAGTGTTATGAAAAAAAAGGCTGTTGGGGGCTAGGGAGTATCGAGTTGATCATTATACATGAAGAAATAACCAATTTCATCGTTTGGTTTATGTTTTACACGCGTTTTAAATTTTATTGCCGAAATCGCTTTTTCTCGCCGAGATAAGCACGTTTTCTGAAATGCCGCTCTCCCGTCACTCTGGTTAAAGTGTTATGAAAAAAAAGGCTGTTGGGGGCTAGGGAGTATCGAGTTGATCATTATACATGAAGAAATAACCAATTTCATCGTTTGGTTTATGTTTTACACGCGTTTTAAATTTTATTGCCGAAATCGCTTTTTCTCGCCGAGATAAGCACGTTTTCTGAAATGCCGCTCTCCCGTCACTCTGGTTAAAGTGTTATGAAAAAAAAGGCTGTTGGGGGCTAGGGAGTATCGAGTTGATCATTATACATGAAGAAATAACCAATTTCATCGTTTGGTTTATGTTTTACACGCGTTTTAAATTTTATTGCCGAAATCGCTTTTTCTCGCCGAGATAAGCACGTTTTCTGAAATGCCGCTCTCCCGTCACTCTGGTTAAAGTGTTATGAAAAAAAAGGCTGTTGGGGGCTAGGGAGTATCGAGTTGATCATTATACATGAAGAAATAACCAATTTCATCGTTTGGTTTATGTTTTACACGCGTTTTAAATTTTATTGCCGAAATCGCTTTTTCTCGCCGAGATAAGCACGTTTTCTGAAATGCCGCTCTCCCGTCACTCTGGTTAAAGTGTTATGAAAAAAAAGGCTGTTGGGGGCTAGGGAGTATCGAGTTGATCATTATACATGAAGAAATAACCAATTTCATCGTTTGGTTTATGTTTTACACGCGTTTTAAATTTTATTGCCGAAATCGCTTTTTCTCGCCGAGATAAGCACGTTTTCTGAAATGCCGCTCTCCCGTCACTCTGGTTAAAGTGTTATGAAAAAAAAGGCTGTTGGGGGCTAGGGAGTATCGAGTTGATCATTATACATGAAGAAATAACCAATTTCATCGTTTGGTTTATGTTTTACACGCGTTTTAAATTTTATTGCCGAAATCGCTTTTTCTCGCCGAGATAAGCACGTTTTCTGAAATGCCGCTCTCCCGTCACTCTGGTTAAAGTGTTATGAAAAAAAAGGCTGTTGGGGGCTAGGGAGTATCGAGTTGATCATTATACATGAAGAAGTAACCAATTTCATCGTTTGGTTTATGTTTTACACGCGTTTTAAATTTTATTGCCGAAATCGCTTTTTCTCGCCGAGATAAGCACGTTTTCTGAAATGCCGCTCTCCCGTCACTCTGGTTAAAGTGTTATGAAAAAAAAGGCTGTTGGGGGCTAGGGAGTATCGAGTTGATCATTATACATGAAGAAATAACCAATTTCATCGTTTGGTTTATGTTTTACACGCGTTTTAAATTTTATTGCCGAAATCGCTTTTTCTCGCCGAGATAAGCACGTTTTCTGAAATGCCGCTCTCCCGTCACTCTGGTTAAAGTGTTATGAAAAAAAAGGCTGTTGGGGGCTAGGGAGTATCGAGTTGATCATTATACATGAAGAAATAACCAATTTCATCGTTTGGTTTATGTTTTACATGCGTTTTAAATTTTATTGCCGAAATCGCTTTTTCTCGCCGAGATAAGCACGTTTTCTGAAATGCCGCTCTCCCGTCACTCTGGTTAAAGTGTTATGAAAAAAAAGGCTGTTGGGGGCTAGGGAGTATCGAGTTGATCATTATACATGAAGAAATAACCAATTTCATCGTTTGGTTTATGTTTTACACGCGTTTTAAATTGTATTGCCGAAATCGCTTTTTCTCGCCGAGATAAGCACGTTTTCTGAAATGCCGCTCTCCCGTCACTCTGGTTAAAGTGTTATGAAAAAAAAGGCTGTTGGGGGCTAGGGAGTATCGAGTTGATCATTATACATGAAGAAATAACCAATTTCATCGTTTGGTTTATGTTTTACACGCGTTTTAAATTTTATTGCCGAAATCGCTTTTTCTCGCCGAGATAAGCACGTTTTCTGAAATGCCGCTCTCCCGTCACTCTGGTTAAAGTGTTATGAAAAAAAAGGCTGTTGGGGGCTAGGGAGTATCGAGTTGATCATTATACATGAAGAAATAACCAATTTCATCGTTTGGTTTATGTTTTACACGCGTTTTAAATTTTATTGCCGAAATCGCTTTTTCTCGCCGAGATAAGCACGTTTTCTGAAATGCCGCTCTCCCGTCACTCTGGTTAAAGTGTTATGAAAAAAAAGGCTGTTGGGGGCTAGGGAGTATCAAGTTGATCATTATACATGAAGAAATAACCAATTTCATCGTTTGGTTTATGTTTTACACGCGTTTTAAATTTTATTGCCGAAATCGCTTTTTCTCGCCGAGATAAGCACGTTTTCTGAAATGCCGCTCTCCCGTCACTCTGGTTAAAGTGTTATGAAAAAAAAGGCTGTTGGGGGCTAGGGAGTATCGAGTTGATCATTATACATGAAGAAATAACCAATTTCATCGTTTGGTTTATGTTTTACACGCGTTTTAAATTTTATTGCCGAAATCGCTTTTTCTCGCCGAGATAAGCACGTTTTCTGAAATGCCGCTCTCCCGTCACTCTGGTTAAAGTGTTATGAAAAAAAAGGCTGTTGGGGGCTAGGGAGTATCGAGTTGATCATTATACATGAAGAAATAACCAATTTCATCGTTTGGTTTGTTTTACACGCGTTTTAAATTTTATTGCCGAAATCGCTTTTTCTCGCCGAGATAAGCACGTTTTCTGAAATGCCGCTCTCCCGTCACTCTGGTTAAAGTGTTATGAAAAAAAAGGCTGTTGGGGGCTAGGGAGTATCGAGTTGATCATTATACATGAAGAAATAACCAATTTCATCGTTTGGTTTATGTTTTACACGCGTTTTAAATTTTATTGCCGAAATCGCTTTTTCTCGCCGAGATAAGCACGTTTTCTGAAATGCCGCTCTCCCGTCACTCTGGTTAAAGTGTTATGAAAAAAAGGCTGTTGGGGGCTAGGGAGTATCGAGTTGATCATTATACATGAAGAAATAACCAATTTCATCGTTTGGTTTATGTTTTACACGTGTTTTAAATTTTATTGCCGAAATCGCTTTTTCTCGCCGAGATAAGCACGTTTTCTGAAATGCCGCTCTCCCGTCACTCTGGTTAAAGTGTTATGAAAAAAAAGGCTGTTGGGGGCTAGGGAGTATCGAGTTGATCATTATACATGAAGAAATAAGCAATTTCATCGTTTGGTTTATGTTTTACACGCGTTTTAAATTTTATTGCCGAAATCGCTTTTTCTCGCCGAGATAAGCACGTTTTCTGAAATGCCGCTCTCCCGTCACTCTGGTTAAAGTGTTATGAAAAAAAAGGCTGTTGGGGGCTAGGGAGTATCGAGTTGAACATTATACATGAAGAAACAAGCAATTTCATCGTTTGGTTTATGTTTTACACGCGTTTTAAATTTTATTGCCGAAATCGCTTTTTCTCGCCGAGATAAGCACGTTTTCTGAAATGCCGCTCTCCCGTCACTCTGGTTAGAGTGTTATGAAAAAAAAGGCTGTTGGGGGCTAGGGAGTATCGAGTTGATCATTATACATGAAGAAATAACCAATTTCATCGTTTGGTTTATGTTTTACACGCGTTTTAAATTTTGTTGCCGAAATCGCTTTTTCTCGCCGAGATAAGCACGTTTTCTGAAATGCCGCTCTCCCGTCACTCTGGTTAAAGTGTTATGAAAAAAAAGGCTGTTGGGGGCTAGGGAGTATCGAGTTGATCATTATACATGAAGAAATAACCAATTTCATCGTTTGGTTTATGTTTTACACGCGTTTTAAATTTTATTGCCGAAATCGCTTTTTCTCGCCGAGATAAGCACGTTTTCTGAAATGCCGCTCTCCCGTCACTCTGGTTAAAGTGTTATGAAAAAAAAGGCTGTTGGGGGCTAGGGAGTATCGAGTTGATCATTATACATGAAGAAATAACCAATTTCATCGTTTGGTTTATGTTTTACACGCGTTTTAAATTTTATTGCCGAAATCGCTTTTTCTCGCCGAGATAAGCACGTTTTCTGAAATGCCGCTCTCCCGTCACTCTGGTTAAAGTGTTATGAAAAAAAAGGCTGTTGGGGGCTAGGGAGTATCGAGTTGATCATTATACATGAAGAAATAAGCAATTTCATCGTTTGGTTTATGTTTTACACGCGTTTTAAATTTTATTGCCGAAATCGCTTTTTCTCGCCGAGATAAGCACGTTTTCTGAAATGCCTCTCTCCCGTCACTCTGGTTAAAGTGTTATGAAAAAAAAGGCTGTTGGGGGCTAGGGAGTATCGAGTTGATCATTATACATGAAGAAATAACCAATTTCATCGTTTGGTTTATGTTTTACACGCGTTTTAAATTTTGTTGCCGAAATCGCTTTTTCTCGCCGAGATAAGCACGTTTTCTGAAAAGCCGCTCTCCCGTCACTCTGGTTAAAGTGTTATGAAAAAAAAGGCTGTTGGCGGCTAGGGAGTATCGAGTTGATCATTATACATGAAGAAATAACCAATTTCATCGTTTGGTTTATGTTTTACACGCGTTTTAAATTTTATTGCCGAAATCGCTTTTTCTCGCCGAGATAAGCACGTTTTCTGAAATGCCGCTCTCCCGTCACTCTGGTTAAAGTGTTATGAAAAAAAAGGCTGTTGGGGGCTAGGGAGTATCGAGTTGATCATTATACATGAAGAAATAAGCAATTTCATCGTTTGGTTTATGTTTTACACGCGTTTTAAATTTTATTGCCGAAATCGCTTTTTCTCGCCGAGATAAGCACGTTTTCTGAAATGCCGCTCTCCCGTCACTCTGGTTAAAGTGTTATGAAAAAAAAGGCTGTTGGGGGCTAGGGAGTATCGAGTTGATCATTATACATGAAGAAATAAGCAATTTCATCGTTTGGTTTATGTTTTACACGCGTTTTAAATTTTATTGCCGAAATCGCTTTTTCTCGCCGAGATAAGCACGTTTTCTGAAATGCCGCTCTCCCGTCACTCTGGTTAAAGTGTTATGAAAAAAAAGGCTGTTGGGGGCTAGGGAGTATCGAGTTGATCATTATACATGAAGAAATAACCAATTTCATCGTTTGGTTTATGTTTTACACGCGTTTTAAATTGTATTGCCGAAATCGCTTTTTCTCGCCGAGATAAGCACGTTTTCTGAAATGCCGCTCTCCCGTCACTCTGGTTAAAGTGTTATGAAAAAAAAGGCTGTTGGGGGCTAGGGAGTATCGAGTTGATCATTATACATGAAGAAATAACCAATTTCATCGTTTGGTTTATGTTTTACACGCGTTTTAAATTTTATTGCCGAAATCGCTTTTTCTCGCCGAGATAAGCACGTTTTCTGAAATGCCGCTCTCCCGTCACTCTGGTTAAAGTGTTATGAAAAAAAAGGCTGTTGGGGGCTAGGGAGTATCGAGTTGATCATTATACATGAAGAAATAACCAATTTCATCGTTTGGTTTATGTTTTACACGCGTTTTAAATTTTATTGCCGAAATCGCTTTTTCTCGCCGAGATAAGCACGTTTTCTGAAATGCCGCTCTCCCGTCACTCTGGTTAAAGTGTTATGAAAAAAAAGGCTGTTGGGGGCTAGGGAGTATCAAGTTGATCATTATACATGAAGAAATAACCAATTTCATCGTTTGGTTTATGTTTTACACGCGTTTTAAATTTTATTGCCGAAATCGCTTTTTCTCGCCGAGATAAGCACGTTTTCTGAAATGCCGCTCTCCCGTCACTCTGGTTAGAGTGTTATGAAAAAAAAGGCTGTTGGGGGCTAGGGAGTATCGAGTTGATCATTATACATGAAGAAATAACCAATTTCATCGTTTGGTTTATGTTTTACTTGCGTTTTAAATTTTGTTGCCGAAATCGCTTTTTCTCGCCGAGATAAGCACGTTTTCTGAAATGCCGCTCTCCCGTCACTCTGGTTAAAGTGTTATGAAAAAAAAGGCTGTTGGGGGCTAGGGAGTATCGAGTTGATCATTATACATGAAGAAATAACCAATTTCATCGTTTGGTTTATGTTTTACACGCGTTTTAAATTTTATTGCCGAAATCGCTTTTTCTCGCCGAGATAAGCACGTTTTCTGAAATGCCGCTCTCCCGTCACTCTGGTTAAAGTGTTATGAAAAAAAAGGCTGTTGGGGGCTAGGGAGTATCGAGTTGATCATTATACATGAAGAAATAAGCAATTTCATCGTTTGGTTTATGTTTTACACGCGTTTTAAATTTTATTGCCGAAATCGCTTTTTCTCGCCGAGATAAGCACGTTTTCTGAAATGCCGCTCTCCCGTCACTCTGGTTAAAGTGTTATGAAAAAAAAGGCTGTTGGGGGCTAGGGAGTATCGAGTTGATCATTATACATGAAGAAATAAGCAATTTCATCGTTTGGTTTATGTTTTACACGCGTTTTAAATTTTATTGCCGAAATCGCTTTTTCTCGCCGAGATAAGCACGTTTTCTGAAATGCCTCTCTCCCGTCACTCTGGTTAAAGTGTTATGAAAAAAAAGGCTGTTGGGGGCTAGGGAGTATCGAGTTGATCATTATACATGAAGAAATAACCAATTTCATCGTTTGGTTTATGTTTTACACGCGTTTTAAATTTTGTTGCCGAAATCGCTTTTTCTCGCCGAGATAAGCACGTTTTCTGAAAAGCCGCTCTCCCGTCACTCTGGTTAAAGTGTTATGAAAAAAAAGGCTGTTGGGGGCTAGGGAGTATCGAGTTGATCATTATACATGAAGAAATAACCAATTTCATCGTTTGGTTTATGTTTTACACGCGTTTTAAATTTTATTGCCGAAATCGCTTTTTCTCGCCGAGATAAGCACGTTTTCTGAAATGCCGCTCTCCCGTCACTCTGGTTAAAGTGTTATGAAAAAAAAGGCTGTTGGGGGCTAGGGAGTATCGAGTTGATCATTATACATGAAGAAATAAGCAATTTCATCGTTTGGTTTATGTTTTACACGCGTTTTAAATTTTATTGCCGAAATCGCTTTTTCTCGCCGAGATAAGCACGTTTTCTGAAATGCCGCTCTCCCGTCACTCTGGTTAAAGTGTTATGAAAAAAAGGCTGTTGGGGGCTAGGGAGTATCGAGTTGATCATTATACATGAAGAAATAAGCAATTTCATCGTTTGGTTTATGTTTTACACGCGTTTTAAATTTTATTGCCGAAATCGCTTTTTCTCGCCGAGATAAGCACGTTTTCTGAAATGCCTCTCTCCCGTCACTCTGGTTAAAGTGTTATAAAAAAAAGGCTGTTGGGGGCTAGGGAGTATCGAGTTGATCATTATACATGAAGAAATAACCAATTTCATCGTTTGGTTTATGTTTTACACGCGTTTTAAATTGTATTGCCGAAATCGCTTTTTCTCGCCGAGATAAGCACGTTTTCTGAAATGCCGCTCTCCCGTCACTCTGGTTAAAGTGTTATGAAAAAAAAGGCTGTTGGGGGCTAGGGAGTATCGAGTTGATCATTATACATGAAGAAATAACCAATTTCATCGTTTGGTTTATGTTTTACACGCGTTTTAAATTTTATTGCCGAAATCGCTTTTTCTCGCCGAGATAAGCACGTTTTCTGAAATGCCGCTCTCCCGTCACTCTGGTTAAAGTGTTATGAAAAAAAAGGCTGTTGGGGGCTGGGGAGTATCGAGTTGATCATTATACATGAAGAAATAACCAATTTCATCGTTTGGTTTATGTTTTACACGCGTTTTAAATTGTATTGCCGAAATCGCTTTTTCTCGCCGAGATAAGCACGTTTTCTGAAATGCCGCTCTCCCGTCACTCTGGTTAAAGTGTTATGAAAAAAAAGGCTGTTGGGGGCTAGGGAGTATCGAGTTGATCATTATACATGAAGAAATAACCAATTTCATCGTTTGGTTTATGTTTTACACGCGTTTTAAATTTTATTGCCGAAATCGCTTTTTCTCGCCGAGATAAGCACGTTTTCTGAAATGCCGCTCTCCCGTCACTCTGGTTAAAGTGTTATGAAAAAAAAGGCTGTTGGGGGCTAGGGAGTATCGAGTTGATCATTATACATGAAGAAATAACTAATTTCATCGTTTGGTTTATGTTTTACACGCGTTTTAAATTTTATTGCCGAAATCGCTTTTTCTCGTCGAGATAAGCACGTTTTCTGAAATGCCGCTCTCCCGTCACTCTGGTTAAAGTGTTATGAAAAAAAAGGCTGTTGGGGGCTAGGGAGTATCGAGTTGATCATTATACATGAAGAAATAACCAATTTCATCGTTTGGTTTATGTTTTACACGCGTTTTAAATTTTATTGCCGAAATCGCTTTTTCTCGCCGAGATAAGCACGTTTTCTGAAATGCCGCTCTCCCGTCACTCTGGTTAAAGTGTTATGAAAAAAAAGGCTGTTGGGGGCTAGGGAGTATCGAGTTGATCATTATACATGAAGAAATAAGCAATTTCATCGTTTGGTTTATGTTTTACACGCGTTTTAAATTTTATTGCCGAAATCGCTTTTTCTCGCCGAGATAAGCACGTTTTCTGAAATGCCGCTCTCCCGTCACTCTGGTTAAAGTGTTATGAAAAAAAAGGCTGTTGGGGGCTAGGGAGTATCGAGTTGATCATTATACATGAAGAAATCACCAATTTCATCGTTTGGTTTATGTTTTACACGCGTTTTAAATTTTATTGCCGAAATCGCTTTTTCTCGCCGAGATAAGCACGTTTTCTGAAATGCCGCTCTCCCGTCACTCTGGTTAAAGTGTTATGAAAAAAAAGGCTGTTGGGGGCTAGGGAGTATCGAGTTGATCATTATACATGAAGAAATAACCAATTTCATCGTTTGGTTTATGTTTTACACGCGTTTTAAATTTTATTGCCGAAATCGCTTTTTCTCGCCGAGATAAGCACGTTTTCTGAAATGCCGCTCTCCCGTCACTCTGGTTAAAGTGTTATGAAAAAAAAGGCTGTTGGGGGCTAGGGAGTATCGAGTTGATCATTATACATGAAGAAATAACCAATTTCATCGTTTGGTTTATGTTTTACACGCGTTTTAAATTTTATTGCCGAAATCGCTTTTTCTCGCCGAGATAAGCACGTTTTCTGAAATGCCGCTCTCCCGTCACTCTGGTTAAAGTGTTATGAAAAAAAAGGCTGTTGGGGGCTAGGGAGTATCGAGTTGATCATTATACATGAAGAAATAACCAATTTCATCGTTTGGTTTATGTTTTACACGCGTTTTAAATTTTATTGCCGAAATCGCTTTTTCTCGCCGAGATAAGCACGTTTTCTGAAATGCCGCTCTCCCGTCACTCTGGTTAAAGTGTTATGAAAAAAAAGGCTGTTGGGGGCTAGGGAGTATCGAGTTGATCATTATACATGAAGAAATAACCAATTTCATCGTTTGGTTTATGTTTTACACGCGTTTTAAATTTTATTGCCGAAATCGCTTTTTCTCGCCGAGATAAGCACGTTTTCTGAAATGCCGCTCTCCCGTCACTCTGGTTAAAGTGTTATGAAAAAAAAGGCTGTTGGGGGCTAGGGAGTATCGAGTTGATCATTATACATGAAGAAATAACCAATTTCATCGTTTGGTTTATGTTTTACACGCGTTTTAAATTTTATTGCCGAAATCGCTTTTTCTCGCCGAGATAAGCACGTTTTCTGAAATGCCGCTCTCCCGTCACTCTGGTTAAAGTGTTATGAAAAAAAAGGCTGTTGGGGGCTAGGGAGTATCGAGTTGATCATTGTACATGAAGAAATAACCAATTTCATCGTTTGGTTTATGTTTTACACGCGTTTTAAATTTTATTGCCGAAATCGCTTTTTCTCGCCGAGATAAGCACGTTTTCTGAAATGCCGCTCTCCCGTCACTCTGGTTAAAGTGTTATGAAAAAAAAGGCTGTTGGGGGCTAGGGAGTATCGAGTTGATCATTATACATGAAGAAATAACCAATTTCATCGTTTGGTTTATGTTTTACACGCGTTTTAAATTTTATTGCCGAAATCGCTTTTTCTCGCCGAGATAAGCACGTTTTCTGAAATGCCGCTCTCCCGTCACTCTGGTTAAAGTGTTATGAAAAAAAAGGCTGTTGGGGGCTAGGGAGTATCGAGTTGATCATTATACATGAAGAAATAACCAATTTCATCGTTTGGTTTATGTTTTACACGCGTTTTAAATTTTATTGCCGAAATCGCTTTTTCTCGCCGAGATAAGCACGTTTTCTGAAATGCCGCTCTCCCGTCACTCTGGTTAAAGTGTTATGAAAAAAAAGGCTGTTGGGGGCTAGGGAGTATCGAGTTGATCATTATACATGAAGAAATAACCAATTTCATCGTTTGGTTTATGTTTTACACGCGTTTTAAATTTTATTGCCGAAATCGCTTTTTCTCGCCGAGATAAGCACGTTTTCTGAAATGCCGCTCTCCCGTCACTCTGGTTAAAGTGTTATGAAAAAAAAGGCTGTTGGGGGCTAGGGAGTATCGAGTTGATCATTATACATGAAGAAATAACCAATTTCATCGTTTGGTTTATGTTTTACACGCGTTTTAAATTTTATTGCCGAAATCGCTTTTTCTCGCCGAGATAAGCACGTTTTCTGAAATGCCGCTCTCCCGTCACTCTGGTTAAAGTGTTATGAAAAAAAAGGCTGTTGGGGGCTAGGGAGTATCGAGTTGATCATTATACATGAAGAAATAACCAATTTCATCGTTTGGTTTATGTTTTACACGCGTTTTAAATTTTATTGCCGAAATCGCTTTTTCTCGCCGAGATAAGCACGTTTTCTGAAATGCCGCTCTCCCGTCACTCTGGTTAAAGTGTTATGAAAAAAAAGGCTGTTGGGGGCTAGGGAGTATCGAGTTGATCATTATACATGAAGAAATAACCAATTTCATCGTTTGGTTTATGTTTTACACGCGTTTTAAATTTTATTGCCGAAATCGCTTTTTCTCGCCGAGATAAGCACGTTTTCTGAAATGCCGCTCTCCCGTCACTCTGGTTAAAGTGTTATGAAAAAAAAGGCTGTTGGGGGCTAGGGGAGTATCGAGTTGATCATTATACATGAAGAAATAACCAATTTCATCGTTTGGTTTATGTTTTACACGCGTTTTAAATTTTATTGCCGAAATCGCTTTTTCTCGCCGAGATAAGCACGTTTTCTGAAATGCCGCTCTCCCGTCACTCTGGTTAAAGTGTTATGAAAAAAAAGGCTGTTGGGGGCTAGGGAGTATCGAGTTGATCATTATACATGAAGAAATAACCAATTTCATCGTTTGGTTTATGTTTTACACGCGTTTTAAATTTTATTGCCGAAATCGCTTTTTCTCGCCGAGATAAGCACGTTTTCTGAAATGCCGCTCTCCCGTCACTCTGGTTAAAGTGTTATGAAAAAAAAAGGCTGTTGGGGGCTAGGGAGTATCGAGTTGATCATTATACATGAAGAAATAACCAATTTCATCGTTTGGTTTATGTTTTACACGCGTTTTAAATTTTATTGCCGAAATCGCTTTTTTTCGCCGAGATAAGCACGTTTTCTGAAATGCCGCTCTCCCGTCACTCTGGTTAAAGTGTTATGAAAAAAAAGGCTGTTGGGGGCTAGGGAGTATCGAGTTGATCATTATACATGAAGAAATAACCAATTTCATCGTTTGGTTTATGTTTTACACATGTTTTAAATTTTATTGCCGAAATCGCTTTTTCTCGCCGAGATAAGCACGTTTTCTGAAATGCCGCTCTCCCGTCACTCTGGTTAAAGTGTTATGAAAAAAAAGGCTGTTGGGGGCTAGGGAGTATCGAGTTGATCATTATACATGAAGAAATAACCAATTTCATCGTTTGGTTTATGTTTTACACGCGTTTTAAATTTTATTGCCGAAATCGCTTTTTCTCGCCGAGATAAGCACGTTTTCTGAAATGCCGCTCTCCCGTCACTCTGGTTAAAGTGTTATGAAAAAAAAGGCTGTTGGGGGCTAGGGAGTATCGAGTTGATCATTATACATGAAGAAATAACCAATTTCATCGTTTGGTTTATGTTTTACACGCGTTTTAAATTTTATTGCCGAAATCGCTTTTTCTCGCCGAGATAAGCACGTTTTCTGAAATGCCGCTCTCCCGTCACTCTGGTTAAAGTGTTATGAAAAAAAAGGCTGTTGGGGGCTAGGGAGTATCGAGTTGATCATTATACATGAAGAAATAACCAATTTCATCGTTTGGTTTATGTTTTACACGCGTTTTAAATTTTATTGCCGAAATCGCTTTTTCTCGCCGAGATAAGCACGTTTTCTGAAATGCCGCTCTCCCGTCACTCTGGTTAAAGTGTTATGAAAAAAAAGGCTGTTGGGGGCTAGGGAGTATCGAGTTGATCATTATACATGAAGAAATAACCAATTTCATCGTTTGGTTTATGTTTTACACGCGTTTTAAATTTTATTGCCGAAATCGCTTTTTCTCGCCGAGATAAGCACGTTTTCTGAAATGCCGCTCTCCCGTCACTCTGGTTAAAGTGTTATGAAAAAAAAGGCTGTTGGGGGCTAGGGAGTATCGAGTTGATCATTATACATGAAGAAATAACCAATTTCATCGTTTGGTTTATGTTTTACACGCGTTTTAAATTTTATTGCCGAAATCGCTTTTTCTCGCCGAGATAAGCACGTTTTCTGAAATGCCGCTCTCCCGTCACTCTGGTTAAAGTGTTATGAAAAAAAAGGCTGTTGGGGGCTAGGGAGTATCGAGTTGATCATTATACATGAAGAAATAACCAATTTCATCGTTTGGTTTATGTTTTACACGCGTTTTAAATTTTATTGCCGAAATCGCTTTTTCTCGCCGAGATAAGCACGTTTTCTGAAATGCCGCTCTCCCGTCACTCTGGTTAAAGTGTTATGAAAAAAAAGGCTGTTGGGGGCTAGGGAGTATCGAGTTGATCATTATACATGAAGAAATAACCAATTTCATCGTTTGGTTTATGTTTTACACGCGTTTTAAATTTTATTGCCGAAATCGCTTTTTCTCGCCGAGATAAGCACGTTTTCTGAAATGCCGCTCTCCCGTCACTCTGGTTAAAGTGTTATGAAAAAAAAGGCTGTTGGGGGCTAGGGAGTATCGAGTTGATCATTATACATGAAGAAATAACCAATTTCATCGTTTGGTTTATGTTTTACACGCGTTTTAAATTTTATTGCCGAAATCGCTTTTTCTCGCCGAGATAAGCACGTTTTCTGAAATGCCGCTCTCCCGTCACTCTGGTTAAAGTGTTATGAAAAAAAAGGCTGTTGGGGGCTAGGGAGTATCGAGTTGATCATTATACATGAAGAAATAACCAATTTCATCGTTTGGTTTATGTTTTACACGCGTTTTAAATTTTATTGCCGAAATCGCTTTTTCTCGCCGAGATAAGCACGTTTTCTGAAATGCCGCTCTCCCGTCACTCTGGTTAAAGTGTTATGAAAAAAAAGGCTGTTGGGGGCTAGGGAGTATCGAGTTGATCATTATACATGAAGAAATAACCAATTTCATCGTTTGGTTTATGTTTTACACGCGTTTTAAATTTTATTGCCGAAATCGCTTTTTCTCGCCGAGATAAGCACGTTTTCTGAAATGCCGCTCTCCCGTCACTCTGGTTAAAGTGTTATGAAAAAAAAGGCTGTTGGGGGCTAGGGAGTATCGAGTTGATCATTATACATGAAGAAATAACCAATTTCATCGTTTGGTTTATGTTTTACACGCGTTTTAAATTTTATTGCCGAAATCGCTTTTTCTCGCCGAGATAAGCACGTTTTCTGAAATGCCGCTCTCCCGTCACTCTGGTTAAAGTGTTATGAAAAAAAAGGCTGTTGGGGGCTAGGGAGTATCGAGTTGATCATTATACATGAAGAAATAACCAATTTCATCGTTTGGTTTATGTTTTACACGCGTTTTAAATTTTATTGCCGAAATCGCTTTTTCTCGCCGAGATAAGCACGTTTTCTGAAATGCCGCTCTCCCGTCACTCTGGTTAAAGTGTTATGAAAAAAAAGGCTGTTGGGGGCTAGGGAGTATCGAGTTGATCATTATACATGAAGAAATAACCAATTTCATCGTTTGGTTTATGTTTTACACGCGTTTTAAATTTTATTGCCGAAATCGCTTTTTCTCGCCGAGATAAGCACGTTTTCTGAAATGCCGCTCTCCCGTCACTCTGGTTAAAGTGTTATGAAAAAAAAGGCTGTTGGGGGCTAGGGAGTATCGAGTTGATCATTATACATGAAGAAATAACCAATTTCATCGTTTGGTTTATGTTTTACACGCGTTTTAAATTTTATTGCCGAAATCGCTTTTTCTCGCCGAGATAAGCACGTTTTCTGAAATGCCGCTCTCCCGTCACTCTGGTTAAAGTGTTATGAAAAAAAAGGCTGTTGGGGGCTAGGGAGTATCGAGTTGATCATTATACATGAAGAAATAACCAATTTCATCGTTTGGTTTATGTTTTACACGCGTTTTAAATTTTATTGCCGAAATCGCTTTTTCTCGCCGAGATAAGCACGTTTTCTGAAATGCCGCTCTCCCGTCACTCTGGTTAAAGTGTTATGAAAAAAAAGGCTGTTGGGGGCTAGGGAGTATCGAGTTGATCATTATACATGAAGAAATAACCAATTTCATCGTTTGGTTTATGTTTTACACGCGTTTTAAATTTTATTGCCGAAATCGCTTTTTCTCGCCGAGATAAGCACGTTTTCTGAAATGCCGCTCTCCCGTCACTCTGGTTAAAGTGTTATGAAAAAAAAGGCTGTTGGGGGCTAGGGAGTATCGAGTTGATCATTATACATGAAGAAATAACCAATTTCATCGTTTGGTTTATGTTTTACACGCGTTTTAAATTTTATTGCCGAAATCGCTTTTTCTCGCCGAGATAAGCACGTTTTCTGAAATGCCGCTCTCCCGTCACTCTGGTTAAAGTGTTATGAAAAAAAAGGCTGTTGGGGGCTAGGGAGTATCGAGTTGATCATTATACATGAAGAAATAACCAATTTCATCGTTTGGTTTATGTTTTACACGCGTTTTAAATTTTATTGCCGAAATCGCTTTTTCTCGCCGAGATAAGCACGTTTTCTGAAATGCCGCTCTCCCGTCACTCTGGTTAAAGTGTTATGAAAAAAAAGGCTGTTGGGGGCTAGGGAGTATCGAGTTGATCATTATACATGAAGAAATAACCAATTTCATCGTTTGGTTTATGTTTTACACGCGTTTTAAATTTTATTGCCGAAATCGCTTTTTCTCGCCGAGATAAGCACGTTTTCTGAAATGCCGCTCTCCCGTCACTCTGGTTAAAGTGTTATGAAAAAAAAGGCTGTTGGGGGCTAGGGAGTATCGAGTTGATCATTATACATGAAGAAATAACCAATTTCATCGTTTGGTTTATGTTTTACACGCGTTTTAAATTTTATTGCCGAAATCGCTTTTTCTCGCCGAGATAAGCACGTTTTCTGAAATGCCGCTCTCCCGTCACTCTGGTTAAAGTGTTATGAAAAAAAAGGCTGTTGGGGGCTAGGGAGTATCGAGTTGATCATTATACATGAAGAAATAACCAATTTCATCGTTTGGTTTATGTTTTACACGCGTTTTAAATTTTATTGCCGAAATCGCTTTTTCTCGCCGAGATAAGCACGTTTTCTGAAATGCCGCTCTCCCGTCACTCTGGTTAAAGTGTTATGAAAAAAAAGGCTGTTGGGGGCTAGGGAGTATCGAGTTGATCATTATACATGAAGAAATAACCAATTTCATCGTTTGGTTTATGTTTTACACGCGTTTTAAATTTTATTGCCGAAATCGCTTTTTCTCGCCGAGATAAGCACGTTTTCTGAAATGCCGCTCTCCCGTCACTCTGGTTAAAGTGTTATGAAAAAAAAGGCTGTTGGGGGCTAGGGAGTATCGAGTTGATCATTATACATGAAGAAATAACCAATTTCATCGTTTGGTTTATGTTTTACACGCGTTTTAAATTTTATTGCCGAAATCGCTTTTTCTCGCCGAGATAAGCACGTTTGCTGAAATGCCGCTCTCCCGTCACTCTGGTTAAAGTGTTATGAAAAAAAAGGCTGTTGGGGGCTAGGGAGTATCGAGTTGATCATTATACATGAAGAAATAACCAATTTCATCGTTTGGTTTATGTTTTACACGCGTTTTAAATTTTATTGCCGAAATCGCTTTTTCTCGCCGAGATAAGCACGTTTTCTGAAATGCCGCTCTCCCGTCACTCTGGTTAAAGTGTTATGAAAAAAAAGGCTGTTGGGGGCTAGGGAGTATCGAGTTGATCATTATACATGAAGAAATAACCAATTTCATCGTTTGGTTTATGTTTTACACGCGTTTTAAATTTTATTGCCGAAATCGCTTTTTCTCGCCGAGATAAGCACGTTTTCTGAAATGCCGCTCTCCCGTCACTCTGGTTAAAGTGTTATGAAAAAAAAGGCTGTTGGGGGCTAGGGAGTATCGAGTTGATCATTATACATGAAGAAATAACCAATTTCATCGTTTGGTTTATGTTTTACACGCGTTTTAAATTTTATTGCCGAAATCGCTTTTTCTCGCCGAGATAAGCACGTTTTCTGAAATGCCGCTCTCCCGTCACTCTGGTTAAAGTGTTATGAAAAAAAAGGCTGTTGGGGGCTAGGGAGTATCGAGTTGATCATTATACATGAAGAAATAACCAATTTCATCGTTTGGTTTATGTTTTACACGCGTTTTAAATTTTATTGCCGAAATCGCTTTTTCTCGCCGAGATAAGCACGTTTTCTGAAATGCCGCTCTCCCGTCACTCTGGTTAAAGTGTTATGAAAAAAAAGGCTGTTGGGGGCTAGGGAGTATCGAGTTGATCATTATACATGAAGAAATAACCAATTTCATCGTTTGGTTTATGTTTTACACGCGTTTTAAATTTTATTGCCGAAATCGCTTTTTCTCGCCGAGATAAGCACGTTTTCTGAAATGCCGCTCTCCCGTCACTCTGGTTAAAGTGTTATGAAAAAAAAGGCTGTTGGGGGCTAGGGAGTATCGAGTTGATCATTATACATGAAGAAATAACCAATTTCATCGTTTGGTTTATGTTTTACACGCGTTTTAAATTTTATTGCCGAAATCGCTTTTTCTCGCCGAGATAAGCACGTTTTCTGAAATGCCGCTCTCCCGTCACTCTGGTTAAAGTGTTATGAAAAAAAAGGCTGTTGGGGGCTAGGGAGTATCGAGTTGATCATTATACATGAAGAAATAACCAATTTCATCGTTTGGTTTATGTTTTACACGCGTTTTAAATTTTATTGCCGAAATCGCTTTTTCTCGCCGAGATAAGCACGTTTTCTGAAATGCCGCTCTCCCGTCACTCTGGTTAAAGTGTTATGAAAAAAAAGGCTGTTGGGGGCTAGGGAGTATCGAGTTGATCATTATACATGAAGAAATAACCAATTTCATCGTTTGGTTTATGTTTTACACGCGTTTTAAATTTTATTGCCGAAATCGCTTTTTCTCGCCGAGATAAGCACGTTTTCTGAAATGCCGCTCTCCCGTCACTCTGGTTAAAGTGTTATGAAAAAAAAGGCTGTTGGGGGCTAGGGAGTATCGAGTTGATCATTATACATGAAGAAATAACCAATTTCATCGTTTGGTTTATGTTTTACACGCGTTTTAAATTTTATTGCCGAAATCGCTTTTTCTCGCCGAGATAAGCACGTTTTCTGAAATGCCGCTCTCCCGTCACTCTGGTTAAAGTGTTATGAAAAAAAAGGCTGTTGGGGGCTAGGGAGTATCGAGTTGATCATTATACATGAAGAAATAACCAATTTCATCGTTTGGTTTATGTTTTACACGCGTTTTAAATTTTATTGCCGAAATCGCTTTTTCTCGCCGAGATAAGCACGTTTTCTGAAATGCCGCTCTCCCGTCACTCTGGTTAAAGTGTTATGAAAAAAAAGGCTGTTGGGGGCTAGGGAGTATCGAGTTGATCATTATACATGAAGAAATAACCAATTTCATCGTTTGGTTTATGTTTTACACGCGTTTTAAATTTTATTGCCGAAATCGCTTTTTCTCGCCGAGATAAGCACGTTTTCTGAAATGCCGCTCTCCCGTCACTCTGGTTAAAGTGTTATGAAAAAAAAGGCTGTTGGGGGCTAGGGAGTATCGAGTTGATCATTATACATGAAGAAATAACCAATTTCATCGTTTGGTTTATGTTTTACACGCGTTTTAAATTTTATTGCCGAAATCGCTTTTTCTCGCCGAGATAAGCACGTTTTCTGAAATGCCGCTCTCCCGTCACTCTGGTTAAAGTGTTATGAAAAAAAAGGCTGTTGGGGGCTAGGGAGTATCGAGTTGATCATTATACATGAAGAAATAACCAATTTCATCGTTTGGTTTATGTTTTACACGCGTTTTAAATTTTATTGCCGAAATCGCTTTTTCTCGCCGAGATAAGCACGTTTTCTGAAATGCCGCTCTCCCGTCACTCTGGTTAAAGTGTTATGAAAAAAAAGGCTGTTGGGGGCTAGGGAGTATCGAGTTGATCATTATACATGAAGAAATAACCAATTTCATCGTTTGGTTTATGTTTTACACGCGTTTTAAATTTTATTGCCGAAATCGCTTTTTCTCGCCGAGATAAGCACGTTTTCTGAAATGCCGCTCTCCCGTCACTCTGGTTAAAGTGTTATGAAAAAAAAGGCTGTTGGGGGCTAGGGAGTATCGAGTTGATCATTATACATGAAGAAATAACCAATTTCATCGTTTGGTTTATGTTTTACACGCGTTTTAAATTTTATTGCCGAAATCGCTTTTTCTCGCCGAGATAAGCACGTTTTCTGAAATGCCGCTCTCCCGTCACTCTGGTTAAAGTGTTATGAAAAAAAAGGCTGTTGGGGGCTAGGGAGTATCGAGTTGATCATTATACATGAAGAAATAACCAATTTCATCGTTTGGTTTATGTTTTACACGCGTTTTAAATTTTATTGCCGAAATCGCTTTTTCTCGCCGAGATAAGCACGTTTTCTGAAATGCCGCTCTCCCGTCACTCTGGTTAAAGTGTTATGAAAAAAAAGGCTGTTGGGGGCTAGGGAGTATCGAGTTGATCATTATACATGAAGAAATAACCAATTTCATCGTTTGGTTTATGTTTTACACGCGTTTTAAATTTTATTGCCGAAATCGCTTTTTCTCGCCGAGATAAGCACGTTTTCTGAAATGCCGCTCTCCCGTCACTCTGGTTAAAGTGTTATGAAAAAAAAGGCTGTTGGGGGCTAGGGAGTATCGAGTTGATCATTATACATGAAGAAATAACCAATTTCATCGTTTGGTTTATGTTTTACACGCGTTTTAAATTTTATTGCCGAAATCGCTTTTTCTCGCCGAGATAAGCACGTTTTCTGAAATGCCGCTCTCCCGTCACTCTGGTTAAAGTGTTATGAAAAAAAAGGCTGTTGGGGGCTAGGGAGTATCGAGTTGATCATTATACATGAAGAAATAACCAATTTCATCGTTTGGTTTATGTTTTACACGCGTTTTAAATTTTATTGCCGAAATCGCTTTTTCTCGCCGAGATAAGCACGTTTTCTGAAATGCCGCTCTCCCGTCACTCTGGTTAAAGTGTTATGAAAAAAAAGGCTGTTGGGGGCTAGGGAGTATCGAGTTGATCATTATACATGAAGAAATAACCAATTTCATCGTTTGGTTTATGTTTTACACGCGTTTTAAATTTTATTGCCGAAATCGCTTTTTCTCGCCGAGATAAGCACGTTTTCTGAAATGCCGCTCTCCCGTCACTCTGGTTAAAGTGTTATGAAAAAAAAGGCTGTTGGGGGCTAGGGAGTATCGAGTTGATCATTATACATGAAGAAATAACCAATTTCATCGTTTGGTTTATGTTTTACACGCGTTTTAAATTTTATTGCCGAAATCGCTTTTTCTCGCCGAGATAAGCACGTTTTCTGAAATGCCGCTCTCCCGTCACTCTGGTTAAAGTGTTATGAAAAAAAAGGCTGTTGGGGGCTAGGGAGTATCGAGTTGATCATTATACATGAAGAAATAACCAATTTCATCGTTTGGTTTATGTTTTACACGCGTTTTAAATTTTATTGCCGAAATCGCTTTTTCTCGCCGAGATAAGCACGTTTTCTGAAATGCCGCTCTCCCGTCACTCTGGTTAAAGTGTTATGAAAAAAAAGGCTGTTGGGGGCTAGGGAGTATCGAGTTGATCATTATACATGAAGAAATAACCAATTTCATCGTTTGGTTTATGTTTTACACGCGTTTTAAATTTTATTGCCGAAATCGCTTTTTCTCGCCGAGATAAGCACGTTTTCTGAAATGCCGCTCTCCCGTCACTCTGGTTAAAGTGTTATGAAAAAAAAGGCTGTTGGGGGCTAGGGAGTATCGAGTTGATCATTATACATGAAGAAATAACCAATTTCATCGTTTGGTTTATGTTTTACACGCGTTTTAAATTTTATTGCCGAAATCGCTTTTTCTCGCCGAGATAAGCACGTTTTCTGAAATGCCGCTCTCCCGTCACTCTGGTTAAAGTGTTATAAAAAAAAAAGGCTGTTGGGGGCTAGGGAGTATCGAGTTGATCATTATACATGAAGAAATAACCAATTTCATCGTTTGGTTTATGTTTTACACGCGTTTTAAATTTTATTGCCGAAATCGCTTTTTCTCGCCGAGATAAGCACGTTTTCTGAAATGCCGCTCTCCCGTCACTCTGGTTAAAGTGTTATGAAAAAAAAGGCTGTTGGGGGCTAGGGAGTATCGAGTTGATCATTATACATGAAGAAATAACCAATTTCATCGTTTGGTTTATGTTTTACACGCGTTTTAAATTTTATTGCCGAAATCGCTTTTTCTCGCCGAGATAAGCACGTTTTCTGAAATGCCGCTCTCCCGTCACTCTGGTTAAAGTGTTATGAAAAAAAAGGCTGTTGGGGGCTAGGGAGTATCGAGTTGATCATTATACATGAAGAAATAACCAATTTCATCGTTTGGTTTATGTTTTACACGCGTTTTAAATTTTATTGCCGAAATCGCTTTTTCTCGCCGAGATAAGCACGTTTTCTGAAATGCCGCTCTCCCGTCACTCTGGTTAAAGTGTTATGAAAAAAAAGGCTGTTGGGGGCTAGGGAGTATCGAGTTGATCATTATACATGAAGAAATAACCAATTTCATTGTTTGGTTTATGTTTTACACGCGTTTTAAATTTTATTGCCGAAATCGCTTTTTCTCGCCGAGATAAGCACGTTTTCTGAAATGCCGCTCTCCCGTCACTCTGGTTAAAGTGTTATGAAAAAAAAAGGCTGTTGGGGGCTAGGGAGTATCGAGTTGATCATTATACATGAAGAAATAACCAATTTCATCGTTTGGTTTATGTTTTACACGCGTTTTAAATTTTATTGCCGAAATCGCTTTTTCTCGCCGAGATAAGCACGTTTTCTGAAATGCCGCTCTCCCGTCACTCTGGTTAAAGTGTTATGAAAAAAAAGGCTGTTGGGGGCTAGGGAGTATCGAGTTGATCATTATACATGAAGAAATAACCAATTTCATCGTTTGGTTTATGTTTTACACGCGTTTTAAATTTTATTGCCGAAATCGCTTTTTCTCGCCGAGATAAGCACGTTTTCTGAAATGCTGCTCTCCCGTCACTCTGGTTAAAGTGTTATGAAAAAAAAGGCTGTTGGGGGCTAGGGAGTATCGAGTTGATCATTATACATGAAGAAATAACCAATTTCATCGTTTGGTTTATGTTTTACACGCGTTTTAAATTTTATTGCCGAAATCGCTTTTTCTCGCCGAGATAAGCACGTTTTCTGAAATGGCGCTCTCCCGCAACGCAACTGCAAGAACTTTTCCGAGTCTTTTTGGTGCAGTCCTCTTTCCCTTTATTTGATCCCACATTTAACTCTGGTTAAAGTGTTATGAAAAAAAAGGCTGTTGGGGGCTAGGGAGTATCGAGTTGATCATTATACATGAAGAAATAACCAATTTCATCGTTTGGTTTATGTTTTACACGCGTTTTAAATTTTATTGCCGAAATCGCTTTTTCTCGCCGAGATAAGCACGTTTTCTGAAATGCCGCTCTCCCGTCACTCTGGTTAAAGTGTTATGAAAAAAAAGGCTGTTGGGGGCTAGGGAGTATCGAGTTGATCATTATACATGAAGAAATAACCAATTTCATCGTTTGGTTTATGTTTTACACGCGTTTTAAATTTTATTGCCGAAATCGCTTTTTCTCGCCGAGATAAGCACGTTTTCTGAAATGCCGCTCTCCCGTCACTCTGGTTAAAGTGTTATGAAAAAAAAGGCTGTTGGGGGCTAGGGAGTATCGAGTTGATCATTATACATGAAGAAATAACCAATTTCATCGTTTGGTTTATGTTTTACACGCGTTTTAAATTTTATTGCCGAAATCGCTTTTTCTCGCCGAGATAAGCACGTTTTCTGAAATGCCGCTCTCCCGTCACTCTGGTTAAAGTGTTATGAAAACAAAGGCTGTTGGGGGCTAGGGAGTATCGAGTTGATCATTATACATGAAGAAATAACCAATTTCATCGTTTGGTTTATGTTTTACACGCGTTTTAAATTTTATTGCCGAAATCGCCTTTTCTCGCCGAGATAAGCACGTTTTCTGAAATGCCGCTCTCCCGTCACTCTGGTTAAAGTGTTATGAAAAAAAAGGCTGTTGGGGGCTAGGGAGTATCGAGTTGATCATTATACATGAAGAAATAACCAATTTCATCGTTTGGTTTATGTTTTACACGCGTTTTAAATTTTATTGCCGAAATCGCTTTTTCTCGCCGAGATAAGCACGTTTTCTGAAATGCCGCTCTCCCGTCACTCTGGTTAAAGTGTTATGAAAAAAAAGGCTGTTGGGGGCTAGGGAGTATCGAGTTGATCATTATACATGAAGAAATAACCAATTTCATCGTTTGGTTTATGTTTTACACGCGTTTTAAATTTTATTGCCGAAATCGCTTTTTCTCGCCGAGATAAGCACGTTTTCTGAAATGGCGCTCTCCCGCAACGCAACTGCAAGAACTTTTCCGAGTCTTTTTGGTGCAGTCCTCTTTCCCTTTATTTGATCCCACATTTAACTCTGGTTAAAGTGTTATGAAAAAAAAGGCTGTTGGGGGCTAGGGAGTATCGAGTTGATCATTATACATGAAGAAATAACCAATTTCATCGTTTGGTTTATGTTTTACACGCGTTTTAAATTTTATTGCCGAAATCGCTTTTTCTCGCCGAGATAAGCACGTTTTCTGAAATGCCGCTCTCCCGTCACTCTGGTTAAAGTGTTATGGAAAAAAAGGCTGTTGGGGGCTAGGGAGTATCGAGTTGATCATTATACATGAAGAAATAACCAATTTCATCGTTTGGTTTATGTTTTACACGCGTTTTAAATTTTATTGCCGAAATCGCTTTTTCTCGCCGAGATAAGCACGTTTTCTGAAATGCCGCTCTCCCGTCACTCTGGTTAAAGTGTTATGAAAAAAAAGGCTGTTGGGGGCTAGGGAGTATCGAGTTGATCATTATACATGAAGAAATAACCAATTTCATCGTTTGGTTTATGTTTTACACGCGTTTTAAATTTTATTGCCGAAATCGCTTTTTCTCGCCGAGATAAGCACGTTTTCTGAAATGCCGCTCTCCCGTCACTCTGGTTAAAGTGTTATGAAAACAAAGGCTGTTGGGGGCTAGGGAGTATCGAGTTGATCATTATACATGAAGAAATAACCAATTTCATCGTTTGGTTTATGTTTTACACGCGTTTTAAATTTTATTGCCGAAATCGCCTTTTCTCGCCGAGATAAGCACGTTTTCTGAAATGCCGCTCTCCCGTCACTCTGGTTAAAGTGTTATGAAAAAAAAGGCTGTTGGGGGCTAGGGAGTATCGAGTTGATCATTATACATGAAGAAATAACCAATTTCATCGTTTGGTTTATGTTTTACACGCGTTTTAAATTTTATTGCCGAAATCGCTTTTTCTCGCCGAGATAAGCACGTTTTCTGAAATGCCGCTCTCCCGTCACTCTGGTTAAAGTGTTATGAAAAAAAAGGCTGTTGGGGGCTAGGGAGTATCGAGTTGATCATTATACATGAAGAAATAACCAATTTCATCGTTTGGTTTATGTTTTACACGCGTTTTAAATTTTATTGCCGAAATCGCTTTTTCTCGCCGAGATAAGCACGTTTTCTGAAATGCCGCTCTCCCGTCACTCTGGTTAAAGTGTTATGAAAAAAAAGGCTGTTGGGGGCTAGGGAGTATCGAGTTGATCATTATACATGAAGAAATAACCAATTTCATCGTTTGGTTTATGTTTTACACGCGTTTTAAATTTTATTGCCGAAATCGCTTTTTCTCGCCGAGATAAGCACGTTTTCTGAAATGCCGCTCTCCCGTCACTCTGGTTAAAGTGTTATGAAAAAAAAGGCTGTTGGGGGCTAGGGAGTATCGAGTTGATCATTATACATGAAGAAATAACCAATTTCATCGTTTGGTTTATGTTTTACACGCGTTTTAAATTTTATTGCCGAAATCGCTTTTTCTCGCCGAGATAAGCACGTTTTCTGAAATGCCGCTCTCCCGTCACTCTGGTTAAAGTGTTATGAAAAAAAAGGCTGTTGGGGGCTAGGGAGTATCGAGTTGATCATTATACATGAAGAAATAACCAATTTCATCGTTTGGTTTATGTTTTACACGCGTTTTAAATTTTATTGCCGAAATCGCTTTTTCTCGCCGAGATAAGCACGTTTTCTGAAATGCCGCTCTCCCGTCACTCTGGTTAAAGTGTTATGAAAAAAAAGGCTGTTGGGGGCTAGGGAGTATCGAGTTGATCATTATACATGAAGAAATAACCAATTTCATCGTTTGGTTTATGTTTTACACGCGTTTTAAATTTTATTGCCGAAATCGCTTTTTCTCGCCGAGATAAGCACGTTTTCTGAAATGCCGCTCTCCCGTCACTCTGGTTAAAGTGTTATGAAAAAAAAGGCTGTTGGGGGCTAGGGAGTATCGAGTTGATCATTATACATGAAGAAATAACCAATTTCATCGTTTGGTTTATGTTTTACACGCGTTTTAAATTTTATTGCCGAAATCGCTTTTTCTCGCCGAGATAAGCACGTTTTCTGAAATGCCGCTCTCCCGTCACTCTGGTTAAAGTGTTATGAAAAAAAAGGCTGTTGGGGGCTAGGGAGTATCGAGTTGATCATTATACATGAAGAAATAACCAATTTCATCGTTTGGTTTATGTTTTACACGCGTTTTAAATTTTATTGCCGAAATCGCTTTTTCTCGCCGAGATAAGCACGTTTTCTGAAATGCCGCTCTCCCGTCACTCTGGTTAAAGTGTTATGAAAAAAAAGGCTGTTGGGGGCTAGGGAGTATCGAGTTGATCATTATACATGAAGAAATAACCAATTTCATCGTTTGGTTTATGTTTTACACGCGTTTTAAATTTTATTGCCGAAATCGCTTTTTCTCGCCGAGATAAGCACGTTTTCTGAAATGCCGCTCTCCCGTCACTCTGGTTAAAGTGTTATGAAAAAAAAGGCTGTTGGGGGCTAGGGAGTATCGAGTTGATCATTATACATGAAGAAATAACCAATTTCATCGTTTGGTTTATGTTTTACACGCGTTTTAAATTTTATTGCCGAAAT
The DNA here is from genome assembly GCF_054491065.1 of Syngnathus leptorhynchus. Taxonomy (NCBI): domain Eukaryota; kingdom Metazoa; phylum Chordata; class Actinopteri; order Syngnathiformes; family Syngnathidae; genus Syngnathus; species Syngnathus leptorhynchus. The sequence continues at coordinate 503,351 of NW_028232024.1, forward strand.
CGCTTTTTCTCGCCGAGATAAGCACGTTTTCTGAAATGCCGCTCTCCCGTCACTCTGGTTAAAGTGTTATGAAAAAAAAGGCTGTTGGGACATGGAAGAATATAACACCCAATTTCATCGATTGGTTTATTGTTTACACCGCGGTTTTAAATTTTATTGCCGAAATCGCTTTTTCTCGCCGAAGAGTAACGCGGAACGGTTTCTGAAATGGCCGCCTCTCCCGTCACTCTGGTTAAGTGTATGGAAAAAAAGAGCTGTTTGGGGGCTAGGGAGTATCGAGTTGATCATTATACATGAAGAAATAACCAATCTTTACCATTCATCGTTTGGTTTATGTTTTTACACGCGTTTTAAATTTTTATTGCCGAAATCGCTTTTTCTCGCCGAGATAAGCACGTTTTCTGAAATGCCGCTCTCCCGTCACTCTGGTTAAAGTGTTATGAAAAAAAAGGCTGTTGGGGGCTAGGGAGTATCGAGTTGATCATTATACATGAAGAAATAACCAATTTCATCGTTTGGTTTATGTTTTACACGCGTTTTAAATTTTATTGCCGAAATCGCTTTTTCTCGCCGAGATAAGCACGTTTTCTGAAATGCCGCTCTCCCGTCACTCTGGTTAAAGTGTTATGAAAAAAAAGGCTGTTGGGGGCTAGGGAGTATCGAGTTGATCATTATACATGAAGAAATAACCAATTTCATCGTTTGGTTTATGTTTTACACGCGTTTTAAATTTTATTGCCGAAATCGCTTTTTCTCGCCGAGATAAGCACGTTTTCTGAAATGCCGCTCTCCCGTCACTCTGGTTAAAGTGTTATGAAAAAAAAGGCTGTTGGGGGCTAGGGAGTATCGAGTTGATCATTATACATGAAGAAATAACCAATTTCATCGTTTGGTTTATGTTTTACACGCGTTTTAAATTTTATTGCCGAAATCGCTTTTTCTCGCCGAGATAAGCACGTTTTCTGAAATGCCGCTCTCCCGTCACTCTGGTTAAAGTGTTATGAAAAAAAAGGCTGTTGGGGGCTAGGGAGTATCGAGTTGATCATTATACATGAAGAAATAACCAATTTCATCGTTTGGTTTATGTTTTACACGCGTTTTAAATTTTATTGCCGAAATCGCTTTTTCTCGCCGAGATAAGCACGTTTTCTGAAATGCCGCTCTCCCGTCACTCTGGTTAAAGTGTTATGAAAAAAAAGGCTGTTGGGGGCTAGGGAGTATCGAGTTGATCATTATACATGAAGAAATAACCAATTTCATCGTTTGGTTTATGTTTTACACGCGTTTTAAATTTTATTGCCGAAATCGCTTTTTCTCGCCGAGATAAGCACGTTTTCTGAAATGCCGCTCTCCCGTCACTCTGGTTAAAGTGTTATGAAAAAAAAGGCTGTTGGGGGCTAGGGAGTATCGAGTTGATCATTATACATGAAGAAATAACCAATTTCATCGTTTGGTTTATGTTTTACACGCGTTTTAAATTTTATTGCCGAAATCGCTTTTTCTCGCCGAGATAAGCACGTTTTCTGAAATGCCGCTCTCCCGTCACTCTGGTTAAAGTGTTATGAAAAAAAAGGCTGTTGGGGGCTAGGGAGTATCGAGTTGATCATTATACATGAAGAAATAACCAATTTCATCGTTTGGTTTATGTTTTACACGCGTTTTAAATTTTATTGCCGAAATCGCTTTTTCTCGCCGAGATAAGCACGTTTTCTGAAATGCCGCTCTCCCGTCACTCTGGTTAAAGTGTTATGAAAAAAAAGGCTGTTGGGGGCTAGGGAGTATCGAGTTGATCATTATACATGAAGAAATAACCAATTTCATCGTTTGGTTTATGTTTTACACGCGTTTTAAATTTTATTGCCGAAATCGCTTTTTCTCGCCGAGATAAGCACGTTTTCTGAAATGCCGCTCTCCCGTCACTCTGGTTAAAGTGTTATGAAAAAAAAGGCTGTTGGGGGCTAGGGAGTATCGAGTTGATCATTATACATGAAGAAATAACCAATTTCATCGTTTGGTTTATGTTTTACACGCGTTTTAAATTTTATTGCCGAAATCGCTTTTTCTCGCCGAGATAAGCACGTTTTCTGAAATGCCGCTCTCCCGTCACTCTGGTTAAAGTGTTATGAAAAAAAAGGCTGTTGGGGGCTAGGGAGTATCGAGTTGATCATTATACATGAAGAAATAACCAATTTCATCGTTTGGTTTATGTTTTACACGCGTTTTAAATTTTATTGCCGAAATCGCTTTTTCTCGCCGAGATAAGCACGTTTTCTGAAATGCCGCTCTCCCGTCACTCTGGTTAAAGTGTTATGAAAAAAAAGGCTGTTGGGGGCTAGGGAGTATCGAGTTGATCATTATACATGAAGAAATAACCAATTTCATCGTTTGGTTTATGTTTTACACGCGTTTTAAATTTTATTGCCGAAATCGCTTTTTCTCGCCGAGATAAGCACGTTTTCTGAAATGCCGCTCTCCCGTCACTCTGGTTAAAGTGTTATGAAAAAAAAGGCTGTTGGGGGCTAGGGAGTATCGAGTTGATCATTATACATGAAGAAATAACCAATTTCATCGTTTGGTTTATGTTTTACACGCGTTTTAAATTTTATTGCCGAAATCGCTTTTTCTCGCCGAGATAAGCACGTTTTCTGAAATGCCGCTCTCCCGTCACTCTGGTTAAAGTGTTATGAAAAAAAAGGCTGTTGGGGGCTAGGGAGTATCGAGTTGATCATTATACATGAAGAAATAACCAATTTCATCGTTTGGTTTATGTTTTACACGCGTTTTAAATTTTATTGCCGAAATCGCTTTTTCTCGCCGAGATAAGCACGTTTTCTGAAATGCCGCTCTCCCGTCACTCTGGTTAAAGTGTTATGAAAAAAAAGGCTGTTGGGGGCTAGGGAGTATCGAGTTGATCATTATACATGAAGAAATAACCAATTTCATCGTTTGGTTTATGTTTTACACGCGTTTTAAATTTTATTGCCGAAATCGCTTTTTCTCGCCGAGATAAGCACGTTTTCTGAAATGCCGCTCTCCCGTCACTCTGGTTAAAGTGTTATGAAAAAAAAGGCTGTTGGGGGCTAGGGAGTATCGAGTTGATCATTATACATGAAGAAATAACCAATTTCATCGTTTGGTTTATGTTTTACACGCGTTTTAAATTTTATTGCCGAAATCGCTTTTTCTCGCCGAGATAAGCACGTTTTCTGAAATGCCGCTCTCCCGTCACTCTGGTTAAAGTGTTATGAAAAAAAAGGCTGTTGGGGGCTAGGGAGTATCGAGTTGATCATTATACATGAAGAAATAACCAATTTCATCGTTTGGTTTATGTTTTACACGCGTTTTAAATTTTATTGCCGAAATCGCTTTTTCTCGCCGAGATAAGCACGTTTTCTGAAATGCCGCTCTCCCGTCACTCTGGTTAAAGTGTTATGAAAAAAAAGGCTGTTGGGGGCTAGGGAGTATCGAGTTGATCATTATACATGAAGAAATAACCAATTTCATCGTTTGGTTTATGTTTTACACGCGTTTTAAATTTTATTGCCGAAATCGCTTTTTCTCGCCGAGATAAGCACGTTTTCTGAAATGCCGCTCTCCCGTCACTCTGGTTAAAGTGTTATGAAAAAAAAGGCTGTTGGGGGCTAGGGAGTATCGAGTTGATCATTATACATGAAGAAATAACCAATTTCATCGTTTGGTTTATGTTTTACACGCGTTTTAAATTTATTGCCGAAATCGCTTTTTCTCGCCGAGATAAGCACGTTTTCTGAAATGCCACTCTCCCGTCACTCTGGTTAAAGTGTTATGAAAAAAAAGCTGTTGGGGGCTAGGGAGTATCGAGTTGATCATTATACATGAAGAAATAACCAATTTCATCGTTTGGTTTATGTTTTACACGCGTTTTAAATTTTATTGCCGAAATCGCTTTTTCTCGCCGAGATAAGCACGTTTTCTGAAATGCCGCTCTCCCGTCACTCTGGTTAAAGTGTTATGAAAAAAAAGGCTGTTGGGGGCTAGGGAGTATCGAGTTGATCATTATACATGAAGAAATAACCAATTTCATCGTTTGGTTTATGTTTTACACGCGTTTTAAATTTTATTGCCGAAATCGCTTTTTCTCGCCGAGATAAGCACGTTTTCTGAAATGCCGCTCTCCCGTCACTCTGGTTAAAGTGTTATGAAAAAAAAAGGCTGTTGGGGGCTAGGGAGTATCGAGTTGATCATTATACATGAAGAAATAACCAATTTCATCGTTTGGTTTATGTTTTACACGCGTTTTAAATTTTATTGCCGAAATCGCTTTTTCTCGCCGAGATAAGCACGTTTTCTGAAATGCCGCTCTCCCGTCACTCTGGTTAAAGTGTTATGAAAAAAAAGGCTGTTGGGGGCTAGGGAGTGTCGAGTTGATCATTATACATGAAGAAATAACCAATTTCATCGTTTGGTTTATGTTTTACACGCGTTTTAAATTTTATTGCCGAAATCGCTTTTTCTCGCCGAGATAAGCACGTTTTCTGAAATGCCGCTCTCCCGTCACTCTGGTTAAAGTGTTATGAAAAAAAAGGCTGTTGGGGGCTAGGGGTATCGAGTTGATCATTATACATGAAGAAATAACCAATTTCATCGTTTGGTTTATGTTTTACACGCGTTTTAAATTTTATTGCCGAAATCGCTTTTTCTCGCCGAGATAAGCACGTTTTCTGAAATGCCGCTCTCACCGTCACTCTGGTTAAAGTGTTATGAAAAAAAAGGCTGTTGGGGGCTAGGGAGTATCGAGTTGATCATTATACATGAAGAAATAACCAATTTCATCGTTTGGTTTATGTTTTACACGCGTTTTAAATTTTATTGCCGAAATCGCTTTTTCTCGCCGAGATAAGCACGTTTTCTGAAATGCCGCTCTCCCGTCACTCTGGTTAAAGTGTTATGAAAAAAAAGGCTGTTGGGGGCTAGGGAGTATCGAGTTGATCATTATACATGAAGAAATAACCAATTTCATCGTTTGGTTTATGTTTTACACGCGTTTTAAATTTTATTGCCGAAATCGCTTTTTTCTCGCCGAGATAAGCACGTTTTCTGAAATGCCGCTCTCCCGTCACTCTGGTTAAAGTGTTATGAAAAAAAAGGCTGTTGGGGGCTAGGGAGTATCGAGTTGATCATTATACATGAAGAAATAACCAATTTCATCGTTTGGTTTATGTTTTACACGCGTTTTAAATTTTATTGCCGAAATCGCTTTTTCTCGCCGAGATAAGCACGTTTTCTGAAATGCCGCTCTCCCGTCACTCTGGTTAAAGTGTTTATGAAAAAAAAAGGCTGTTGGGGGCTAGGGAGTATCGAGTTGATCATTATACATGAAGAAATAACCAATTTCATCGTTTGGTTTATGTTTTACACGCGTTTTAAATTTTATTGCCGAAATCGCTTTTTCTCGCCGAGATAAGCACGTTTTCTGAAATGCCGCTCTCCCGTCACTCTGGTTAAAGTGTTATGAAAAAAAAGGCTGTTGGGGGCTAGGGAGTATCGAGTTGATCATTATACATGAAGAAATAACCAATTTCATCGTTTGGTTTATGTTTTACACGCGTTTTAAATTTTATTGCCGAAATCGCTTTTTCTCGCCGAGATAAGCACGTTTTCTGAAATGCCGCTCTCCCGTCACTCTGGTTAAAGTGTTATGAAAAAAAAGGCTGTTGGGGGCTAGGGAGTATCGAGTTGATCATTATACATGAAGAAATAACCAATTTCATCGTTTGGTTTATGTTTTACACGCGTTTTAAATTTTATTGCCGAAATCGCTTTTTCTCGCCGAGATAAGCACGTTTTCTGAAATGCCGCTCTCCCGTCACTCTGGTTAAAGTGTTATGAAAAAAAAGGCTGTTGGGGGCTAGGGAGTATCGAGTTGATCATTATACATGAAGAAATAACCAATTTCATCGTTTGGTTTATGTTTTACACGCGTTTTAAATTTTATTGCCGAAATCGCTTTTTCTCGCCGAGATAAGCACGTTTTCTGAAATGCCGCTCTCCCGTCACTCTGGTTAAAGTGTTATGAAAAAAAAGGCTGTTGGGGGCTAGGGAGTATCGAGTTGATCATTATACATGAAGAAATAACCAATTTCATCGTTTGGTTTATGTTTTACACGCGTTTTAAATTTTATTGCCGAAATCGCTTTTTCTCGCCGAGATAAGCACGTTTTCTGAAATGCCGCTCTCCCGTCACTCTGGTTAAAGTGTTATGAAAAAAAAGGCTGTTGGGGGTTAGGGAGTATCGAGTTGATCATTATACATGAAGAAATAACCAATTTCATCGTTTGGTTTATGTTTTACACGCGTTTTAAATTTTATTGCCGAAATCGCTTTTTCTCGCCGAGATAAGCACGTTTTCTGAAATGCCGCTCTCCCGTCACTCTGGTTAAAGTGTTATAAAAAAAAAGGCTGTTGGGGGCTAGGGAGTATCGAGTTGATCATTATACATGAAGAAATAACCAATTTCATCGTTTGGTTTATGTTTTACACGAGTTTTAAATTTTATTGCCGAAATCGCTTTTTCTCGCCGAGATAAGCACGTTTTCTGAAATGCCGCTCTCCCGTCACTCTGGTTAAAGTGTTATGAAAAAAAAGGCTGTTGGGGGCTAGGGAGTATCGAGTTGATCATTATACATGAAGAAATAACCAATTTCATCGTTTGGTTTATGTTTTACACGCGTTTTAAATTTTATTGCCGAAATCGCTTTTTCTCGCCGAGATAAGCACGTTTTCTGAAATGCCGCTCTCCCGTCACTCTGGTTAAAGTGTTATGAAAAAAAAGGCTGTTGGGGGCTAGGGAGTATCGAGTTGATCATTATACATGAAGAAATAACCAATTTCATCGTTTGGTTTATGTTTTACACGCGTTTTAAATTTTATTGCCGAAATCGCTTTTTCTCGCCGAGATAAGCACGTTTTCTGAAATGCCGCTCTCCCGTCACTCTGGTTAAAGTGTTATGAAAAAAAAGGCTGTTGGGGGCTAGGGAGTATCGAGTTGATCATTATACATGAAGAAATAACCAATTTCATCGTTTGGTTTATGTTTTACACGCGTTTTAAATTTTATTGCCGAAATCGCTTTTTCTCGCCGAGATAAGCACGTTTTCTGAAATGCCGCTCTCCCGTCACTCTGGTTAAAGTGTTATGAAAAAAAAGGCTGTTGGGGGCTAGGGAGTATCGAGTTGATCATTATACATGAAGAAATAACCAATTTCATCGTTTGGTTTATGTTTTACACGCGTTTTAAATTTTATTGCCGAAATCGCTTTTTCTCGCCGAGATAAGCACGTTTTCTGAAATGCCGCTCTCCCGTCACTCTGGTTAAAGTGTTATGAAAAAAAAGGCTGTTGGGGGCTAGGGAGTATCGAGTTGATCATTATACATGAAGAAATAACCAATTTCATCGTTTGGTTTATGTTTTACACGCGTTTTAAATTTTATTGCCGAAATCGCTTTTTCTCGCCGAGATAAGCACGTTTTCTGAAATGCCGCTCTCCCGTCACTCTGGTTAAAGTGTTATGAAAAAAAAGGCTGTTGGGGGCTAGGGAGTATCGAGTTGATCATTATACATGAAGAAATAACCAATTTCATCGTTTGGTTTATGTTTTACACGCGTTTTAAATTTTATTGCCGAAATCGCTTTTTCTCGCCGAGATAAGCACGTTTTCTGAAATGCCGCTCTCCCGTCACTCTGGTTAAAGTGTTATGAAAAAAAAGGCTGTTGGGGGCTAGGGAGTATCGAGTTGATCATTATACATGAAGAAATAACCAATTTCATCGTTTGGTTTATGTTTTACACGCGTTTTAAATTTTATTGCCGAAATCGCTTTTTCTCGCCGAGATAAGCACGTTTTCTGAAATGCCGCTCTCCCGTCACTCTGGTTAAAGTGTTATGAAAAAAAAGGCTGTTGGGGGCTAGGGAGTATCGAGTTGATCATTATACATGAAGAAATAACCAATTTCATCGTTTGGTTTATGTTTTACACGCGTTTTAAATTTTATTGCCGAAATCGCTTTTTCTCGCCGAGATAAGCACGTTTTCTGAAATGCCGCTCTCCCGTCACTCTGGTTAAAGTGTTATGAAAAAAAAGGCTGTTGGGGGCTAGGGAGTATCGAGTTGATCATTATACATGAAGAAATAACCAATTTCATCGTTTGGTTTATGTTTTACACGCGTTTTAAATTTTATTGCCGAAATCGCTTTTTCTCGCCGAGATAAGCACGTTTTCTGAAATGCCGCTCTCCCGTCACTCTGGTTAAAGTGTTATGAAAAAAAAGGCTGTTGGGGGCTAGGGAGTATCGAGTTGATCATTATACATGAAGAAATAACCAATTTCATCGTTTGGTTTATGTTTTACACGCGTTTTAAATTTTATTGCCGAAATCGCTTTTTCTCGCCGAGATAAGCACGTTTTCTGAAATGCCGCTCTCCCGTCACTCTGGTTAAAGTGTTATGAAAAAAAAGGCTGTTGGGGGCTAGGGAGTATCGAGTTGATCATTATACATGAAGAAATAACCAATTTCATCGTTTGGTTTATGTTTTACACGCGTTTTAAATTTTATTGCCGAAATCGCTTTTTCTCGCCGAGATAAGCACGTTTTCTGAAATGCCGCTCTCCCGTCACTCTGGTTAAAGTGTTATGAAAAAAAAGGCTGTTGGGGGCTAGGGAGTATCGAGTTGATCATTATACATGAAGAAATAACCAATTTCATCGTTTGGTTTATGTTTTACACGCGTTTTAAATTTTATTGCCGAAATCGCTTTTTCTCGCCGAGATAAGCACGTTTTCTGAAATGCCGCTCTCCCGTCACTCTGGTTAAAGTGTTATGAAAAAAAAGGCTGTTGGGGGCTAGGGAGTATCGAGTTGATCATTATACATGAAGAAATAACCAATTTCATCGTTTGGTTTATGTTTTACACGCGTTTTAAATTTTATTGCCGAAATCGCTTTTTCTCGCCGAGATAAGCACGTTTTCTGAAATGCCGCTCTCCCGTCACTCTGGTTAAAGTGTTATGAAAAAAAAGGCTGTTGGGGGCTAGGGAGTATCGAGTTGATCATTATACATGAAGAAATAACCAATTTCATCGTTTGGTTTATGTTTTACACGCGTTTTAAATTTTATTGCCGAAATCGCTTTTTCTCGCCGAGATAAGCACGTTTTCTGAAATGCCGCTCTCCCGTCACTCTGGTTAAAGTGTTATGAAAAAAAAAGGCTGTTGGGGGCTAGGGAGTATCGAGTTGATCATTATACATGAAGAAATAACCAATTTCATCGTTTGGTTTATGTTTTACACGATGCTGAGCTCCAGCTGGAAGTGTAAAAAGAACCGGGCTGGTTAAAAAAAGAACCGGGCGACCCGGTAAAATTGCTTAGCCGGGGCTCTGGAAGCCTAACACGGCGTGATCTTGTCCAAAAAGCCGCTGCTGAGCTCCAGCTGGAAGTGTAAAAAGAACCGGGCTGGTTAAAAAAAAGAACCGGGTGGCCCGGTAAAATTGCTTAGCCGGGGCTCTGGAAGCCTAACCCGGCGTGATACTGTGCAAAAAGCCGCTGCTGAGCTCCAGCTGGAAGTGTAAAAAAAACCGGGCTGGTTAAAAAAAAGAACCGGGCGACCCTGTAAAATTGCTTAGCCGGGGCTCTGGAAGCCTAACACGGCGTGATCTTGTCCAAAAACCCGCTGCTGAGCTCCAGCTGGAAGTGTAAAAAGAACCGGGCTGGTTAAAAAAAAGAACCGGGCGGGCCGGTAAAATTGCTTAGCCGGGGCTCTGGAAGCCTAACACGGCGTGATCTTGTCCAAAAAGCCGCTCGTGAGCTCCAGCTGGAAGTGTAAAAAGAACCGGGCTGGTTCAAAAAAAGAACCGGGCGGCCCGGTAGAATTGCTTAGCCGAGGTCCTGGAAGCCTAACCCGGCGTGATCTTGCGCAAAAAGCCGCTGCTGAGCTCCAGCTGGAAGTGTAAAAAGAACCGGGCTGGTTCAAAAAAAGAACCGGGCAGCCCGGTAAAATTGCTTAGCCGGGGTCCTGGAAGCCTAACGCGGCGTGATCTTGCCCGAAAGTCGGCCTCTATACTTCCATATTAGGTACCAGGCGCTCAGAGCCAACTTGGCAAAAATTTTCTAAGTGCCCACGGCTCTGCGGGGATTGTGCGTCCGACCCGCGCCGGTTCTCCAGCCGGCCTAAAATAACGCAAAACCAGCCTCTCCCCTGGAGCTCACAGCCAAAGGCGAAACTTTTCTAAGTGCCTACGGCTCTGCGGGCTTTTGAGTCCGCCCCGCGCCGGTTCGTCGGTCGGCCTCAAAAAGCGAAAAATCAGCCTCTCTCCCTGGAGCTCGACTCGAGTTGATCATTATACATGAAGAAATAACCAATTTCATCGTTTGGTTTATGTTTTACACGCGTTTTAAATTTTATTGCCGAAATCGCTTTTTCTCGCCGAGATAAGCACGTTTTCTGAAATGCCGCTCTCCCGTCACTCTGGTTAAAGTGTTATGAAAAAAAAGGCTGTTGGGGGCTAGGGAGTATCGAGTTGATCATTATACATGAAGAAATAACCAATTTCATCGTTTGGTTTATGTTTTACACGCGTTTTAAATTTTATTGCCGAAATCGCTTTTTCTCGCCGAGATAAGCACGTTTTCTGAAATGCCGCTCTCCCGTCACTCTGGTTGAAGTGTTATGAAAAAAAAGGCTGTTGGGGGCTAGGGAGTATCGAGTTGATCATTATACATGAAGAAATAACCAATTTCATCGTTTGGTTTATGTTTTACACGCGTTTTAAATTTTATTGCCGAAATCGCTTTTTCTCGCCGAGATAAGCACGTTTTCTGAAATGCCGCTCTCCCGTCACTCTGGTTAAAGTGTTATGAAAAAAAAGGCTGTTGGGGGCTAGGGAGTATCGAGTTGATCATTATACTTGAAGAAATAACCAATTTCATCGTTTGGTTTATGTTTTACACGCGTTTTAAATTTTATTGCCGAAATCGCTTTTTCTCGCCGAGATAAGCACGTTTTCTGAAATGCCGCTCTCCCGTCACTCTGGTTAAAGTGTTATGAAAAAAAAGGCTGTTGGGGGCTAGGGAGTATCGAGTTGATCATTATACATGAAGAAATAACCAATTTCATCGTTTGGTTTATGTTTTACACGCGTTTTAAATTTTATTGCCGAAATCGCTTTTTCTCGCCGAGATAAGCACGTTTTCTGAAATGCCGCTCTCCCGTCACTCTGGTTAAAGTGTTATGAAAAAAAAGGCTGTTGGGGGCTAGGGAGTATCGAGTTGATCATTATACATGAAGAAATAACCAATTTCATCGTTTGGTTTATGTTTTACACGCGTTTTAAATTTTATTGCCGAAATCGCTTTTTCTCGCCGAGATAAGCACGTTTTCTGAAATGCCGCTCTCCCGTCACTCTGGTTAAAGTGTTATGAAAAAAAAGGCTGTTGGGGGCTAGGGAGTATCGAGTTGATCATTATACATGAAGAAATAACCAATTTCATCGTTTGGTTTATGTTTTACACGCGTTTTAAATTTTATTGCCGAAATCGCTTTTTCTCGCCGAGATAAGCACGTTTTCTGAAATGCCGCTCTCCCGTCACTCTGGTTAAAGTGTTATGAAAAAAAAGGCTGTTGGGGGCTAGGGAGTATCGAGTTGATCATTATACATGAAGAAATAACCAATTTCATCGTTTGGTTTATGTTTTACACGCGTTTTAAATTTTATTGCCGAAATCGCTTTTTCTCGCCGAGATAAGCACGTTTTCTGAAATGCCGCTCTCCCGTCACTCTGGTTAAAGTGTTATGAAAAAAAAGGCTGTTGGGGGCTAGGGAGTATCGAGTTGATCATTATACATGAAGAAATTACCAATTTCATCGTTTGGTTTATGTTTTACACGCGTTTTAAATTTTATTGCCGAAATCGCTTTTTCTCGCCGAGATAAGCACGTTTTCTGAAATGCCGCTCTCCCGTCACTCTGGTTAAAGTGTTATGAAAAAAAAGCTGTTGGGGGCTAGGGAGTATCGAGTTGAACATTATACATGAAGAAATAACCAATTTCATCGTTTGGTTTATGTTTTACACGCGTTTTAAATTTTATTGCCGAAATCGCTTTTTCTCGCCGAGATAAGCACGTTTTCTGAAATGCCGCTCTCCCGTCACTCTGGTTAAAGTGTTATGAAAAAAAAGGCTGTTGGGGGCTAGGGAGTATCGAGTTGATCATTATACATGAAGAAATAACCAATTTCATCGTTTGGTTTATGTTTTACACGCGTTTTAAATTTTATTGCCGAAATCGCTTTTTCTCGCCGAGATAAGCACGTTTTCTGAAATGCCGCTCTCCCGTCACTCTGGTTAAAGTGTTATGAAAAAAAAGGCTGTTGGGGGCTAGGGAGTATCGAGTTGATCATTATACATGAAGAAATAACCAATTTCATCGTTTGGTTTATGTTTTACACGCGTTTTAAATTTTATTGCCGAAATCGCTTTTTCTCGCCGAGATAAGCACGTTTTCTGAAATGCCGCTCTCCCGTCACTCTGGTTAAAGTGTTATGAAAAAAAAGGCTGTTGGGGGCTAGGGAGTATCGAGTTGATCATTATACATGAAGAAATAACCAATTTCATCGTTTGGTTTATGTTTTACACGCGTTTTAAATTTTATTGCCGAAATCGCTTTTTCTCGCCGAGATAAGCACGTTTTCTGAAATGCCGCTCTCCCGTCACTCTGGTTAAAGTGTTATGAAAAAAAAGGCTGTTGGGGGCTAGGGAGTATCGAGTTGATCATTATACATGAAGAAATAACCAATTTCATCGTTTGGTTTATGTTTTACACGCGTTTTAAATTTTATTGCCGAAATCGCTTTTTCTCGCCGAGATAAGCACGTTTTCTGAAATGCCGCTCTCCCGTCACTCTGGTTAAAGTGTTATGAAAAAAAAGGCTGTTGGGGGCTAGGGAGTATCGAGTTGATCATTATACATGAAGAAATAACCAATTTCATCGTTTGGTTTATGTTTTACACGCGTTTTAAATTTTATTGCCGAAATCGCTTTTTCTCGCCGAGATAAGCACGTTTTCTGAAATGCCGCTCTCCCGTCACTCTGGTTAAAGTGTTATGAAAAAAAAGGCTGTTGGGGGCTAGGGAGTATCGAGTTGATCATTATACATGAAGAAATAACCAATTTCATCGTTTGGTTTATGTTTTACACGCGTTTTAAATTTTATTGCCGAAATCGCTTTTTCTCGCCGAGATAAGCACGTTTTCTGAAATGCCGCTCTCCCGTCACTCTGGTTAAAGTGTTATGAAAAAAAAGGCTGTTGGGGGCTAGGGAGTATCGAGTTGATCATTATACATGAAGAAATAACCAATTTCATCGTTTGGTTTATGTTTTACACGCGTTTTAAATTTTATTGCCGAAATCGCTTTTTCTCGCCGAGATAAGCACGTTTTCTGAAATGCCGCTCTCCCGTCACTCTGGTTAAAGTGTTATGAAAAAAAAGGCTGTTGGGGGCTAGGGAGTATCGAGTTGATCATTATACATGAAGAAATAACCAATTTCATCGTTTGGTTTATGTTTTACACGCGTTTTAAATTTTATTGCCGAAATCGCTTTTTCTCGCCGAGATAAGCACGTTTTCTGAAATGCCGCTCTCCCGTCACTCTGGTTAAAGTGTTATGAAAAAAAAGGCTGTTGGGGGCTAGGGAGTATCGAGTTGATCATTATACATGAAGAAATAACCAATTTCATCGTTTGGTTAATGTTTTACACGCGTTTTAAATTTTATTGCCGAAATCGCTTTTTCTCGCCGAGATAAGCACGTTTTCTGAAATGCCGCTCTCCCGTCACTCTGGTTAAAGTGTTATGAAAAAAAAGGCTATTGGGGGCTAGGGAGTATCGAGTTGAACATTATACATGAAGAAATAACCAATTTCATCGTTTGGTTTATGTTTTACACGCGTTTTAAATTTTATTGCCGAAATCGCTTTTTCTCGCCGAGATAAGCACGTTTTCTGAAATGCCGCTCTCCCGTCACTCTGGTTAAAGTGTTATGAAAAAAAAGGCTGTTGGGGGCTAGGGAGTATCGAGTTGATCATTATACATGAAGAAATAACCAATTTCATCGTTTGGTTTATGTTTTACACGCGTTTTAAATTTTATTGCCGAAATCGCTTTTTCTCGCCGAGATAAGCACGTTTTCTGAAATGCCGCTCTCCCGTCACTCTGGTTAAAGTGTTATGAAAAAAAAGGCTGTTGGGGGCTAGGGAGTATCGAGTTGATCATTATACATGAAGAAATAACCAATTTCATCGTTTGGTTTATGTTTTACACGCGTTTTAAATTTTATTGCCGAAATCGCTTTTTCTCGCCGAGATAAGCACGTTTTCTGAAATGCCGCTCTCCCGTCACTCTGGTTAAAGTGTTATGAAAAAAAAGGCTGTTGGGGGCTAGGGAGTATCGAGTTGATCATTATACATGAAGAAATAACCAATTTCATCGTTTGGTTTATGTTTTACACGCGTTTTAAATTTTATTGCCGAAATCGCTTTTTCTCGCCGAGATAAGCACGTTTTCTGAAATGCCGCTCTCCCGTCACTCTGGTTAAAGTGTTATGAAAAAAAAGGCTGTTGGGGGCTAGGGAGTATCGAGTTGATCATTATACATGAAGAAATAACCAATTTCATCGTTTGGTTTATGTTTTACACGCGTTTTAAATTTTATTGCCGAAATCGCTTTTTCTCGCCGAGATAAGCACGTTTTCTGAAATGCCGCTCTCCCGTCACTCTGGTTAAAGTGTTATGAAAAAAAAGGCTGTTGGGGGCTAGGGAGTATCGAGTTGATCATTATACATGAAGAAATAACCAATTTCATCGTTTGGTTTATGTTTTACACGCGTTTTAAATTTTATTGCCGAAATCGCTTTTTCTCGCCGAGATAAGCACGTTTTCTGAAATGCCGCTCTCCCGTCACTCTGGTTAAAGTGTTATGAAAAAAAAGGCTGTTGGGGGCTAGGGAGTATCGAGTTGATCATTATACATGAAGAAATAACCAATTTCATCGTTTGGTTTATGTTTTACACGCGTTTTAAATTTTATTGCCGAAATCGCTTTTTCTCGCCGAGATAAGCACGTTTTCTGAAATGCCGCTCTCCCGTCACTCTGGTTAAAGTGTTATGAAAAAAAAGGCTGTTGGGGGCTAGGGAGTATCGAGTTGATCATTATACATGAAGAAATAACCAATTTCATCGTTTGGTTTATGTTTTACACGCGTTTTAAATTTTATTGCCGAAATCGCTTTTTCTCGCCGAGATAAGCACGTTTTCTGAAATGCCGCTCTCCCGTCACTCTGGTTAAAGTGTTGTGAAAAAAAAGGCTGTTGGGGGCTAGGGAGTATCGAGTTGATCATTATACATGAAGAAATAACCAATTTCATCGTTTGGTTTATGTTTTACACGCGTTTTAAATTTTATTGCCGAAATCGCTTTTTCTCGCCGAGATAAGCACGTTTTCTGAAATGCCGCTCTCCCGTCACTCTGGTTAAAGTGTTATGAAAAAAAAGGCTGTTGGGGGCTAGGGAGTATCGAGTTGATCATTATACATGAAGAAATAACCAATTTCATCGTTTGGTTTATGTTTTACACGCGTTTTAAATTTTATTGCCGAAATCGCTTTTTCTCGCCGAGA
Source organism: Syngnathus leptorhynchus (assembly GCF_054491065.1). NCBI lineage: Eukaryota > Metazoa > Chordata > Actinopteri > Syngnathiformes > Syngnathidae > Syngnathus > Syngnathus leptorhynchus. The sequence goes on from NW_028232024.1 coordinate 519,051, forward strand.
TAAGCACGTTTTCTGAAATGCCGCTCTCCCGTCACTCTGGTTAAAGTGTTATGAAAAAAAAGGCTGTTGGGGGCTAGGGAGTATCGAGTTGATCATTATACATGAAGAAATAACCAATTTCATCGTTTGGTTTATGTTTTACACGCGTTTTAAATTTTATTGCCGAAATCGCTTTTTCTCGCCGAGATAAGCACGTTTTCTGAAATGCCGCTCTCCCGTCACTCTGGTTAAAGTGTTATGAAAAAAAAGGCTGTTGGGGGCTAGGGAGTATCGAGTTGATCATTATACATGAAGAAATAACCAATTTCATCGTTTGGTTTATGTTTTACACGCGTTTTAAATTTTATTGCCGAAATCGCTTTTTCTCGCCGAGATAAGCACGTTTTCTGAAATGCCGCTCTCCCGTCACTCTGGTTAAAGTGTTATGAAAAAAAAGGCTGTTGGGGGCTAGGGAGTATCGAGTTGATCATTATACATGAAGAAATAACCAATTTCATCGTTTGGTTTATGTTTTACACGCGTTTTAAATTTTATTGCCGAAATCGCTTTTTCTCGCCGAGATAAGCACGTTTTCTGAAATGCCGCTCTCCCGTCACTCTGGTTAAAGTGTTATGAAAAAAAGGCTGTTGGGGGCTAGGGAGTATCGAGTTGATCATTATACATGAAGAAATAACCAATTTCATCGTTTGGTTTATGTTTTACACGCGTTTTAAATTTTATTGCCGAAATCGCTTTTTCTCGCCGAGATAAGCACGTTTTCTGAAATGCCGCTCTCCCGTCACTCTGGTTAAAGTGTTATGAAAAAAAAAGGCTGTTGGGGGCTAGGGAGTATCGAGTTGATCATTATACATGAAGAAATAACCAATTTCATCGTTTGGTTTATGTTTTACACGATGCTGAGCTCCAGCTGGAAGTGTAAAAAGAACCGGGCTGGTTAAAAAAAGAACCGGGCGACCCGGTAAAATTGCTTAGCCGGGGCTCTGGAAGCCTAACACGGCGTGATCTTGTCCAAAAAGCCGCTGCTGAGCTCCAGCTGGAAGTGTAAAAAGAACCGGGCTGGTTAAAAAGAAGAACCGGGCGGCCCGGTAAAATTGCTTAGCCGGGGCTCTGGAAGCCTAACCCGGCGTGATACTGTGCAAAAAGCCGCTGCTGAGCTCCAGCTGGAAGTGTAAAAAAAACCGGGCTGGTTAAAAAAAAGAACCGGGCGACCCTGTAAAATTGCTTAGCCGGGGCTCTGGAAGCCTAACACGGCGTGATCTTGTCCAAAAACCCGCTGCTGAGCTCCAGCTGGAAGTGTAAAAAGAACCGGGCTGGTTAAAAAAAAGAACCGGGCGGGCCGGTAAAATTGCTTAGCCGGGGCTCTGGAAGCCTAACACGGCGTGATCTTGTCCAAAAAGCCGCTCGTGAGCTCCAGCTGGAAGTGTAAAAAGAACCGGGCTGGTTCAAAAAAAGAACCGGGCGGCCCGGTAGAATTGCTTAGCCGAGGTCCTGGAAGCCTAACCCGGCGTGATCTTGCGCAAAAAGCCGCTGCTGAGCTCCAGCTGGAAGTGTAAAAAGAACCGGGCTGGTTCAAAAAAAGAACCGGGCGGCCCGGTTAAATTGCTTAGCCGGGGTCCTGGAAGCCTAACGCGGCGTGATCTTGCCCGAAAGTCGGCCTCTATACTTCCATATTAGGTACCAGGCGCTCAGAGCCAACTTGGCAAAATTTTCTAAGTGCCCACGGCTCTGCGGGGATTGTGCGTCCGACCCGCGCCGGTTCTCCAGCCGGCCTAAAATAACGCAAAACCAGCCTCTCCCCTGGAGCTCACAGCCAAAGGCGAAACTTTTCTAAGTGCCTACGGCTCTGCGGGCTTTTGAGTCCGCCCCGCGCCGGTTCGTCGGTCGGCCTCAAAAAGCGAAAAATCAGCCTCTCTCCCTCGAGCTCGACTCGAGTTGATCATTATACATGAAGAAATAACCAATTTCATCGTTTGGTTTATGTTTTACACGCGTTTTAAATTTTATTGCCAAATCGCTTTTTCTCGCCGAGATAAGCACGTTTTCTGAAATGCCGCTCTCCCGTCACTCTGGTTAAAGTGTTATGAAAAAAAAGGCTGTTGGGGGCTAGGGAGTATCGAGTTGATCATTATACATGAAGAAATAGCCAATTTCATCGTTTGGTTTATGTTTTACACGCGTTTTAAATTTTATTGCCGAAATCGCTTTTTCTCGCCGAGATAAGCACGTTTTCTGAAATGCCGCTCTCCCGTCACTCTGGTTAAAGTGTTATGAAAAAAAAGGCTGTTGGGGGCTAGGGAGTATCGAGTTGATCATTATACATGAAGAAATTACCAATTTCATCGTTTGGTTTATGTTTTACACGCGTTTTAAATTTTATTGCCGAAATCGCTTTTTCTCGCCGAGATAAGCACGTTTTCTGAAATGCCGCTCTCCCGTCACTCTGGTTAAAGTGTTATGAAAAAAAAGGCTGTTGGGGGCTAGGGAGTATCGAGTTGATCATTATACATGAAGAAATAACCAATTTCATCGTTTGGTTTATGTTTTACACGCGTTTTAAATTTTATTGCCGAAATCGCTTTTTCTCGCCGAGATAAGCACGTTTTCTGAAATGCCGCTCTCCCGTCACTCTGGTTAAAGTGTTATGAAAAAAAAGGCTGTTGGGGGCTAGGGAGTATCGAGTTGATCATTATACATGAAGAAATAACCAATTTCATCGTTTGGTTTATGTTTTACACGCGTTTTAAATTTTATTGCCGAAATCGCTTTTTCTCGCCGAGATAAGCACGTTTTCTGAAATGCCGCTCTCCCGTCACTCTGGTTAAAGTGTTATGAAAAAAAAGGCTGTTGGGGGCTAGGGAGTATCGAGTTGATCATTATACATGAAGAAATAGCCAATTTCATCGTTTGGTTTATGTTTTACACGCGTTTTAAATTTTATTGTCGAAATCGCTTTTTCTCGCCGAGATAAGCACGTTTTCTGAAATGCCGCTCTCCCGTCACTCTGGTTAAAGTGTTATGAAAAAAAAGGCTGTTGGGGGGTAGGGAGTATCGAGTTGATCATTATACATGAAGAAATTACCAATTTCATCGTTTGGTTTATGTTTTACACGCGTTTTAAATTTTATTGCCGAAATCGCTTTTTCTCGCCGAGATAAGCACGTTTTCTGAAATGCCGCTCTCCCGTCACTCTGGTTAAAGTGTTATGAAAAAAAAGGCTGTTGGGGGCTAGGGAGTATCGAGTTGATCATTATACATGAAGAAATAACCAATTTCATCGTTTGGTTTATGTTTTACACGCGTTTTAAATTTTATTGCCGAAATCGCTTTTTCTCGCCGAGATAAGCACGTTTTCTGAAATGCCGCTCTCCCGTCACTCTGGTTAAAGTGTTATGAAAAAAAAGGCTGTTGGGGGCTAGGGAGTATCGAGTTGATCATTATACATGAAGAAATAACCAATTTCATCGTTTGGTTTATGTTTTACACGCGTTTTAAATTTTATTGCCGAAATCGCTTTTTCTCGCCGAGATAAGCACGTTTTCTGAAATGCCGCTCTCCCGTCACTCTGGTTAAAGTGTTATGAAAAAAAAGGCTGTTGGGGGCTAGGAAGTATCGAGTTGATCATTATACATGAAGAAATAACCAATTTCATCGTTTGGTTTATGTTTTACACGCGTTTTAAATTTTATTGCCGAAATCGCTTTTTCTCGCCGAGATAAGCACGTTTTCTGAAATGCCGCTCTCCCGTCACTCTGGTTAAAGTGTTATGAAAAAAAAGGCTGTTGGGGGCTAGGGAGTATCGAGTTGATCATTATACATGAAGAAATAACCAATTTCATCGTTTGGTTTATGTTTTACACGCGTTTTAAATTTTATTGCCGAAATCGCTTTTTCTCGCCGAGATAAGCACGTTTTCTGAAATGCCGCTCTCCCGTCACTCTGGTTAAAGTGTTATGAAAAAAAAGGCTGTTGGGGGCTAGGGAGTATCGAGTTGATCATTATACATGAAGAAATAACCAATTTCATCGTTTGGTTTATGTTTTACACGCGTTTTAAATTTTATTGCCGAAATCGCTTTTTCTCGCCGAGATAAGCACGTTTTCTGAAATGCCGCTCTCCCGTCACTCTGGTTAAAGTGTTATGAAAAAAAAGGCTGTTGGGGGCTAGGGAGTATCGAGTTGATCATTATACATGAAGAAATAACCAATTTCATCGTTTGGTTTATGTTTTACACGCGTTTTAAATTTTATTGCCGAAATCGCTTTTTCTCGCCGAGATAAGCACGTTTTCTGAAATGCCGCTCTCCCGTCACTCTGGTTAAAGTGTTATGAAAAAAAAGGCTGTTGGGGGCTAGGGAGTATCGAGTTGATCATTATACATAAAGAAATAACCAATTTCATCGTTTGGTTTATGTTTTACACGCGTTTTAAATTTTATTGCCGAAATCGCTTTTTCTCGCCGAGATAAGCACGTTTTCTGAAATGCCGCTCTCCCGTCACTCTGGTTAAAGTGTTATGAAAAAAAAGGCTGTTGGGGGCTAGGGAGTATCGAGTTGATCATTATACATGAAGAAATAACCAATTTCATCGTTTGGTTTATGTTTTACACGCGTTTTAAATTTTATTGCCGAAATCGCTTTTTCTCGCCGAGATAAGCACGTTTTCTGAAATGCCGCTCTCCCGTCACTCTGGTTAAAGTGTTATGAAAAAAAAGGCTGTTGGGGGCTAGGGAGTATCGAGTTGATCATTATACATGAAGAAATAACCAATTTCATCGTTTGGTTTATGTTTTACACGCGTTTTAAATTTTATTGCCGAAATCGCTTTTTCTCGCCGAGATAAGCACGTTTTCTGAAATGCCGCTCTCCCGTCACTCTGGTTAAAGTGTTATGAAAAAAAAGGCTGTTGGGGGCTAGGGAGTATCGAGTTGATCATTATACATGAAGAAATAACCAATTTCATCGTTTGGTTTATGTTTTACACGCGTTTTAAATTTTATTGCCAAAATCGCTTTTTCTCGCCGAGATAAGCACGTTTTCTGAAATGCCGCTCTCCCGTCACTCTGGTTAAAGTGTTATGAAAAAAAAGGCTGTTGGGGGCTAGGGAGTATCGAGTTGATCATTATACATGAAGAAATAACCAATTTCATCGTTTGGTTTATGTTTTACACGCGTTTTAAATTTTATTGCCGAAATCGCTTTTTCTCGCCGAGATAAGCACGTTTTCTGAAATGCCGCTCTCCCGTCACTCTGGTTAAAGTGTTATGAAAAAAAAGGCTGTTGGGGGCTAGGGAGTATCGAGTTGATCATTATACATGAAGAAATAACCAATTTCATCGTTTGGTTTATGTTTTACACGCGTTTTAAATTTTATTGCCGAAATCGCTTTTTCTCGCCGAGATAAGCACGTTTTCTGAAATGCCGCTCTCCCGTCACTCTGGTTAAAGTGTTATGAAAAAAAAGGCTGTTGGGGGCTAGGGAGTATCGAGTTGATCATTATACATGAAGAAATAACCAATTTCATCGTTTGGTTTATGTTTTACACGCGTTTTAAATTTTATTGCCGAAATCACTTTTTCTCGCCGAGATAAGCACGTTTTCTGAAATGCCGCTCTCCCGTCACTCTGGTTAAAGTGTTATGAAAAAAAAAGGCTGTTGGGGGCTAGGGAGTATCGAGTTGATCATTATACATGAAGAAATAACCAATTTCATCGTTTGGTTTATGTTTTACACGATGCTGAGCTCCAGCTGGAAGTGTAAAAAGAACCGGGCTGGTTAAAAAAAGAACCGGGCGACCCGGTAAAATTGCTTAGCCGGGGCTCTGGAAGCCTAACACGGCGTGATCTTGTCCAAAAAGCCGCTGCTGAGCTCCAGCTGGAAGTGTAAAAAGAACCGGGCTGGTTAAAAAAAAGAACCGGGTGGCCCGGTAAAATTGCTTAGCCGGGGCTCTGGAAGCCTAACCCGGCGTGATACTGTGCAAAAAGCCGCTGCTGAGCTCCAGCTGGAAGTGTAAAAAAAACCGGGCTGGTTAAAAAAAAGAACCGGGCGACCCTGTAAAATTGCTTAGCCGGGGCTCTGGAAGCCTAACACGGCGTGATCTTGTCCAAAAACCCGCTGCTGAGCTCCAGCTGGAAGTGTAAAAAGAACCGGGCTGGTTAAAAAAAAGAACCGGGCGGGCCGGTAAAATTGCTTAGCCGGGGCTCTGGAAGCCTAACACGGCGTGATCTTGTCCAAAAAGCCGCTCGTGAGCTCCAGCTGGAAGTGTAAAAAGAACCGGGCTGGTTCAAAAAAAGAACCGGGCGGCCCGGTAGAATTGCTTAGCCGAGGTCCTGGAAGCCTAACCCGGCGTGATCTTGCGCAAAAAGCCGCTGCTGAGCTCCAGCTGGAAGTGTAAAAAGAACCGGGCTGGTTCAAAAAAAGAACCGGGCAGCCCGGTAAAATTGCTTAGCCGGGGTCCTGGAAGCCTAACGCGGCGTGATCTTGCCCGAAAGTCGGCCTCTATACTTCCATATTAGGTACCAGGCGCTCAGAGCCAACTTGGCAAAAATTTTCTAAGTGCCCACGGCTCTGCGGGGATTGTGCGTCCGACCCGCGCCGGTTCTCCAGCCGGCCTAAAATAACGCAAAACCAGCCTCTCCCCTGGAGCTCACAGCCAAAGGCGAAACTTTTCTAAGTGCCTACGGCTCTGCGGGCTTTTGAGTCCGCCCCGCGCCGGTTCGTCGGTCGGCCTCAAAAAGCGAAAAATCAGCCTCTCTCCCTGGAGCTCGACTCGAGTTGATCATTATACATGAAGAAATAACCAATTTCATCGTTTGGTTTATGTTTTACACGCGTTTTAAATTGTATTGCCGAAATCGCTTTTTCTCGCCGAGATAAGCACGTTTTCTGAAATGCCGCTCTCCCGTCACTCTGGTTAAAGTGTTATGAAAAAAAAGGCTGTTGGGGGCTAGGGAGTATCGAGTTGATCATTATACATGAAGAAATAACCAATTTCATCGTTTGGTTTATGTTTTACACGCGTTTTAAATTTTATTGCCGAAATCGCTTTTTCTCGCCGAGATAAGCACGTTTTCTGAAATGCCGCTCTCCCGTCACTCTGGTTGAAGTGTTATGAAAAAAAAGGCTGTTGGGGGCTAGGGAGTATCGAGTTGATCATTATACATGAAGAAATAACCAATTTCATCGTTTGGTTTATGTTTTACACGCGTTTTAAATTTTATTGCCGAAATCGCTTTTTCTCGCCGAGATAAGCACGTTTTCTGAAATGCCGCTCTCCCGTCACTCTGGTTAAAGTGTTATGAAAAAAAAGGCTGTTGGGGGCTAGGGAGTATCGAGTTGATCATTATACTTGAAGAAATAACCAATTTCATCGTTTGGTTTATGTTTTACACGCGTTTTAAATTTTATTGCCGAAATCGCTTTTTCTCGCCGAGATAAGCACGTTTTCTGAAATGCCGCTCTCCCGTCACTCTGGTTAAAGTGTTATGAAAAAAAAGGCTGTTGGGGGCTAGGGAGTATCGAGTTGATCATTATACATGAAGAAATAACCAATTTCATCGTTTGGTTTATGTTTTACACGCGTTTTAAATTTTATTGCCGAAATCGCTTTTTCTCGCCGAGATAAGCACGTTTTCTGAAATGCCGCTCTCCCGTCACTCTGGTTAAAGTGTTATGAAAAAAAAGGCTGTTGGGGGCTAGGGAGTATCGAGTTGATCATTATACATGAAGAAATAACCAATTTCATCGTTTGGTTTATGTTTTACACGCGTTTTAAATTTTATTGCCGAAATCGCTTTTTCTCGCCGAGATAAGCACGTTTTCTGAAATGCCGCTCTCCCGTCACTCTGGTTAAAGTGTTATGAAAAAAAAGGCTGTTGGGGGCTAGGGAGTATCGAGTTGATCATTATACATGAAGAAATAACCAATTTCATCGTTTGGTTTATGTTTTACACGCGTTTTAAATTTTATTGCCGAAATCGCTTTTTCTCGCCGAGATAAGCACGTTTTCTGAAATGCCGCTCTCCCGTCACTCTGGTTAAAGTGTTATGAAAAAAAAGGCTGTTGGGGGCTAGGGAGTATCGAGTTTGATCATTATACATGAAGAAATAACCAATTTCATCGTTTGGTTTATGTTTTACACGCGTTTTAAATTTTATTGCCGAAATCGCTTTTTCTCGCCGAGATAAGCACGTTTTCTGAAATGCCGCTCTCCCGTCACTCTGGTTAAAGTGTTATGAAAAAAAAGGCTGTTGGGGGCTAGGGAGTATCGAGTTGATCATTATACATGAAGAAATAACCAATTTCATCGTTTGGTTTATGTTTTACACGCGTTTTAAATTTATTGCCGAAATCGCTTTTTCTCGCCGAGATAAGCACGTTTTCTGAAATGCCGCTCTCCCGTCACTCTGGTTAAAGTGTTATGAAAAAAAAGGCTGTTGGGGGCTAGGGAGTATCGAGTTGATCATTATACATGAAGAAATAACCAATTTCATCGTTTGGTTTATGTTTTACACGCGTTTTAAATTTTATTGCCGAAATCGCTTTTTCTCGCCGAGATAAGCACGTTTTCTGAAATGCCGCTCTCCCGTCACTCTGGTTAAAGTGTTATGAAAAAAAAGGCTGTTGGGGGCTAGGGAGTATCGAGTTGATCATTATACATGAAGAAATAACCAATTTCATCGTTTGGTTTATGTTTTACACGCGTTTTAAATTTTATTGCCGAAATCGCTTTTTCTCGCCGAGATAAGCACGTTTTCTGAAATGCCGCTCTCCCGTCACTCTGGTTAAAGTGTTATGAAAAAAAAGGCTGTTGGGGGCTAGGGAGTATCGAGTTGATCATTATACATGAAGAAATAACCAATTTCATCGTTTGGTTTATGTTTTACACGCGTTTTAAATTTTATTGCCGAAATCGCTTTTTCTCGCCGAGATAAGCACGTTTTCTGAAATGCCGCTCTCCCGTCACTCTGGTTAAAGTGTTATGAAAAAAAAGGCTGTTGGGGGCTAGGGAGTATCGAGTTGATCATTATACATGAAGAAATAACCAATTTCATCGTTTGGTTTATGTTTTACACGCGTTTTAAATTTTATTGCCGAAATCGCTTTTTCTCGCCGAGATAAGCACGTTTTCTGAAATGCCGCTCTCCCGTCACTCTGGTTAAAGTGTTATGAAAAAAAAGGCTGTTGGGGGCTAGGGAGTATCGAGTTGATCATTATACATGAAGAAATAACCAATTTCATCGTTTGGTTTATGTTTTACACGCGTTTTAAATTTTATTGCCGAAATCGCTTTTTCTCGCCGAGATAAGCACGTTTTCTGAAATGCCGCTCTCCCGTCACTCTGGTTAAAGTGTTATGAAAAAAAAGGCTGTTGGGGGCTAGGGAGTATCGAGTTGATCATTATACATGAAGAAATAACCAATTTCATCGTTTGGTTTATGTTTTACACGCGTTTTAAATTTTATTGCCGAAATCGCTTTTTCTCGCCGAGATAAGCACGTTTTCTGAAATGCCGCTCTCCCGTCACTCTGGTTAAAGTGTTATGAAAAAAAAGGCTGTTGGGGGCTAGGGAGTATCGAGTTGATCATTATACATGAAGAAATAACCAATTTCATCGTTTGGTTTATGTTTTACACGCGTTTTAAATTTTATTGCCGAAATCGCTTTTTCTCGCCGAGATAAGCACGTTTTCTGAAATGCCGCTCTCCCGTCACTCTGGTTAAAGTGTTATGAAAAAAAAGGCTGTTGGGGGCTAGGGAGTATCGAGTTGATCATTATACATGAAGAAATAACCAATTTCATCGTTTGGTTTATGTTTTACACGCGTTTTAAATTTTATTGCCGAAATCGCTTTTTCTCGCCGAGATAAGCACGTTTTCTGAAATGCCGCTCTCCCGTCACTCTGGTTAAAGTGTTATGAAAAAAAAAGGCTGTTGGGGGCTAGGGAGTATCGAGTTGATCATTATACATGAAGAAATAACCAATTTCATCGTTTGGTTTATGTTTTACACGCGTTTTAAATTTTATTGCCGAAATCGCTTTTTCTCGCCGAGATAAGCACGTTTTCTGAAATGCCGCTCTCCCGTCACTCTGGTTAAAGTGTTATGAAAAAAAAGGCTGTTGGGGGCTAGGGAGTATCGAGTTGATCATTATACATGAAGAAATAACCAATTTCATCGTTTGGTTTATGTTTTACACGCGTTTTAAATTTTATTGCCGAAATCGCTTTTTCTCGCCGAGATAAGCACGTTTTCTGAAATGCCGCTCTCCCGTCACTCTGGTTAAAGTGTTATGAAAAAAAAGGCTGTTGGGGGCTAGGGAGTATCGAGTTGATCATTATACATGAAGAAATAACCAATTTCATCGTTTGGTTTATGTTTTACACGCGTTTTAAATTTTATTGCCGAAATCGCTTTTTCTCGCCGAGATAAGCACGTTTTCTGAAATGCCGCTCTCCCGTCACTCTGGTTAAAGTGTTATGAAAAAAAAGGCTGTTGGGGGCTAGGGAGTATCGAGTTGATCATTATACATGAAGAAATAACCAATTTCATCGTTTGGGTTATGTTTTACACGCGTTTTAAATTTTATTGCCGAAATCGCTTTTTCTCGCCGAGATAAGCACGTTTTCTGAAATGCCGCTCTCCCGTCACTCTGGTTAAAGTGTTATGAAAAAAAAGGCTGTTGGGGGCTAGGGAGTATCGAGTTGATCATTATACATGAAGAAATAACCAATTTCATCGTTTGGTTTATGTTTTACACGCGTTTTAAATTTTATTGCCGAAATCGCTTTTTTCTCGCCGAGATAAGCACGTTTTCTGAAATGCCGCTCTCCCGTCACTCTGGTTAAAGTGTTATGAAAAAAAAGGCTGTTGGGGGGCTAGGGAGTATCGAGTTGATCATTATACATGAAGAAATTACCAATTTCATCGTTTGGTTTATGTTTTACACGCGTTTTAAATTTTATTGCCGAAATCGCTTTTTCTCGCCGAGATAAGCACGTTTTCTGAAATGCCGCTCTCCCGTCACTCTGGTTAAAGTGTTATGAAAAAAAAGGCTGTTGGGGGCTAGGGAGTATCGAGTTGATCATTATACATGAAGAAATAACCAATTTCATCGTTTGGTTTATGTTTTACACGCGTTTTAAATTTTATTGCCGAAATCGCTTTTTCTCGCCGAGATAAGCACGTTTTCTGAAATGCCGCTCTCCCGTCACTCTGGTTAAAGTGTTATGAAAAAAAAGGCTGTTGGGGGCTAGGGAGTATCGAGTTGATCATTATACATGAAGAAATAACCAATTTCATCGTTTGGTTTATGTTTTACACGCGTTTTTAAATTTTATTGCCGAAATCGCTTTTTCTCGCCGAGATAAGCACGTTTTCTGAAATGCCGCTCTCCCGTCACTCTGGTTAAAGTGTTATGAAAAAAAAGGCTGTTGGGGGCTAGGGAGTATCGAGTTGATCATTATACATGAAGAAATAACCAATTTCATCGTTTGGTTTATGTTTTACACGCGTTTTAAATTTTATTGCCGAAATCGCTTTTTCTCGCCGAGATAAGCACGTTTTCTGAAATGCCGCTCTCCCGTCACTCTGGTTAAAGTGTTATGAAAAAAAAGGCTGTTGGGGGCTAGGGAGTATCGAGTTGATCATTATACATGAAGAAATAACCAATTTCATCGTTTGGTTTATGTTTTACACGCGTTTTAAATTTTATTGCCGAAATCGCTTTTTCTCGCCGAGATAAGCACGTTTTCTGAAATGCCGCTCTCCCGTCACTCTGGTTAAAGTGTTATGAAAAAAAAGGCTGTTGGGGGCTAGGGAGTATCGAGTTGATCATTATACATGAAGAAATAACCAATTTCATCGTTTGGTTTATGTTTTACACGCGTTTTAAATTTTATTGCCGAAATCGCTTTTTCTCGCCGAGATAAGCACGTTTTCTGAAATGCCGCTCTCCCGTCACTCTGGTTAAAGTGTTATGAAAAAAAAGGCTGTTGGGGGCTAGGGAGTATCGAGTTGATCATTATACATGAAGAAATAACCAATTTCATCGTTTGGTTTATGTTTTACACGCGTTTTAAATTTTATTGCCGAAATCGCTTTTTCTCGCCGAGATAAGCACGTTTTCTGAAATGCCGCTCTCCCGTCACTCTGGTTAAAGTGTTATGAAAAAAAAGGCTGTTGGGGGCTAGGGAGTATCGAGTTGATCATTATACATGAAGAAATAACCAATTTCATCGTTTGGTTTATGTTTTACACGCGTTTTAAATTTTATTGCCGAAATCGCTTTTTTCTCGCCGAGATAAGCACGTTTTCTGAAATGCCGCTCTCCCGTCACTCTGGTTAAAGTGTTATGAAAAAAAAGGCTGTTGGGGGCTAGGGAGTATCGAGTTGATCATTATACATGAAGAAATAACCAATTTCATCGTTTGGTTTATGTTTTACACGCGTTTTAAATTTTATTGCCGAAATCGCTTTTTCTCGCCGAGATAAGCACGTTTTCTGAAATGCCGCTCTCCCGTCACTCTGGTTAAAGTGTTATGAAAAAAAAGGCTGTTGGGGGCTAGGGAGTATCGAGTTGATCATTATACATGAAGAAATAACCAATTTCATCGTTTGGTTTATGTTTTACACGCGTTTTAAATTTTATTGCCGAAATCGCTTTTTCTCGCCGAGATAAGCACGTTTTCTGAAATGCCGCTCTCCCGTCACTCTGGTTAAAGTGTTATGAAAAAAAAGGCTGTTGGGGGCTAGGGAGTATCGAGTTGATCATTATACATGAAGAAATAACCAATTTCATCGTTTGGTTTATGTTTTACACGCGTTTTAAATTTTATTGCCGAAATCGCTTTTTCTCGCCGAGATAAGCACGTTTTCTGAAATGCCGCTCTCCCGTCACTCTGGTTAAAGTGTTATGAAAAAAAAAGGCTGTTGGGGGCTAGGGAGTATCGAGTTGATCATTATACATGAAGAAATAACCAATTTCATCGTTTGGTTTATGTTTTACACGCGTTTTAAATTTTATTGCCGAAATCGCTTTTTCTCGCCGAGATAAGCACGTTTTCTGAAATGCCGCTCTCCCGTCACTCTGGTTAAAGTGTTATGAAAAAAAAGGCTGTTGGGGGCTAGGGAGTATCGAGTTGATCATTATACATGAAGAAATAACCAATTTCATCGTTTGGTTTATGTTTTACACGCAGTTTTAAATTTTATTGCCGAAATCGCTTTTTCTCGCCGAGATAAGCACGTTTTCTGAAATGCCGCTCTCCCGTCACTCTGGTTAAAGTGTTATGAAAAAAAAGGCTGTTGGGGGCTAGGGAGTATCGAGTTGATCATTATACATGAAGAAATAACCAATTTCATCGTTTGGTTTATGTTTTACACGCGTTTTAAATTTTATTGCCGAAATCGCTTTTTTCTCGCCGAGATAAGCACGTTTTCTGAAATGCCGCTCTCCCGTCACTCTGGTTAAAGTGTTATGAAAAAAAAGGCTGTTGGGGGCTAGGGAGTATCGAGTTGATCATTATACATGAAGAAATAACCAATTTCATCGTTTGGTTTATGTTTTACACGCGTTTTAAATTTTATTGCCGAAATCGCTTTTTCTCGCCGAGATAAGCACGTTTTCTGAAATGCCGCTCTCCCGTCACTCTGGTTAAAGTGTTATGAAAAAAAAGGCTGTTGGGGGCTAGGGAGTATCGAGTTGATCATTATACATGAAGAAATAACCAATTTCATCGTTTGGTTTATGTTTTTACACGCGTTTTAAATTTTATTGCCGAAATCGCTTTTTCTCGCCGAGATAAGCACGTTTTCTGAAATGCCGCTCTCCCGTCACTCTGGTTAAAGTGTTATGAAAAAAAAGGCTGTTGGGGGCTAGGGAGTATCCGAGTTGATCATTATACATGAAGAAATAACCAATTTCATCGTTTGGTTTATGTTTTACACGCGTTTTAAATTTTATTGCCGAAATCGCTTTTTCTCGCCGAGATAAGCACGTTTTCTGAAATGCCGCTCTCCCGTCACTCTGGTTAAAGTGTTATGAAAAAAAAGGCTGTTGGGGGCTAGGGAGTATCGAGTTGATCATTATACATGAAGAAATAACCAATTTCATCGTTTGGTTTATGTTTTACACGCGTTTTAAATTTTATTGCCGAAATCGCTTTTTCTCGCCGAGATAAGCACGTTTTCTGAAATGCCGCTCTCCCGTCACTCTGGTTAAAGTGTTATGAAAAAAAAGGCTGTTGGGGGCTAGGGAGTATCGAGTTGATCATTATACATGAAGAAATAACCAATTTCATCGTTTGGTTTATGTTTTACACGCGTTTTAAATTTTATTGCCGAAATCGCTTTTTCTCGCCGAGATAAGCACGTTTTCTGAAATGCCGCTCTCCCGTCACTCTGGTTAAAGTGTTATGAAAAAAAAGGCTGTTGGGGGCTAGGGAGTATCGAGTTGATCATTATACATGAAGAAATAACCAATTTCATCGTTTGGTTTATGTTTTACACGCGTTTTAAATTTTATTGCCGAAATCGCTTTTTCTCGCCGAGATAAGCACGTTTTCTGAAATGCCGCTCTCCCGTCACTCTGGTTAAAGTGTTATGAAAAAAAAGGCTGTTGGGGGCTAGGGAGTATCGAGTTGATCATTATACATGAAGAAATAACCAATTTCATCGTTTGGTTTATGTTTTACACGCGTTTTAAATTTTATTGCCGAAATCGCTTTTTCTCGCCGAGATAAGCACGTTTTCTGAAATGCCGCTCTCCCGTCACTCTGGTTAAAGTGTTATGAAAAAAAAGGCTGTTGGGGGCTAGGGAGTATCGAGTTGATCATTATACATGAAGAAATAACCAATTTCATCGTTTGGTTTATGTTTTACACGCGTTTTAAATTTTATTGCCGAAATCGCTTTTTCTCGCCGAGATAAGCACGTTTTCTGAAATGCCGCTCTCCCGTCACTCTGGTTAAAGTGTTATGAAAAAAAAGGCTGTTGGGGGCTAGGGAGTATCGAGTTGATCATTATACATGAAGAAATAACCAATTTCATCGTTTGGTTTATGTTTTACACGCGTTTTAAATTTTATTGCCGAAATCGCTTTTTCTCGCCGAGATAAGCACGTTTTCTGAAATGCCGCTCTCCCGTCACTCTGGTTAAAGTGTTATGAAAAAAAAGGCTGTTGGGGGCTAGGGAGTATCGAGTTGATCATTATACATGAAGAAATAACCAATTTCATCGTTTGGTTTATGTTTTACACGCGTTTTAAATTTTATTGCCGAAATCGCTTTTTCTCGCCGAGATAAGCACGTTTTCTGAAATGCCGCTCTCCCGTCACTCTGGTTAAAGTGTTATGAAAAAAAAGGCTGTTGGGGGCTAGGGAGTATCGAGTTGATCATTATACATGAAGAAATAACCAATTTCATCGTTTGGTTTATGTTTTACACGCGTTTTAAATTTTATTGCCGAAATCGCTTTTTCTCGCCGAGATAAGCACGTTTTCTGAAATGCCGCTCTCCCGTCACTCTGGTTAAAGTGTTATGAAAAAAAAGGCTGTTGGGGGCTAGGGAGTATCGAGTTGATCATTATACATGAAGAAATAACCAATTTCATCGTTTGGTTTATGTTTTACACGCGTTTTAAATTTTATTGCCGAAATCGCTTTTTCTCGCCGAGATAAGCACGTTTTCTGAAATGCCGCTCTCCCGTCACTCTGGTTAAAGTGTTATGAAAAAAAAGGCTGTTGGGGGCTAGGGAGTATCGAGTTGATCATTATACATGAAGAAATAACCAATTTCATCGTTTGGTTTATGTTTTACACGCGTTTTAAATTTTATTGCCGAAATCGCTTTTTCTCGCCGAGATAAGCACGTTTTCTGAAATGCCGCTCTCCCGTCACTGCTGGTTAAAGTGTTATGAAAAAAAAGGCTGTTGGGGGCTAGGGAGTATCGAGTTGATCATTATACATGAAGAAATAACCAATTTCATCGTTTGGTTTATGTTTTACACGCGTTTTAAATTTTATTGCCGAAATCGCTTTTTCTCGCCGAGATAAGCACGTTTTCTGAAATGCCGCTCTCCCGTCACTCTGGTTAAAGTGTTATGAAAAAAAAGGCTGTTGGGGGCTAGGGAGTATCGAGTTGATCATTATACATGAAGAAATAACCAATTTCATCGTTTGGTTTATGTTTTACACGCGTTTTAAATTTTATTGCCGAAATCGCTTTTTCTCGCCGAGATAAGCACGTTTTCTGAAATGCCGCTCTCCCGTCACTCTGGTTAAAGTGTTATGAAAAAAAAGGCTGTTGGGGGCTAGGGAGTATCGAGTTGATCATTATACATGAAGAAATAACCAATTTCATCGTTTGGTTTATGTTTTACACGCGTTTTAAATTTTATTGCCGAAATCGCTTTTTCTCGCCGAGATAAGCACGTTTTCTGAAATGCCGCTCTCCCGTCACTCTGGTTAAAGTGTTATGAAAAAAAAGGCTGTTGGGGGCTAGGGAGTATCGAGTTGATCATTATACATGAAGAAATAACCAATTTCATCGTTTGGTTTATGTTTTACACGCGTTTTAAATTTTATTGCCGAAATCGCTTTTTCTCGCCGAGATAAGCACGTTTTCTGAAATGCCGCTCTCCCGTCACTCTGGTTAAAGTGTTATGAAAAAAAAGGCTGTTGGGGGCTAGGGAGTATCGAGTTGATCATTATACATGAAGAAATAACCAATTTCATCGTTTGGTTTATGTTTTACACGCGTTTTAAATTTTATTGCCGAAATCGCTTTTTCTCGCCGAGATAAGCACGTTTTCTGAAATGCCGCTCTCCCGTCACTCTGGTTAAAGTGTTATGAAAAAAAAGGCTGTTGGGGGCTAGGGAGTATCGAGTTGATCATTATACATGAAGAAATAACCAATTTCATCGTTTGGTTTATGTTTTACACGCGTTTTAAATTTTATTGCCGAAATCGCTTTTTCTCGCCGAGATAAGCACGTTTTCTGAAATGCCGCTCTCCCGTCACTCTGGTTAAAGTGTTATGAAAAAAAAGGCTGTTGGGGGCTAGGGAGTATCGAGTTGATCATTATACATGAAGAAATAACCAATTTCATCGTTTGGTTTATGTTTTACACGCGTTTTAAATTTTATTGCCGAAATCGCTTTTTCTCGCCGAGATAAGCACGTTTTCTGAAATGCCGCTCTCCCGTCACTCTGGTTAAAGTGTTATGAAAAAAAAGGCTGTTGGGGGCTAGGGAGTATCGAGTTGATCATTATACATGAAGAAATAACCAATTTCATCGTTTGGTTTATGTTTTACACGCGTTTTAAATTTTATTGCCGAAATCGCTTTTTCTCGCCGAGATAAGCACGTTTTCTGAAATGCCGCTCTCCCGTCACTCTGGTTAAAGTGTTATGAAAAAAAAGGCTGTTGGGGGCTAGGGAGTATCGAGTTGATCATTATACATGAAGAAATAACCAATTTCATCGTTTGGTTTATGTTTTACACGCGTTTTAAATTTTATTGCCGAAATCGCTTTTTCTCGCCGAGATAAGCACGTTTTCTGAAATGCCGCTCTCCCGTCACTCTGGTTAAAGTGTTATGAAAAAAAAGGCTGTTGGGGGCTAGGGAGTATCGAGTTGATCATTATACATGAAGAAATAACCAATTTCATCGTTTGGTTTATGTTTTACACGCGTTTTAAATTTTATTGCCGAAATCGCTTTTTCTCGCCGAGATAAGCACGTTTTCTGAAATGCCGCTCTCCCGTCACTCTGGTTAAAGTGTTATGAAAAAAAAGGCTGTTGGGGGCTAGGGAGTATCGAGTTGATCATTATACATGAAGAAATAACCAATTTCATCGTTTGGTTTATGTTTTACACGCGTTTTAAATTTTATTGCCGAAATCGCTTTTTCTCGCCGAGATAAGCACGTTTTCTGAAATGCCGCTCTCCCGTCACTCTGGTTAAAGTGTTATGAAAAAAAAGGCTGTTGGGGGCTAGGGAGTATCGAGTTGATCATTATACATGAAGAAATAACCAATTTCATCGTTTGGTTTATGTTTTACACGCGTTTTAAATTTTATTGCCGAAATCGCTTTTTCTCGCCGAGATAAGCACGTTTTCTGAAATGCCGCTCTCCCGTCACTCTGGTTAAAGTGTTATGAAAAAAAAGGCTGTTGGGGGCTAGGGAGTATCGAGTTGATCATTATACATGAAGAAATAACCAATTTCATCGTTTGGTTTATGTTTTACACGCGTTTTAAATTTTATTGCCGAAATCGCTTTTTCTCGCCGAGATAAGCACGTTTTCTGAAATGCCGCTCTCCCGTCACTCTGGTTAAAGTGTTATGAAAAAAAAGGCTGTTGGGGGCTAGGGAGTATCGAGTTGATCATTATACATGAAGAAATAACCAATTTCATCGTTTGGTTTATGTTTTACACGCGTTTTAAATTTTATTGCCGAAATCGCTTTTTCTCGCCGAGATAAGCACGTTTTCTGAAATGCCGCTCTCCCGTCACTCTGGTTAAAGTGTTATGAAAAAAAAGGCTGTTGGGGGCTAGGGAGTATCGAGTTGATCATTATACATGAAGAAATAACCAATTTCATCGTTTGGTTTATGTTTTACACGCGTTTTAAATTTTATTGCCGAAATCGCTTTTTCTCGCCGAGATAAGCACGTTTTCTGAAATGCCGCTCTCCCGTCACTCTGGTTAAAGTGTTATGAAAAAAAAGGCTGTTGGGGGCTAGGGAGTATCGAGTTGATCATTATACATGAAGAAATAACCAATTTCATCGTTTGGTTTATGTTTTACACGCGTTTTAAATTTTATTGCCGAAATCGCTTTTTCTCGCCGAGATAAGCACGTTTTCTGAAATGCCGCTCTCCCGTCACTCTGGTTAAAGTGTTATGAAAAAAAAGGCTGTTGGGGGCTAGGGAGTATCGAGTTGATCATTATACATGAAGAAATAACCAATTTCATCGTTTGGTTTATGTTTTACACGCGTTTTAAATTTTATTGCCGAAATCGCTTTTTCTCGCCGAGATAAGCACGTTTTCTGAAATGCCGCTCTCCCGTCACTCTGGTTAAAGTGTTATGAAAAAAAAGGCTGTTGGGGGCTAGGGAGTATCGAGTTGATCATTATACATGAAGAAATAACCAATTTCATCGTTTGGTTTATGTTTTACACGCGTTTTAAATTTTATTGCCGAAATCGCTTTTTCTCGCCGAGATAAGCACGTTTTCTGAAATGCCGCTCTCCCGTCACTCTGGTTAAAGTGTTATGAAAAAAAAGGCTGTTGGGGGCTAGGGAGTATCGAGTTGATCATTATACATGAAGAAATAACCAATTTCATCGTTTGGTTTATGTTTTACACGCGTTTTAAATTTTATTGCCGAAATCGCTTTTTCTCGCCGAGATAAGCACGTTTTCTGAAATGCCGCTCTCCCGTCACTCTGGTTAAAGTGTTATGAAAAAAAAGGCTGTTGGGGGCTAGGGAGTATCGAGTTGATCATTATACATGAAGAAATAACCAATTTCATCGTTTGGTTTATGTTTTACACGCGTTTTAAATTTTATTGCCGAAATCGCTTTTTCTCGCCGAGATAAGCACGTTTTCTGAAATGCCGCTCTCCCGTCACTCTGGTTAAAGTGTTATGAAAAAAAAGGCTGTTGGGGGCTAGGGAGTATCGAGTTGATCATTATACATGAAGAAATAACCAATTTCATCGTTTGGTTTATGTTTTACACGCGTTTTAAATTTTATTGCCGAAATCGCTTTTTCTCGCCGAGATAAGCACGTTTTCTGAAATGCCGCTCTCCCGTCACTCTGGTTAAAGTGTTATGAAAAAAAAGGCTGTTGGGGGCTAGGGAGTATCGAGTTGATCATTATACATGAAGAAATAACCAATTTCATCGTTTGGTTTATGTTTTACACGCGTTTTAAATTTTATTGCCGAAATCGCTTTTTCTCGCCGAGATAAGCACGTTTTCTGAAATGCCGCTCTCCCGTCACTCTGGTTAAAGTGTTATGAAAAAAAAGGCTGTTGGGGGCTAGGGAGTATCGAGTTGATCATTATACATGAAGAAATAACCAATTTCATCGTTTGGTTTATGTTTTACACGCGTTTTAAATTTTATTGCCGAAATCGCTTTTTCTCGCCGAGATAAGCACGTTTTCTGAAATGCCGCTCTCCCGTCACTCTGGTTAAAGTGTTATGAAAAAAAAGGCTGTTGGGGGCTAGGGAGTATCGAGTTGATCATTATACATGAAGAAATAACCAATTTCATCGTTTGGTTTATGTTTTACACGCGTTTTAAATTTTATTGCCGAAATCGCTTTTTCTCGCCGAGATAAGCACGTTTTCTGAAATGCCGCTCTCCCGTCACTCTGGTTAAAGTGTTATGAAAAAAAAGGCTGTTGGGGGCTAGGGAGTATCGAGTTGATCATTATACATGAAGAAATAACCAATTTCATCGTTTGGTTTATGTTTTACACGCGTTTTAAATTTTATTGCCGAAATCGCTTTTTCTCGCCGAGATAAGCACGTTTTCTGAAATGCCGCTCTCCCGTCACTCTGGTTAAAGTGTTATGAAAAAAAAGGCTGTTGGGGGCTAGGGAGTATCGAGTTGATCATTATACATGAAGAAATAACCAATTTCATCGTTTGGTTTATGTTTTACACGCGTTTTAAATTTTATTGCCGAAATCGCTTTTTCTCGCCGAGATAAGCACGTTTTCTGAAATGCCGCTCTCCCGTCACTCTGGTTAAAGTGTTATGAAAAAAAAGGCTGTTGGGGGCTAGGGAGTATCGAGTTGATCATTATACATGAAGAAATAACCAATTTCATCGTTTGGTTTATGTTTTACACGCGTTTTAAATTTTATTGCCGAAATCGCTTTTTCTCGCCGAGATAAGCACGTTTTCTGAAATGCCGCTCTCCCGTCACTCTGGTTAAAGTGTTATGAAAAAAAAGGCTGTTGGGGGCTAGGGAGTATCGAGTTGATCATTATACATGAAGAAATAACCAATTTCATCGTTTGGTTTATGTTTTACACGCGTTTTAAATTTTATTGCCGAAATCGCTTTTTCTCGCCGAGATAAGCACGTTTTCTGAAATGCCGCTCTCCCGTCACTCTGGTTAAAGTGTTATGAAAAAAAAGGCTGTTGGGGGCTAGGGAGTATCGAGTTGATCATTATACATGAAGAAATAACCAATTTCATCGTTTGGTTTATGTTTTACACGCGTTTTAAATTTTATTGCCGAAATCGCTTTTTCTCGCCGAGATAAGCACGTTTTCTGAAATGCCGCTCTCCCGTCACTCTGGTTAAAGTGTTATGAAAAAAAAGGCTGTTGGGGGCTAGGGAGTATCGAGTTGATCATTATACATGAAGAAATAACCAATTTCATCGTTTGGTTTATGTTTTACACGCGTTTTAAATTTTATTGCCGAAATCGCTTTTTCTCGCCGAGATAAGCACGTTTTCTGAAATGCCGCTCTCCCGTCACTCTGGTTAAAGTGTTATGAAAAAAAAGGCTGTTGGGGGCTAGGGAGTATCGAGTTGATCATTATACATGAAGAAATAACCAATTTCATCGTTTGGTTTATGTTTTACACGCGTTTTAAATTTTATTGCCGAAATCGCTTTTTCTCGCCGAGATAAGCACGTTTTCTGAAATGCCGCTCTCCCGTCACTCTGGTTAAAGTGTTATGAAAAAAAAGGCTGTTGGGGGCTAGGGAGTATCGAGTTGATCATTATACATGAAGAAATAACCAATTTCATCGTTTGGTTTATGTTTTACACGCGTTTTAAATTTTATTGCCGAAATCGCTTTTTCTCGCCGAGATAAGCACGTTTTCTGAAATGCCGCTCTCCCGTCACTCTGGTTAAAGTGTTATGAAAAAAAAGGCTGTTGGGGGCTAGGGAGTATCGAGTTGATCATTATACATGAAGAAATAACCAATTTCATCGTTTGGTTTATGTTTTACACGCGTTTTAAATTTTATTGCCGAAATCGCTTTTTCTCGCCGAGATAAGCACGTTTTCTGAAATGCCGCTCTCCCGTCACTCTGGTTAAAGTGTTATGAAAAAAAAGGCTGTTGGGGGCTAGGGAGTATCGAGTTGATCATTATACATGAAGAAATAACCAATTTCATCGTTTGGTTTATGTTTTACACGCGTTTTAAATTTTATTGCCGAAATCGCTTTTTCTCGCCGAGATAAGCACGTTTTCTGAAATGCCGCTCTCCCGTCACTCTGGTTAAAGTGTTATGAAAAAAAAGGCTGTTGGGGGCTAGGGAGTATCGAGTTGATCATTATACATGAAGAAATAACCAATTTCATCGTTTGGTTTATGTTTTACACGCGTTTTAAATTTTATTGCCGAAATCGCTTTTTCTCGCCGAGATAAGCACGTTTTCTGAAATGCCGCTCTCCCGTCACTCTGGTTAAAGTGTTATGAAAAAAAAGGCTGTTGGGGGCTAGGGAGTATCGAGTTGATCATTATACATGAAGAAATAACCAATTTCATCGTTTGGTTTATGTTTTACACGCGTTTTAAATTTTATTGCCGAAATCGCTTTTTCTCGCCGAGATAAGCACGTTTTCTGAAATGCCGCTCTCCCGTCACTCTGGTTAAAGTGTTATGAAAAAAAAGGCTGTTGGGGGCTAGGGAGTATCGAGTTGATCATTATACATGAAGAAATAACCAATTTCATCGTTTGGTTTATGTTTTACACGCGTTTTAAATTTTATTGCCGAAATCGCTTTTTCTCGCCGAGATAAGCACGTTTTCTGAAATGCCGCTCTCCCGTCACTCTGGTTAAAGTGTTATGAAAAAAAAGGCTGTTGGGGGCTAGGGAGTATCGAGTTGATCATTATACATGAAGAAATAACCAATTTCATCGTTTGGTTTATGTTTTACACGCGTTTTAAATTTTATTGCCGAAATCGCTTTTTCTCGCCGAGATAAGCACGTTTTCTGAAATGCCGCTCTCCCGTCACTCTGGTTAAAGTGTTATGAAAAAAAAGGCTGTTGGGGGCTAGGGAGTATCGAGTTGATCATTATACATGAAGAAATAACCAATTTCATCGTTTGGTTTATGTTTTACACGCGTTTTAAATTTTATTGCCGAAATCGCTTTTTCTCGCCGAGATAAGCACGTTTTCTGAAATGCCGCTCTCCCGTCACTCTGTTAAAGTGTTATGAAAAAAAAGGCTGTTGGGGGGCTAGGGAGTATCGAGTTGATCATTATACATGAAGAAATAACCAATTTCATCGTTTGGTTTATGTTTTACACGCGTTTTAAATTTTATTGCCGAAATCGCTTTTTCTCGCCGAGATAAGCACGTTTTCTGAAATGCCGCTCTCCCGTCACTCTGGTTAAAGTGTTATGAAAAAAAAGGCTGTTGGGGGCTAGGGAGTATCGAGTTGATCATTATACATGAAGAAAGAACCAATTTCATCGTTTGGTTTATGTTTTACACGCGTTTTAAATTTTATTGCCGAAATCGCTTTTTCTCGCCGAGATAAGCACGTTTTCTGAAATGCCGCTCTCCCGTCACTCTGGTTAAAGTGTTATGAAAAAAAAGGCTGTTGGGGGCTAGGGAGTATCGAGTTGATCATTATACATGAAGAAAGAACCAATTTCATCGTTTGGTTTATGTTTTACACGCGTTTTAAATTTTATTGCCGAAATCGCTTTTTCTCGCCGAGATAAGCACGTTTTCTGAAATGCCGCTCTCCCGTCACTCTGGTTAAAGTGTTATGAAAAAAAAGGCTGTTGGGGGCTAGGGAGTATCGAGTTGATCATTATACATGAAGAAATAACCAATTTCATCGTTTGGTTTATGTTTTACACGCGTTTTAAATTTTATTGCCGAAATCGCTTTTTCTCGCCGAGATAAGCACGTTTTCTGAAATGCCGCTCTCCCGTCACTCTGGTTAAAGTGTTATGAAAAAAAAGGCTGTTGGGGGCTAGGGAGTATCGAGTTGATCATTATACATGAAGAAATAACCAATTTCATCGTTTGGTTTATGTTTTACACGCGTTTTAAATTTTATTGCCGAAATCGCTTTTTCTCGCCGAGATAAGCACGTTTTCTGAAATGCCGCTCTCCCGTCACTCTGGTTAAAGTGTTATGAAAAAAAAGGCTGTTGGGGGCTAGGGAGTATCGAGTTGATCATTATACATGAAGAAATAACCAATTTCATCGTTTGGTTTATGTTTTACACGCGTTTTAAATTTTATTGCCGAAATCGCTTTTTCTCGCCGAGATAAGCACGTTTTCTGAAATGCCGCTCTCCCGTCACTCTGGTTAAAGTGTTATGAAAAAAAAGGCTGTTGGGGGCTAGGGAGTATCGAGTTGATCATTATACATGAAGAAATAACCAATTTCATCGTTTGGTTTATGTTTTACACGCGTTTTAAATTTTATTGCCGAAATCGCTTTTTCTCGCCGAGATAAGCACGTTTTCTGAAATGCCGCTCTCCCGTCACTCTGGTTAAAGTGTTATGAAAAAAAAGGCTGTTGGGGGCTAGGGAGTATCGAGTTGATCATTATACATGAAGAAATAACCAATTTCATCGTTTGGTTTATGTTTTACACGCGTTTTAAATTTTATTGCCGAAATCGCTTTTTCTCGCCGAGATAAGCACGTTTTCTGAAATGCCGCTCTCCCGTCACTCTGGTTAAAGTGTTATGAAAAAAAAGGCTGTTGGGGGCTAGGGAGTATCGAGTTGATCATTATACATGAAGAAATAACCAATTTCATCGTTTGGTTTATGTTTTACACGCGTTTTAAATTTTATTGCCGAAATCGCTTTTTCTCGCCGAGATAAGCACGTTTTCTGAAATGCCGCTCTCCCGTCACTCTGGTTAAAGTGTTATGAAAAAAAAGGCTGTTGGGGGCTAGGGAGTATCGAGTTGATCATTATACATGAAGAAATAACCAATTTCATCGTTTGGTTTATGTTTTACACGCGTTTTAAATTTTATTGCCGAAATCGCTTTTTCTCGCCGAGATAAGCACGTTTTCTGAAATGCCGCTCTCCCGTCACTCTGGTTAAAGTGTTATGAAAAAAAAGGCTGTTGGGGGCTAGGGAGTATCGAGTTGATCATTATACATGAAGAAATAACCAATTTCATCGTTTGGTTTATGTTTTACACGCGTTTTAAATTTTATTGCCGAAATCGCTTTTTCTCGCCGAGATAAGCACGTTTTCTGAAATGCCGCTCTCCCGTCACTCTGGTTAAAGTGTTATGAAAAAAAAGGCTGTTGGGGGCTAGGGAGTATCGAGTTGATCATTATACATGAAGAAATAACCAATTTCATCGTTTGGTTTATGTTTTACACGCGTTTTAAATTTTATTGCCGAAATCGCTTTTTCTCGCCGAGATAAGCACGTTTTCTGAAATGCCGCTCTCCCGTCACTCTGGTTAAAGTGTTATGAAAAAAAAGGCTGTTGGGGGCTAGGGAGTATCGAGTTGATCATTATACATGAAGAAATAACCAATTTCATCGTTTGGTTTATGTTTTACACGCGTTTTAAATTTTATTGCCGAAATCGCTTTTTCTCGCCGAGATAAGCACGTTTTCTGAAATGCCGCTCTCCCGTCACTCTGGTTAAAGTGTTATGAAAAAAAAGGCTGTTGGGGGCTAGGGAGTATCGAGTTGATCATTATACATGAAGAAATAACCAATTTCATCGTTTGGTTTATGTTTTACACGCGTTTTAAATTTTATTGCCGAAATCGCTTTTTCTCGCCGAGATAAGCACGTTTTCTGAAATGCCGCTCTCCCGTCACTCTGGTTAAAGTGTTATGAAAAAAAAGGCTGTTGGGGGCTAGGGAGTATCTCGAGTTGATCATTATACATGAAGAAAGAACCAATTTCATCGTTTGGTTTATGTTTTACACGCGTTTTAAATTTTATTGCCGAAATCGCTTTTTCTCGCCGAGATAAGCACGTTTTCTGAAATGCCGCTCTCCCGTCACTCTGGTTAAAGTGTTATGAAAAAAAAGGCTGTTGGGGGCTAGGGAGTATCGAGTTGATCATTATACATGAAGAAATAACCAATTTCATCGTTTGGTTTATGTTTTACACGCGTTTTAAATTTTATTGCCGAAATCGCTTTTTCTCGCCGAGATAAGCACGTTTTCTGAAATGCCGCTCTCCCGTCACTCTGGTTAAAGTGTTATGAAAAAAAAAGGCTGTTGGGGGCTAGGGAGTATCGAGTTGATCATTATACATGAAGAAATAACCAATTTCATCGTTTGGTTTATGTTTTACACGCGTTTTAAATTTTATTGCCGAAATCGCTTTTTCTCGCCGAGATAAGCACGTTTTCTGAAATGCCGCTCTCCCGTCACTCTGGTTAAAGTGTTATGAAAAAAAAGGCTGTTGGGGGCTAGGGAGTATCGAGTTGATCATTATACATGAAGAAATAACCAATTTCATCGTTGGGTTTATGTTTTACACGCGTTTTAAATTTTATTGCCGAAATCGCTTTTTCTCGCCGAGATAAGCACGTTTTCTGAAATGCCGCTCTCCCGTCACTCTGGTTAAAGTGTTATGAAAAAAAAGGCTGTTGGGGGCTAGGGAGTATCGAGTTGATCATTATACATGAAGAAATAACCAATTTCATCGTTTGGTTTATGTTTTACACGCGTTTTAAATTTTATTGCCGAAATCGCTTTTTCTCGCCGAGATAAGCACGTTTTCTGAAATGCCGCTCTCCCGTCACTCTGGTTAAAGTGTTATGAAAAAAAAGGCAGTTGGGGGCTAGGGAGTATCGAGTTGATCATTATACATGAAGAAATAACCAATTTCATCGTTTGGTTTATGTTTTACACGCGTTTTAAATTTTATTGCCGAAATCGCTTTTTCTCGCCGAGATAAGCACGTTTTCTGAAATGCCGCTCTCCCTTCACTCTGGTTAAAGTGTTATGAAAAAAAAGGCTGTTGGGGGCTAGGGAGTATCGAGTTGATCATTATACATGAAGAAATAACCAATTTCATCGTTTGGTTTATGTTTTACACGCGTTTTAAATTTTATTGCCGAAATCGCTTTTTCTCGCCGAGATAAGCACGTTTTCTGAAATGCCGCTCTCCCGTCACTCTGGTTAAAGTGTTATGAAAAAAAAGGCTGTTGGGGGCTAGGGAGTATCGAGTTGATCATTATACATGAAGAAATAACCAATTTCATCGTTTGGTTTATGTTTTACACGCGTTTTAAATTTTATTGCCGAAATCGCTTTTTCTCGCCGAGATAAGCACGTTTTCTGAAATGCCGCTCTCCCGTCACTCTGGTTAAAGTGTTATGAAAAAAAAGGCTGTTGGGGGCTAGGGAGTATCGAGTTGATCATTATACATGAAGAAATAACCAATTTCATCGTTTGGTTTATGTTTTACACGCGTTTTAAATTTTATTGCCGAAATCGCTTTTTCTCGCCGAGATAAGCACGTTTTCTGAAATGCCGCTCTCCGTCACTCTGGTTAAAGTGTTATGAAAAAAAAGGCTGTTGGGGGCTAGGGAGTATCGAGTTGATCATTATACATGAAGAAATAACCAATTTCATCGTTTGGTTTATGTTTTACACGCGTTTTAAATTTTATTGCCGAAATCGCTTTTTCTCGCCGAGATAAGCACGTTTTCTGAAATGCCGCTCTCCCGTCACTCTGGTTAAAGTGTTATGAAAAAAAAGGCTGTTGGGGGCTAGGGAGTATCGAGTTGATCATTATACATGAAGAAATAACCAATTTCATCGTTTGGTTTATGTTTTACACGCGTTTTAAATTTTATTGCCGAAATCGCTTTTTCTCGCCGAGATAAGCACGTTTTCTGAAATGCCGCTCTCCCGTCACTCTGGTTAAAGTGTTATGAAAAAAAGGCTGTTGGGGGCTAGGGAGTATCGAGTTGATCATTATACATGAAGAAATAACCAATTTCATCGTTTGGTTTATGTTTTACACGCGTTTTAAATTTTATTGCCGAAATCGCTTTTTCTCGCCGAGATAAGCACGTTTTCTGAAATGCCGCTCTCCCGTCACTCTGGTTAAAGTGTTATGAAAAAAAAGGCTGTTGGGGGCTAGGGAGTATCGAGTTGATCATTATACATGAAGAAATAACCAATTTCATCGTTTGGTTTATGTTTTACACGCGTTTTAAATTTTATTGCCGAAATCGCTTTTTCTCGCCGAGATAAGCACGTTTTCTGAAATGCCGCTCTCCCGTCACTCTGGTTAAAGTGTTATGAAAAAAAAGGCTGTTGGGGGCTAGGGAGTATCGAGTTGATCATTATACATGAAGAAATAACCAATTTCATCGTTTGGTTTATGTTTTACACGCGTTTTAAATTTTATTGCCGAAATCGCTTTTTCTCGCCGAGATAAGCACGTTTTCTGAAATGCCGCTCTCCCGTCACTCTGGTTAAAGTGTTATGAAAAAAAAGGCTGTTGAGGGCTAGGGAGTATCGAGTTGATCATTATACATGAAGAAATAACCAATTTCATCGTTTGGTTTATGTTTTACACGCGTTTTAAATTTTATTGCCGAAATCGCTTTTTCTCGCCAAGATAAGCACGTTTTCTGAAATGCCGCTCTCCCGTCACTCTGGTTAAAGTGTTATGAAAAAAAAGGCTGTTGGGGGCTAGGGAGTATCGAGTTGATCATTATACATGAAGAAATAACCAATTTCATCGTTTGGTTTATGTTTTACACGCGTTTTAAATTTTATTGCCGAAATCGCTTTTTCTCGCCGAGATAAGCACGTTTTCTGAAATGCCGCTCTGCCGTCACTCTGGTTAAAGTGTTATGAAAAAAAAGGCTGTTGGGGGCTAGGGAGTATCGAGTTGATCATTATACATGAAGAAATAACCAATTTCATCGTTTGGTTTATGTTTTACACGCGTTTTAAATTTTATTGCCGAAATCGCTTTTTCTCGCCAAGATAAGCACGTTTTCTGAAAGGCCGCTCTCCCGTCACTCTGGTTAAAGTGTTATGAAAAAAAAGGCTGTTGGGGGCTAGGGAGTATCGAGTTGATCATTATACATGAAGAAATAACCAATTTCATCGTTTGGTTTATGTTTTACACGCGTTTTAAATTTTATTGCCGAAATCGCTTTTTCTCGCCGAGATAAGCACGTTTTCTGAAATGCCGCTCTCCCGTCACTCTGGTTAAAGTGTTATGAAAAAAAAGGCTGTTGGGGGCTAGGGAGTATCGAGTTGATCATTATACATGAAGAAATTACCAATTTCATCGTTTGGTTTATGTTTTACACGCGTTTTAAATTTTATTGCCGAAATCGCTTTTTCTCGCCGAGATAAGCACGTTTTCTGAAATGCCGCTCTCCCGTCACTCTGGTTAAAGTGTTATGAAAAAAAAGGCTGTTGGGGGCTAGGGAGTATCGAGTTGATCATTATACATGAAGAAATAACCAATTTCATCGTTTGGTTTATGTTTTACACGCGTTTTAAATTTTATTGCCGAAATCGCTTTTTCTCGCCGAGATAAGCACGTTTTCTGAAATGCCGCTCTCCCTTCACTCTGGTTAAAGTGTTATGAAAAAAAAGGCTGTTGGGGGCTAGGGAGTATCGAGTTGATCATTATACATGAAGAAATAACCAATTTCATCGTTTGGTTTATGTTTTACACGCGTTTTAAATTTTATTGCCGAAATCGCTTTTTCTCGCCGAGATAAGCACGTTTTCTGAAATGCCGCTCTCCCGTCCCTCTGGTTAAAGTGTTATGAAAAAAAAGGCTGTTGGGGGCTAGGGAGTATCGAGTTGATCATTATACATGAAGAAATAACCAATTTCATCGTTTGGTTTATGTTTTACACGCGTTTTAAATTTTATTGCCGAAATCGCTTTTTCTCGCCGAGATAAGCACGTTTTCTGAAATGCCGCTCTCCCGTCACTCTGGTTAAAGTGTTATGAAAAAAAAGGCTGTTGGGGGCTAGGGAGTATCGAGTTGATCATTATACATGAAGAAATAACCAATTTCATCGTTTGGTTTATGTTTTACACGCGTTTTAAATTTTATTGCCGAAATCGCTTTTTCTCGCCGAGATAAGCACGTTTTCTGAAATGCCGCTCTCCCGTCACTCTGGTTAAAGTGTTATGAAAAAAAAGGCTGTTGGGGGCTAGGGAGTATCGAGTTGATCATTATACATGAAGAAATAACCAATTTCATCGTTTGGTTTATGTTTTACACGCGTTTTAAATTTTATTGCCGAAATCGCTTTTTCTCGCCGAGATAAGCACGTTTTCTGAAATGCCGCTCTCCCGTCACTCTGGTTAAAGTGTTATGAAAAAAAAGGCTGTTGGGGGCTAGGGAGTATCGAGTTGATCATTATACATGAAGAAATAACCAATTTCATCGTTTGGTTTATGTTTTACACGCGTTTTAAATTTTATTGCCGAAATCGCTTTTTCTCGCCGAGATAAGCACGTTTTCTGAAATGCCGCTCTCCCGTCACTCTGGTTAAAGTGTAATGAAAAAAAAGGCTGTTGGGGGCTAGGGAGTATCGAGTTGATCAATATACATGAAGAAATAACCAATTTCATCGTTTGGTTTATGTTTTACACGCGTTTTAAATTTTATTGCCGAAATCGCTTTTTCTCGCCGAGATAAGCACGTTTTCTGAAATGCCGCTCTCCGTCACTCTGGTTAAAGTGTAATGAAAAAAAAGGCTGTTGGGGGCTAGGGAGTATCGAGTTGATCAATATACATGAAGAAATAACCAATTTCATCGTTTGGTTTATGTTTTACACGCGTTTTAAATTTTATTGCCGAAATCGCTTTTTCTCGCCGAGATAAGCACGTTTTCTGAAATGCCGCTCTCCCGTCACTCTGGTTAAAATGTTATGAAAAAAAAGGCTGTTGGGGGCTAGGGAGTATCGAGTTGATCATTATACATGAAGAAATAACCAATTTCATCGTTTGGTTTATGTTTTACACGCGTTTTAAATTTTATTGCCGAATTCGCTTTTTCTCGCCGAGATAAGCACGTTTTCTGAAATGCCGCTCTCCCGTCACTCTGGTTAAAGTGTTATGAAAAAAAAGGCTGTTGGGGGCTAGGGAGTATCGAGTTGATCATTATACATGAAGAAATTACCAATTTCATCGTTTGGTTTATGTTTTACACGCGTTTTAAATTTTATTGCCGAAATCGCTTTTTCTCGCCGAGATAAGCACGTTTTCTGAAATGCCGCTCTCCCGTCACTCTGGTTAAAGTGTTATGGAAAAAAAGGCTGTTGGGGGCTAGGGAGTATCGAGTTGATCATTATACATGAAGAAATAACCAATTTCATCGTTTGGTTTATGTTTTACACGCTGCTGAGCTCCAGCTGGATGTGTAAAAAGAACCGGGCTGGTTAAAAAAAGAACCGGGCGACCCGGTAAAATTGCTTAGCCGGGGCTCTGGAAGCTTAACACGGCGTGATCTTGTCCAAAAAGCCGCTGCTGAGCTCCAGCTGGAAGTGTAAAAAG
Source organism: Syngnathus leptorhynchus (assembly GCF_054491065.1). NCBI lineage: Eukaryota > Metazoa > Chordata > Actinopteri > Syngnathiformes > Syngnathidae > Syngnathus > Syngnathus leptorhynchus. Next base: position 550,541 of record NW_028232024.1, read on the forward strand.
AACCGGGCTGGTTAAAAAAAAGAACCGGGCGACCCGGTAAAATTGCTTAGCCGGGGCTCTGGAAGCCTAACACGGCGTGATCTTGTCCAAAAAGCCGCTGCTGAGCTCCAGCTGGAAGTGTAAAAAGAACCGGGCTGGTTAAAAAAAAGAACCGGGCGGCCCGGTAAAATTGCCTAGCCGGGGTCCTGGAAGCCTAACCCGGCGTGATACTGTGCAAAAAGCCGCTGCTGAGCTCCAGCTGGAAGTGTAAAAAGAACCGGGCTGGTTAAAAAAAGAACCGGGCGACCCGGTAAAATTGCTTAGCCGGGGCTCTGGAAGCCTAACACGGCGTGATCTTGTCCAAAAAGCCGCTGCTGAGCTCCAGCTGGAAGTGTAAAAAGAACCGGGCTGTTTAAAAAAAAGAACCGGGCGGCCCGTTAAAATTGCTTAGCCGGGGCTCTGGAAGCCTAACCAGGCGTGATCTTGTCCAAAAAGCCGCTCGTGAGCTCCAGCTGGAAGTGTAAAAAGAACCGGGCTGGTTAAAAAAAAGAACCGGGCGGCCCGGTAAAATTGCTTAGCCGGGGTCCTGGAAGCCTGACCCGGCGTGATATTGTCCAAAAAGCCGCTCGTGAGCTCCAGCTGGAAGTGTAAAAAGAACCGGGCTGGTTAAAAAAAAAGAACCGGGCGGGCCGGTAAAATTGCTTAGCCGGGGCTCTGGAAGCCTAACACGGCGTGATCTTGTCCCAAAAGCCGCTCGTGAGCTCCAGCTGGAAGTGTAAAAAGAACCGGGCTGGTTCAAAAAAAGAACCGGGCGGCCCGGTAGAATTGCTTAGCCGAGGTCCTGGAAGCCTAACCCGGCGTGATCTTGCGCCAAAAGCCGCTGCTGAGCTCCAGCTGGAAGTGTAAAAAGAACCGGGCTGGTTCAAAAAAAGAACCGGGCGGCCCGGTAAAATTGCTTAGCCGGGGTCCTGGAAGCCTAACGCGGCGTGATCTTGCCCGAAAGTCGGCCTCTATACTTCCATATTAGGTACCAGGCGCTCAGAGCCAACTTGGCGAAAATTTTCTAAGTGCCCACGGCTCTGCGGGGATTGTGCGTCCGACCCGCGCCGGTTCTCCAGCCGGCCTGAAATAACGCAAAACCAGCCTCTCCCCCTGGAGCTCACAGCCAAAGGCGAAACTTTTCTATGTGCCTACGGCTCTGCGAGCTTTTGAGTCCGCCCCGCGCCGGTTCGTCGGTCGGCCTCAAAAAGCGAAAAATCAGCCTCTCTCCCTGGAGCTCGACTCGAGTTGATCATTATACATGAAGAAATAACCAATTTCATCGTTTGGTTTATGTTTTACACGCGTTTTAAATTTTATTGCCGAAATCGCTTTTTCTCGCCGAGATAAGCACGTTTTCTGAAATGCCGCTCTCCCGTCACTCTGGTTAAAGTGTTATGAAAAAAAAGGCTGTTGGGGGCTAGGGAGTATCGAGTTGATCATTATACATGAAGAAATAACCAATTTCATCGTTTGGTTTATGTTTTACACGCGTTTTAAATTTTATTGCCGAAATCGCTTTTTCTCGCCGAGATAAGCACGTTTTCTGAAATGCCGCTCTCCCGTCACTCTGGTTAAAGTGTTATGAAAAAAAAGGCTGTTGGGGGCTAGGGAGTATCGAGTTGATCATTTTACATGAAGAAATAACCAATTTCATCGTTTGGTTTATGTTTTACACGCGTTTTAAATTTTATTGCCGAAATCGCTTTTTCTCGCCGAGATAAGCACGTTTTCTGAAATGCCGCTCTCCCGTCACTCTGGTTAAAGTGTTATGAAAAAAAAGGCTGTTGGGGGCTAGGGAGTATCGAGTTGATCATTATACATGAAGAAATAACCAATTTCATCGTTTGGTTTATGTTACACGCGTTTTAAATTTTATTGCCGAAATCGCTTTTTCTCGCCGAGATAAGCACGTTTTCTGAAATGCCGCTCTCCCGTCACTCTGGTTAAAGTGTTATGAAAAAAAAGGCTGTTGGGGGCTAGGGAGTATCGAGTTGATCATTATACATGAAGAAATAACCAATTTCATCGTTTGGTTTATGTTTTACACGCGTTTTAAATTTTATTGCCGAAATCGCTTTTTCTCGCCGAGATAAGCACGTTTTCTGAAATGCCGCTCTCCCGTCACTCTGGTTAAAGTGTTATGAAAAAAAAGGCTGTTGGGGGCTAGGGAGTATCGAGTTGATCATTATACATGAAGAAATAACCAATTTCATCGTTTGGTTTATGTTTTACACGCGTTTTAAATTTTATTGCCGAAATCGCTTTTTCTCGCCGAGATAAGCACGTTTTCTGAAATGCCGCTCTCCCGTCACTCTGGTTAAAGTGTTATGAAAAAAAAGGCTGTTGGGGGCTAGGGAGTATCGAGTTGATCATTATACATGAAGAAATAACCAATTTCATCGTTTGGTTTATGTTACACGCGTTTTAAATTTTATTGCCGAAATCGCTTTTTCTCGCCGAGATAAGCACGTTTTCTGAAATGCCGCTCTCCCGTCACTCTGGTTAAAGTGTTATGAAAAAAAAGGCTGTTGGGGGCTAGGGAGTATCGAGTTGATCATTATACATGAAGAAATAACCAATTTCATCGTTTGGTTTATGTTTTACACGCGTTTTAAATTTTATTGCCGAAATCGCTTTTTCTCGCCGAGATAAGCACGTTTTCTGAAATGCCGCTCTCCCGTCACTCTGGTTAAAGTGTTATGAAAAAAAAGGCTGTTGGGGGCTAGGGAGTATCGAGTTGATCATTATACATGAAAAAATAACCAATTTCATCGTTTGGTTTATGTTTTACACGCGTTTTAAATTTTATTGCCGAAATCGCTTTTTCTCGCCGAGATAAGCACGTTTTCTGAAATGCCGCTCTCCCGTCACTCTGGTTAAAGTGTTATGAAAAAAAAGGCTGTTGGGGGCTAGGGAGTATCGAGTTGATCATTATACATGAAGAAATAACCAATTTCATCGTTTGGTTTATGTTTTACACGCGTTTTAAATTTTATTGCCGAAATCGCTTTTTCTCGCCGAGATAAGCACGTTTTCTGAAATGCCGCTCTCCCGTCACTCTGGTTAAAGTGTTATGAAAAAAAAGGCTGTTGGGGGCTAGGGAGTATCGAGTTGATCATTATACATGAAGAAATAACCAATTTCATCGTTTGGTTTATGTTTTACACGCTGCTGAGCTCCAGCTGGATGTGTAAAAAGAACCGGGCTGGTTAAAAAAAGAACCGGGCGACCCGGTAAAATTGCTTAGCCGGGGCTCTGGAAGCTTAACACGGCGTGATCTTGTCCAAAAAGCCGCTGCTGAGCTCCAGCTGGAAGTGTAAAAAGAACCGGGCTGGTTAAAAAAAAGAACCGGGCGACCCGGTAAAATTGCTTAGCCGGGGCTCTGGAAGCCTAACACGGCGTGATCTTGTCGAAAAAGCCGCTGCTGAGCTCCAGCTGGAAGTGTAAAAAGAACCGGGCTGGTTAAAAAAAAGAACCGGGCGGCCCGGTAAAATTGCCTAGCCGGGGTCCTGGAAGCCTAACCCGGCGTGATACTGTGCAAAAAGCCGCTGCTGAGCTCCAGCTGGAAGTGTAAAAAGAACCGGGCTGGTTAAAAAAAGAACCGGGCGACCCGGTAAAATTGCTTAGCCGGGGCTCTGGAAGCCTAACACGGCGTGATCTTGTCCAAAAAGCCGCTGCTGAGCTCCAGCTGGAAGTGTAAAAAGAACCAGGCTGGTTAAAAAAAAGAACCGGGCGGCCCGTTAAAATTGCTTAGCCGGGGCTCTGGAAGCCTAACCAGGCGTGATCTTGTCCAAAAAGCCGCTCGTGAGCTCCAGCTGGAAGTGTAAAAAGAACCGGGCGGCCCGGTAAAATTGCTTAGCCGGGGCTCTGGAAGCCTAACACGGCGTGATCTTGTCCCAAAAGCCGCTCGTGAGCTCCAGCTGGAAGTGTAAAAAGAACCGGGCTGGTTCAAAAAAAGAACCGGGCGGCCCGGTAGAATTGCTTAGCCGAGGTCCTGGAAGCCTAACCCGGCGTGATCTTGCGCCAAAAGCCGCTGCTGAGCTCCAGCTGGAAGTGTAAAAAGAACCGGGCTGGTTCAAAAAAAGAACCGGGCGGCCCGGTAAAATTGCTTAGCCGGGGTCCTGGAAGCCTAACGCGGCGTGATCTTGCCCGAAAGTTGGCCTCTATACTTCCATATTAGGTACCAGGCGCTCAGAGCCAACTTGGCGAAAATTTTCTAAGTGCCCACGGCTCTGCGGGGATTGTGCGTCCGACCCGCGCCGGTTCTCCAGCCGGCCTGAAATAACGCAAAACCAGCCTCTCCCCCTGGAGCTCACAGCCAAAGGCGAAACTTTTCTATGTGCCTACGGCTCTGCGAGCTTTTGAGTCCGCCCCGCGCCATTTCGTCGGTCGGCCTCAAAAAGCGAAAAATCAGCCTCTCTCCCTGGAGCTCGACTCGAGTTGATCATTATACATGAAGAAATAACCAATTTCATCGTTTGGTTTATGTTTTACACGCGTTTTAAATTTTATTGCCGAAATCGCTTTTTCTCGCCGAGATAAGCACGTTTTCTGAAATGCCGCTCTCCCGTCACTCTGGTTAAAGTGTTATGGAAAAAAAAGGCTGTTGGGGGCTAGGGAGTATCGAGTTGATCATTATACATGAAGAAATAACCAATTTCATCGTTTGGTTTATGTTTTACACGCGTTTTAAATTTTATTGCCGAAATCGCTTTTTCTCGCCGAGATAAGCACGTTTTCTGAAATGCCGCTCTCCCGTCACTCTGGTTAAAGTGTTATGAAAAAAAAGGCTGTTGGGGGCTAGGGAGTATCGAGTTGATCATTATACATGAAGAAATAACCAATTTCATCGTTTGGTTTATGTTTTACACGCGTTTTAAATTTTATTGCCGAAATCGCTTTTTCTCGCCGAGATAAGCACGTTTTCTGAAATGCCGCTCTCCCGTCACTCTGGTTAAAGTGTTATGAAAAAAAAGGCTGTTGGGGGCTAGGGAGTATCGAGTTGATCATTATACATGAAGAAATAACCAATTTCATCGTTTGGTTTATGTTTTACACGCGTTTTAAATTTTATTGCCGAAATCGCTTTTTCTCGCCGAGATAAGCACGTTTTCTGAAATGCCGCTCTCCCGTCACTCTGGTTAAAGTGTTATGAAAAAAAAGGCTGTTGGGGGCTAGGGAGTATCGAGTTGATCATTATACATGAAGAAATAACCAATTTCATCGTTTGGTTTATGTTTTACACACGTTTTAAATTTTATTGCCGAAATCGCTTTTTCTCGCCGAGATAAGCACGTTTTCTGAAATGCCGCTCTCCCGTCACTCTGGTTAAAGTGTTATGAAAAAAAAGGCTGTTGGGGGCTAGGGAGTATCGAGTTGATCATTATACATGAAGAAATAACCAATTTCATCGTTTGGTTTATGTTTTACACGCGTTTTAAATTTTATTGCCGAAATCGCTTTTTCTCGCCGAGATAAGCACGTTTTCTGAAATGCCGCTCTCCCGTCACTCTGGTTAAAGTGTTATGAAAAAAAAGGCTGTTGGGGGCTAGGGAGTATCGAGTTGATCATTATACATGAAGAAATAACCAATTTCATCGTTTGGTTTATGTTTTACACGCGTTTTAAATTTTATTGCCGAAATCGCTTTTTCTCGCCGAGATAAGCACGTTTTCTGAAATGCCGCTCTCCCGTCACTCTGGTTAAAGTGTTATGAAAAAAAAGGCTGTTGGGGGCTAGGGAGTATCGAGTTGATCATTATACATGAAGAAATAACAAATTTCATCGTTTGGTTTATGTTTTACACGCGTTTTAAATTTTATTGCCGAAATCGCTTTTTCTCGCCGAGATAAGCACGTTTTCTGAAATGCCGCTCTCCCGTCACTCTGGTTAAAGTGTTATGAAAAAAAAGGCTGTTGGGGGCTAGGGAGTATCGAGTTGATCATTATACATGAAGAAATAACCAATTTCATCGTTTGGTTTATGTTTTACACGCGTTTTAAATTTTATTGCCGAAATCGCTTTTTCTTGCCGAGATAAGCACATTTTCTGAAATGCCGCTCTCCCGTCACTCTGGTTAAAGTGTTTTGAAAAAAAAGGCTGTTGAGGGCTAGGGAGTATCGAGTTGATCATTATACATGAAGAAATAACCAATTTCATCGTTTGGTTTATGTTTTACACGCGTTTTAAATTTTATTGCCGAAATCGCTTTTTCTCGCCGAGATAAGCACGTTTTCTGAAATGCCGCTCTCCCGTCACTCTGGTTAAAGTGTTATGAAAAAAAAGGCTGTTGGGGGCTAGGGAGTATCGAGTTGATCATTATACATGAAGAAATAACCAATTTCATCGTTTGGTTTATGTTTTACACGCGTTTTAAATTTTATTGCCGAAATCGCTTTTTCTCGCCGAGATAAGCACGTTTTCTGAAATGCCGCTCTCCCGTCACTCTGGTTAAAGTGTTATGAAAAAAAAGGCTGTTGGGGGCTAGGGAGTATCGAGTTGATCATTATACATGAAGAAATAACCAATTTCATCGTTTGGTTTATGTTTTACACGCGTTTTAAATTTTATTACGGAAATCGCTTTTTCTCGCCGAGATAAGCACGTTTTCTGAAATGCCGCTCTCCCGTCACTCTGGTTAAAGTGTTATGAAAAAAAAGGCTGTTGGGGGCTAGGGAGTATCGAGTTGATCATTATACATGAAGAAATAACCAATTTCATCGTTTGGTTTATGTTTTACACGCGTTTTAAATTTTATTGCCGAAATCGCTTTTTCTCGCCGAGATAAGCACGTTTTCTGAAATGCCGCTCTCCCGTCACTCTGGTTAAAGTGTTATGAACAAAAAGGCTGTTGGGGGCTAGGGAGTATCGAGTTGATCATTATACATGAAGAAATAACCAATTTCATCGTTTGGTTTATGTTTTACACGCGTTTTAAATTTTATTGCCGAAATCGCTTTTTCTCGCCGAGATAAGCACGTTTTCTGAAATGCCGCTCTCCCGTCACTCTGGTTAAAGTGTTATGAAAAAAAGGCTGTTGGGGGCTAGGGAGTATCGAGTTGATCATTATACATGAAGAAATAACCAATTTCATCGTTTGGTTTATGTTTTACACGCGTTTTAAATTTTATTGCCGAAATCGCTTTTTCTCGCCGAGATAAGCACGTTTTCTGAAATGCCGCTCTCCGTCACTCTGGTTAAAGTGTTATGAAAAAAAAGGCTGTTGGGGGCTAGGGCGTATCGAGTTGATCATTATACATGAAGAAATTACCAATTTCATCGTTTGGTTTATGTTTTACACGCGTTTTAAATTTTATTGCCGAAATCGCTTTTTCTCGCCGAGATAAGCACGTTTTCTGAAATGCCGCTCCCGTCACTCTGGTTAAAGTGTTATGAAAAAAAAGGCTGTTGGGGGCTAGGGGAGTATCGAGTTGATCATTATACATGAAGAAATAACCAATTTCATCGTTTGGTTTATGTTTTACACGCGTTTTAAATTTTATTGCCGAAATCGCTTTTTCTCGCCGAGATAAGCACGTTTTCTGAAATGCCGCTCTCCGTCACTCTGGTTAAAGTGTTATGAAAAAAAAGGCTGTTGGGGGCTAGGGAGTATCGAGTTGATCATTATACATGAAGAAATAACCAATTTCATCGTTTGGTTTATGTTTTACACGCGTTTTTAAATTTTATTGCCGAATCGCTTTTTCTCGCCGAGATAAGCACGTTTTCTGAAATGCCGCTCTCCGTCACTCTGGTTAAAGTGTTATGAAAAAAAAGGCTGTTGGGGGCTAGGGAGTATCGAGTTGATCATTATACATGAAGAAATAACCAATTTCATCGTTTGGTTTATGTTTTACACGCGTTTTAAATTTTATTGCCGAAATCGCTTTTTCTCGCCGAGATAAGCACGTTTTCTGAAATGCCGCTCTCCCGTCACTCTGGTTAAAGTGTTATGAAAAAAAAAGGCTGTTGGGGGGCTAGGGAGTATCGAGTTGATCATTATACATGAAGAAATAACCAATTTCATCGTTTGGTTTATGTTTTACACGCGTTTTAAATTTTATTGCCGAAATCGCTTTTTCTCGCCGAGATAAGCACGTTTTCTGAAATGCCGCTCTCCCGTCACTCTGGTTAAAGTGTTATAAAAAAAGGCTGTTGGGGGCTAGGGAGTATCGAGTTGATCATTATACATGAAGAAATAACCAATTTCATCGTTTGGTTTATGTTTTACACGCGTTTTAAATTTTATTGCCGAAATCGCTTTTTCTCGCCGAGATAAGCACGTTTTCTGAAATGCCGCTCTCCCGTCACTCTGGTTAAAGTGTTATGAAAAAAAAGGCTGTTGGGGGCTAGGGAGTATCGAGTTGATCATTATACATGAAGAAATAACCAATTTCATCGTTTGGTTTATGTTTTACACGCGTTTTAAATTTTATTGCCGAAATCGCTTTTTCTCGCCGAGATAAGCACGTTTTCTGAAATGCCGCTCTCCCGTCACTCTGGTTAAAGTGTTATGAAAAAAAAGGCTGTTGGGGGCTAGGGAGTATCGAGTTGATCATTATACATGAAGAAATAACCAATTTCATCGTTTGGTTTATGTTTTACACGCGTTTTAAATTTTATTGCCGAAATCGCTTTTTCTCGCCGAGATAAGCACGTTTTCTGAAATGCCGTCTCTCCCGTCACTCTGGTTAAAGTGTTATGAAAAAAAAGGCTGTTGGGGGCTAGGGAGTATCGAGTTGATCATTATACATGAAGAAATAACCAATTTCATCGTTTGGTTTATGTTTTACACGCGTTTTAAATTTTATTGCCGAAATCGCTTTTTCTCGCCGAGATAAGCACGTTTTCTGAAATGCCGCTCTCCCGTCACTCTGGTTAAAGTGTTATGAAAAAAAAGGCTGTTGGGGGCTAGGGAGTATCGAGTTGATCATTATACATGAAGAAATAACCAATTTCATCGTTTGGTTTATGTTTTACACGCGTTTTAAATTTTATTGCCGAAATCGCTTTTTCTCGCCGAGATAAGCACGTTTTCTGAAATGCCGCTCTCCCGTCACTCTGGTTAAAGTGTTATGAAAAAAAAGGCTGTTGGGGGCTAGGGAGTATCGAGTTGATCATTATACATGAAGAAATAACCAATTTCATCGTTTGGTTTATGTTTTACACGCGTTTTAAATTTTATTGCCGAAATCGCTTTTTCTCGCCGAGATAAGCACGTTTTCTGAAATGCCGCTCTCCCGTCACTCTGGTTAAAGTGTTATGAAAAAAAAGGCTGTTGGGGGCTAGGGAGTATCGAGTTGATCATTATACATGAAGAAATAACCAATTTCATCGTTTGGTTTATGTTTTACACGCGTTTTAAATTTTATTGCCGAAATCGCTTTTTCTCGCCGAGATAAGCACGTTTTCTGAAATGCCGCTCTCCCGTCACTCTGGTTAAAGTGTTATGAAAAAAAAGGCTGTTGGGGGCTAGGGAGTATCGAGTTGATCATTATACATGAAGAAATAACCAATTTCATCGTTTGGTTTATGTTTTACACGCGTTTTAAATTTTATTGCCGAAATCGCTTTTTCTCGCCGAGATAAGCACGTTTTCTGAAATGCCGCTCTCCCGTCACTCTGGTTAAAGTGTTATGAAAAAAAAGGCTGTTGGGGGCTAGGGAGTATCGAGTTGATCATTATACATGAAGAAATAACCAATTTCATCGTTTGGTTTATGTTTTACACGCGTTTTAAATTTTATTGCCGAAATCGCTTTTTCTCGCCGAGATAAGCACGTTTTCTGAAATGCCGCTCTCCCGTCACTCTGGTTAAAGTGTTATGAAAAAAAAGGCTGTTGGGGGCTAGGGAGTATCGAGTTGATCATTATACATGAAGAAATAACCAATTTCATCGTTTGGTTTATGTTTTACACGCGTTTTAAATTTTATTGCCGAAATCGCTTTTTCTCGCCGAGATAAGCACGTTTTCTGAAATGCCGCTCTCCCGTCACTCTGGTTAAAGTGTTATGAAAAAAAAGGCTGTTGGGGGCTAGGGAGTATCGAGTTGATCATTATACATGAAGAAATAACCAATTTCATCGTTTGGTTTATGTTTTACACGCGTTTTAAATTTTATTGCCGAAATCGCTTTTTCTCGCCGAGATAAGCACGTTTTCTGAAATGCCGCTCTCCCGTCACTCTGGTTAAAGTGTTATGAAAAAAAAGGCTGTTGGGGGCTAGGGAGTATCGAGTTGATCATTATACATGAAGAAATAACCAATTTCATCGTTTGGTTTATGTTTTACACGCGTTTTAAATTTTATTGCCGAAATCGCTTTTTCTCGCCGAGATAAGCACGTTTTCTGAAATGCCGCTCTCCCGTCACTCTGGTTAAAGTGTTATGAAAAAAAAGGCTGTTGGGGGCTAGGGAGTATCGAGTTGATCATTATACATGAAGAAATAACCAATTTCATCGTTTGGTTTATGTTTTACACGCGTTTTAAATTTTATTGCCGAAATCGCTTTTTCTCGCCGAGATAAGCACGTTTTCTGAAATGCCGCTCTCCCGTCACTCTGGTTAAAGTGTTATGAAAAAAAAGGCTGTTGGGGGCTAGGGAGTATCGAGTTGATCATTATACATGAAGAAATAACCAATTTCATCGTTTGGTTTATGTTTTACACGCGTTTTAAATTTTATTGCCGAAATCGCTTTTTCTCGCCGAGATAAGCACGTTTTCTGAAATGCCGCTCTCCCGTCACTCTGGTTAAAGTGTTATGAAAAAAAAGGCTGTTGGGGGCTAGGGAGTATCGAGTTGATCATTATACATGAAGAAATAACCAATTTCATCGTTTGGTTTATGTTTTACACGCGTTTTAAATTTTATTGCCGAAATCGCTTTTTCTCGCCGAGATAAGCACGTTTTCTGAAATGCCGCTCTCCCGTCACTCTGGTTAAAGTGTTATGAAAAAAAAGGCTGTTGGGGGCTAGGGAGTATCGAGTTGATCATTATACATGAAGAAATAACCAATTTCATCGTTTGGTTTATGTTTTACACGCGTTTTAAATTTTATTGCCGAAATCGCTTTTTCTCGCCGAGATAAGCACGTTTTCTGAAATGCCGCTCTCCCGTCACTCTGGTTAAAGTGTTATGAAAAAAAAGGCTGTTGGGGGCTAGGGAGTATCGAGTTGATCATTATACATGAAGAAATAACCAATTTCATCGTTTGGTTTATGTTTTACACGCGTTTTAAATTTTATTGCCGAAATCGCTTTTTCTCGCCGAGATAAGCACGTTTTCTGAAATGCCGCTCTCCCGTCACTCTGGTTAAAGTGTTATGAAAAAAAAGGCTGTTGGGGGCTAGGGAGTATCGAGTTGATCATTATACATGAAGAAATAACCAATTTCATCGTTTGGTTTATGTTTTACACGCGTTTTAAATTTTATTGCCGAAATCGCTTTTTCTCGCCGAGATAAGCACGTTTTCTGAAATGCCGCTCTCCCGTCACTCTGGTTAAAGTGTTATGAAAAAAAAGGCTGTTGGGGGCTAGGGAGTATCGAGTTGATCATTATACATGAAGAAATAACCAATTTCATCGTTTGGTTTATGTTTTACACGCGTTTTAAATTTTATTGCCGAAATCGCTTTTTCTCGCCGAGATAAGCACGTTTTCTGAAATGCCGCTCTCCCGTCACTCTGGTTAAAGTGTTATGAAAAAAAAGGCTGTTGGGGGCTAGGGAGTATCGAGTTGATCATTATACATGAAGAAATAACCAATTTCATCGTTTGGTTTATGTTTTACACGCGTTTTAAATTTTATTGCCGAAATCGCTTTTTCTCGCCGAGATAAGCACGTTTTCTGAAATGCCGCTCTCCCGTCACTCTGGTTAAAGTGTTATGAAAAAAAAGGCTGTTGGGGGCTAGGGAGTATCGAGTTGATCATTATACATGAAGAAATAACCAATTTCATCGTTTGGTTTATGTTTTACACGCGTTTTAAATTTTATTGCCGAAATCGCTTTTTCTCGCCGAGATAAGCACGTTTTCTGAAATGCCGCTCTCCCGTCACTCTGGTTAAAGTGTTATGAAAAAAAAGGCTGTTGGGGGCTAGGGAGTATCGAGTTGATCATTATACATGAAGAAATAACCAATTTCATCGTTTGGTTTATGTTTTACACGCGTTTTAAATTTTATTGCCGAAATCGCTTTTTCTCGCCGAGATAAGCACGTTTTCTGAAATGCCGCTCTCCCGTCACTCTGGTTAAAGTGTTATGAAAAAAAAGGCTGTTGGGGGCTAGGGAGTATCGAGTTGATCATTATACATGAAGAAATAACCAATTTCATCGTTTGGTTTATGTTTTACACGCGTTTTAAATTTTATTGCCGAAATCGCTTTTTCTCGCCGAGATAAGCACGTTTTCTGAAATGCCGCTCTCCCGTCACTCTGGTTAAAGTGTTATGAAAAAAAAGGCTGTTGGGGGCTAGGGAGTATCGAGTTGATCATTATACATGAAGAAATAACCAATTTCATCGTTTGGTTTATGTTTTACACGCGTTTTAAATTTTATTGCCGAAATCGCTTTTTCTCGCCGAGATAAGCACGTTTTCTGAAATGCCGCTCTCCCGTCACTCTGGTTAAAGTGTTATGAAAAAAAAGGCTGTTGGGGGCTAGGGAGTATCGAGTTGATCATTATACATGAAGAAATAACCAATTTCATCGTTTGGTTTATGTTTTACACGCGTTTTAAATTTTATTGCCGAAATCGCTTTTTCTCGCCGAGATAAGCACGTTTTCTGAAATGCCGCTCTCCCGTCACTCTGGTTAAAGTGTTATGAAAAAAAAGGCTGTTGGGGGCTAGGGAGTATCGAGTTGATCATTATACATGAAGAAATAACCAATTTCATCGTTTGGTTTATGTTTTACACGCGTTTTAAATTTTATTGCCGAAATCGCTTTTTCTCGCCGAGATAAGCACGTTTTCTGAAATGCCGCTCTCCCGTCACTCTGGTTAAAGTGTTATGAAAAAAAAGGCTGTTGGGGGCTAGGGAGTATCGAGTTGATCATTATACATGAAGAAATAACCAATTTCATCGTTTGGTTTATGTTTTACACGCGTTTTAAATTTTATTGCCGAAATCGCTTTTTCTCGCCGAGATAAGCACGTTTTCTGAAATGCCGCTCTCCCGTCACTCTGGTTAAAGTGTTATGAAAAAAAAGGCTGTTGGGGGCTAGGGAGTATCGAGTTGATCATTATACATGAAGAAATAACCAATTTCATCGTTTGGTTTATGTTTTACACGCGTTTTAAATTTTATTGCCGAAATCGCTTTTTCTCGCCGAGATAAGCACGTTTTCTGAAATGCCGCTCTCCCGTCACTCTGGTTAAAGTGTTATGAAAAAAAAGGCTGTTGGGGGCTAGGGAGTATCGAGTTGATCATTATACATGAAGAAATAACCAATTTCATCGTTTGGTTTATGTTTTACACGCGTTTTAAATTTTATTGCCGAAATCGCTTTTTCTCGCCGAGATAAGCACGTTTTCTGAAATGCCGCTCTCCCGTCACTCTGGTTAAAGTGTTATGAAAAAAAAGGCTGTTGGGGGCTAGGGAGTATCGAGTTGATCATTATACATGAAGAAATAACCAATTTCATCGTTTGGTTTATGTTTTACACGCGTTTTAAATTTTATTGCCGAAATCGCTTTTTCTCGCCGAGATAAGCACGTTTTCTGAAATGCCGCTCTCCCGTCACTCTGGTTAAAGTGTTATGAAAAAAAAGGCTGTTGGGGGCTAGGGAGTATCGAGTTGATCATTATACATGAAGAAATAACCAATTTCATCGTTTGGTTTATGTTTTACACGCGTTTTAAATTTTATTGCCGAAATCGCTTTTTCTCGCCGAGATAAGCACGTTTTCTGAAATGCCGCTCTCCCGTCACTCTGGTTAAAGTGTTATGAAAAAAAAGGCTGTTGGGGGCTAGGGAGTATCGAGTTGATCATTATACATGAAGAAATAACCAATTTCATCGTTTGGTTTATGTTTTACACGCGTTTTAAATTTTATTGCCGAAATCGCTTTTTCTCGCCGAGATAAGCACGTTTTCTGAAATGCCGCTCTCCCGTCACTCTGGTTAAAGTGTTATGAAAAAAAAGGCTGTTGGGGGCTAGGGAGTATCGAGTTGATCATTATACATGAAGAAATAACCAATTTCATCGTTTGGTTTATGTTTTACACGCGTTTTAAATTTTATTGCCGAAATCGCTTTTTCTCGCCGAGATAAGCACGTTTTCTGAAATGCCGCTCTCCCGTCACTCTGGTTAAAGTGTTATGAAAAAAAAGGCTGTTGGGGGCTAGGGAGTATCGAGTTGATCATTATACATGAAGAAATAACCAATTTCATCGTTTGGTTTATGTTTTACACGCGTTTTAAATTTTATTGCCGAAATCGCTTTTTCTCGCCGAGATAAGCACGTTTTCTGAAATGCCGCTCTCCCGTCACTCTGGTTAAAGTGTTATGAAAAAAAAGGCTGTTGGGGGCTAGGGAGTATCGAGTTGATCATTATACATGAAGAAATAACCAATTTCATCGTTTGGTTTATGTTTTACACGCGTTTTAAATTTTATTGCCGAAATCGCTTTTTCTCGCCGAGATAAGCACGTTTTCTGAAATGCCGCTCTCCCGTCACTCTGGTTAAAGTGTTATGAAAAAAAAGGCTGTTGGGGGCTAGGGAGTATCGAGTTGATCATTATACATGAAGAAATAACCAATTTCATCGTTTGGTTTATGTTTTACACGCGTTTTAAATTTTATTGCCGAAATCGCTTTTTCTCGCCGAGATAAGCACGTTTTCTGAAATGCCGCTCTCCCGTCACTCTGGTTAAAGTGTTATGAAAAAAAAGGCTGTTGGGGGCTAGGGAGTATCGAGTTGATCATTATACATGAAGAAATAACCAATTTCATCGTTTGGTTTATGTTTTACACGCGTTTTAAATTTTATTGCCGAAATCGCTTTTTCTCGCCGAGATAAGCACGTTTTCTGAAATGCCGCTCTCCCGTCACTCTGGTTAAAGTGTTATGAAAAAAAAGGCTGTTGGGGGCTAGGGAGTATCGAGTTGATCATTATACATGAAGAAATAACCAATTTCATCGTTTGGTTTATGTTTTACACGCGTTTTAAATTTTATTGCCGAAATCGCTTTTTCTCGCCGAGATAAGCACGTTTTCTGAAATGCCGCTCTCCCGTCACTCTGGTTAAAGTGTTATGAAAAAAAAGGCTGTTGGGGGCTAGGGAGTATCGAGTTGATCATTATACATGAAGAAATAACCAATTTCATCGTTTGGTTTATGTTTTACACGCGTTTTAAATTTTATTGCCGAAATCGCTTTTTCTCGCCGAGATAAGCACGTTTTCTGAAATGCCGCTCTCCCGTCACTCTGGTTAAAGTGTTATGAAAAAAAAGGCTGTTGGGGGCTAGGGAGTATCGAGTTGATCATTATACATGAAGAAATAACCAATTTCATCGTTTGGTTTATGTTTTACACGCGTTTTAAATTTTATTGCCGAAATCGCTTTTTCTCGCCGAGATAAGCACGTTTTCTGAAATGCCGCTCTCCCGTCACTCTGGTTAAAGTGTTATGAAAAAAAAGGCTGTTGGGGGCTAGGGAGTATCGAGTTGATCATTATACATGAAGAAATAACCAATTTCATCGTTTGGTTTATGTTTTACACGCGTTTTAAATTTTATTGCCGAAATCGCTTTTTCTCGCCGAGATAAGCACGTTTTCTGAAATGCCGCTCTCCCGTCACTCTGGTTAAAGTGTTATGAAAAAAAAGGCTGTTGGGGGCTAGGGAGTATCGAGTTGATCATTATACATGAAGAAATAACCAATTTCATCGTTTGGTTTATGTTTTAC
Source organism: Syngnathus leptorhynchus (assembly GCF_054491065.1). NCBI lineage: Eukaryota > Metazoa > Chordata > Actinopteri > Syngnathiformes > Syngnathidae > Syngnathus > Syngnathus leptorhynchus. The sequence continues at coordinate 566,460 of NW_028232024.1, forward strand.
ACGCGTTTTAAATTTTATTGCCGAAATCGCTTTTTCTCGCCGAGATAAGCACGTTTTCTGAAATGCCGCTCTCCCGTCACTCTGGTTAAAGTGTTATGAAAAAAAAGGCTGTTGGGGGCTAGGGAGTATCGAGTTGATCATTATACATGAAGAAATAACCAATTTCATCGTTTGGTTTATGTTTTACACGCGTTTTAAATTTTATTGCCGAAATCGCTTTTTCTCGCCGAGATAAGCACGTTTTCTGAAATGCCGCTCTCCCGTCACTCTGGTTAAAGTGTTATGAAAAAAAAGGCTGTTGGGGGCTAGGGAGTATCGAGTTGATCATTATACATGAAGAAATAACCAATTTCATCGTTTGGTTTATGTTTTACACGCGTTTTAAATTTTATTGCCGAAATCGCTTTTTCTCGCCGAGATAAGCACGTTTTCTGAAATGCCGCTCTCCCGTCACTCTGGTTAAAGTGTTATGAAAAAAAAGGCTGTTGGGGGCTAGGGAGTATCGAGTTGATCATTATACATGAAGAAATAACCAATTTCATCGTTTGGTTTATGTTTTACACGCGTTTTAAATTTTATTGCCGAAATCGCTTTTTCTCGCCGAGATAAGCACGTTTTCTGAAATGCCGCTCTCCCGTCACTCTGGTTAAAGTGTTATGAAAAAAAAGGCTGTTGGGGGCTAGGGAGTATCGAGTTGATCATTATACATGAAGAAATAACCAATTTCATCGTTTGGTTTATGTTTTACACGCGTTTTAAATTTTATTGCCGAAATCGCTTTTTCTCGCCGAGATAAGCACGTTTTCTGAAATGCCGCTCTCCCGTCACTCTGGTTAAAGTGTTATGAAAAAAAAGGCTGTTGGGGGCTAGGGAGTATCGAGTTGATCATTATACATGAAGAAATAACCAATTTCATCGTTTGGTTTATGTTTTACACGCGTTTTAAATTTTATTGCCGAAATCGCTTTTTCTCGCCGAGATAAGCACGTTTTCTGAAATGCCGCTCTCCCGTCACTCTGGTTAAAGTGTTATGAAAAAAAAGGCTGTTGGGGGCTAGGGAGTATCGAGTTGATCATTATACATGAAGAAATAACCAATTTCATCGTTTGGTTTATGTTTTACACGCGTTTTAAATTTTATTGCCGAAATCGCTTTTTCTCGCCGAGATAAGCACGTTTTCTGAAATGCCGCTCTCCCGTCACTCTGGTTAAAGTGTTATGAAAAAAAAGGCTGTTGGGGGCTAGGGAGTATCGAGTTGATCATTATACATGAAGAAATAACCAATTTCATCGTTTGGTTTATGTTTTACACGCGTTTTAAATTTTATTGCCGAAATCGCTTTTTCTCGCCGAGATAAGCACGTTTTCTGAAATGCCGCTCTCCCGTCACTCTGGTTAAAGTGTTATGAAAAAAAAGGCTGTTGGGGGCTAGGGAGTATCGAGTTGATCATTATACATGAAGAAATAACCAATTTCATCGTTTGGTTTATGTTTTACACGCGTTTTAAATTTTATTGCCGAAATCGCTTTTTCTCGCCGAGATAAGCACGTTTTCTGAAATGCCGCTCTCCCGTCACTCTGGTTAAAGTGTTATGAAAAAAAAGGCTGTTGGGGGCTAGGGAGTATCGAGTTGATCATTATACATGAAGAAATAACCAATTTCATCGTTTGGTTTATGTTTTACACGCGTTTTAAATTTTATTGCCGAAATCGCTTTTTCTCGCCGAGATAAGCACGTTTTCTGAAATGCCGCTCTCCCGTCACTCTGGTTAAAGTGTTATGAAAAAAAAGGCTGTTGGGGGCTAGGGAGTATCGAGTTGATCATTATACATGAAGAAATAACCAATTTCATCGTTTGGTTTATGTTTTACACGCGTTTTAAATTTTATTGCCGAAATCGCTTTTTCTCGCCGAGATAAGCACGTTTTCTGAAATGCCGCTCTCCCGTCACTCTGGTTAAAGTGTTATGAAAAAAAAGGCTGTTGGGGGCTAGGGAGTATCGAGTTGATCATTATACATGAAGAAATAACCAATTTCATCGTTTGGTTTATGTTTTACACGCGTTTTAAATTTTATTGCCGAAATCGCTTTTTCTCGCCGAGATAAGCACGTTTTCTGAAATGCCGCTCTCCCGTCACTCTGGTTAAAGTGTTATGAAAAAAAAGGCTGTTGGGGGCTAGGGAGTATCGAGTTGATCATTATACATGAAGAAATAACCAATTTCATCGTTTGGTTTATGTTTTACACGCGTTTTAAATTTTATTGCCGAAATCGCTTTTTCTCGCCGAGATAAGCACGTTTTCTGAAATGCCGCTCTCCCGTCACTCTGGTTAAAGTGTTATGAAAAAAAAGGCTGTTGGGGGCTAGGGAGTATCGAGTTGATCATTATACATGAAGAAATAACCAATTTCATCGTTTGGTTTATGTTTTACACGCGTTTTAAATTTTATTGCCGAAATCGCTTTTTCTCGCCGAGATAAGCACGTTTTCTGAAATGCCGCTCTCCCGTCACTCTGGTTAAAGTGTTATGAAAAAAAAGGCTGTTGGGGGCTAGGGAGTATCGAGTTGATCATTATACATGAAGAAATAACCAATTTCATCGTTTGGTTTATGTTTTACACGCGTTTTAAATTTTATTGCCGAAATCGCTTTTTCTCGCCGAGATAAGCACGTTTTCTGAAATGCCGCTCTCCCGTCACTCTGGTTAAAGTGTTATGAAAAAAAAGGCTGTTGGGGGCTAGGGAGTATCGAGTTGATCATTATACATGAAGAAATAACCAATTTCATCGTTTGGTTTATGTTTTACACGCGTTTTAAATTTTATTGCCGAAATCGCTTTTTCTCGCCGAGATAAGCACGTTTTCTGAAATGCCGCTCTCCCGTCACTCTGGTTAAAGTGTTATGAAAAAAAAGGCTGTTGGGGGCTAGGGAGTATCGAGTTGATCATTATACATGAAGAAATAACCAATTTCATCGTTTGGTTTATGTTTTACACGCGTTTTAAATTTTATTGCCGAAATCGCTTTTTCTCGCCGAGATAAGCACGTTTTCTGAAATGCCGCTCTCCCGTCACTCTGGTTAAAGTGTTATGAAAAAAAAGGCTGTTGGGGGCTAGGGAGTATCGAGTTGATCATTATACATGAAGAAATAACCAATTTCATCGTTTGGTTTATGTTTTACACGCGTTTTAAATTTTATTGCCGAAATCGCTTTTTCTCGCCGAGATAAGCACGTTTTCTGAAATGCCGCTCTCCCGTCACTCTGGTTAAAGTGTTATGAAAAAAAAGGCTGTTGGGGGCTAGGGAGTATCGAGTTGATCATTATACATGAAGAAATAACCAATTTCATCGTTTGGTTTATGTTTTACACGCGTTTTAAATTTTATTGCCGAAATCGCTTTTTCTCGCCGAGATAAGCACGTTTTCTGAAATGCCGCTCTCCCGTCACTCTGGTTAAAGTGTTATGAAAAAAAAGGCTGTTGGGGGCTAGGGAGTATCGAGTTGATCATTATACATGAAGAAATAACCAATTTCATCGTTTGGTTTATGTTTTACACGCGTTTTAAATTTTATTGCCGAAATCGCTTTTTCTCGCCGAGATAAGCACGTTTTCTGAAATGCCGCTCTCCCGTCACTCTGGTTAAAGTGTTATGAAAAAAAAGGCTGTTGGGGGCTAGGGAGTATCGAGTTGATCATTATACATGAAGAAATAACCAATTTCATCGTTTGGTTTATGTTTTACACGCGTTTTAAATTTTATTGCCGAAATCGCTTTTTCTCGCCGAGATAAGCACGTTTTCTGAAATGCCGCTCTCCCGTCACTCTGGTTAAAGTGTTATGAAAAAAAAGGCTGTTGGGGGCTAGGGAGTATCGAGTTGATCATTATACATGAAGAAATAACCAATTTCATCGTTTGGTTTATGTTTTACACGCGTTTTAAATTTTATTGCCGAAATCGCTTTTTCTCGCCGAGATCAAGCACGTTTTCTGAAATGCCGCTCTCCCGTCACTCTGGTTAAAGTGTTATGAAAAAAAAGGCTGTTGGGGGCTAGGGAGTATCGAGTTGATCATTATACATGAAGAAATAACCAATTTCATCGTTTGGTTTATGTTTTACACGCGTTTTAAATTTTATTGCCGAAATCGCTTTTTCTCGCCGAGATAAGCACGTTTTCTGAAATGCCGCTCTCCCGTCACTCTGGTTAAAGTGTTATGAAAAAAAAGGCTGTTGGGGGCTAGGGAGTATCGAGTTGATCATTATACATGAAGAAATAACCAATTTCATCGTTTGGTTTATGTTTTACACGCGTTTTAAATTTTATTGCCGAAATCGCTTTTTCTCGCCGAGATAAGCACGTTTTCTGAAATGCCGCTCTCCCGTCACTCTGGTTAAAGTGTTATGAAAAAAAAGGCTGTTGGGGGCTAGGGAGTATCGAGTTGATCATTATACATGAAGAAATAACCAATTTCATCGTTTGGTTTATGTTTTACACGCGTTTTAAATTTTATTGCCGAAATCGCTTTTTCTCGCCGAGATAAGCACGTTTTCTGAAATGCCGCTCTCCCGTCACTCTGGTTAAAGTGTTATGAAAAAAAAGGCTGTTGGGGGCTAGGGAGTATCGAGTTGATCATTATACATGAAGAAATAACCAATTTCATCGTTTGGTTTATGTTTTACACGCGTTTTAAATTTTATTGCCGAAATCGCTTTTTCTCGCCGAGATAAGCACGTTTTCTGAAATGCCGCTCTCCCGTCACTCTGGTTAAAGTGTTATGAAAAAAAAGGCTGTTGGGGGCTAGGGAGTATCGAGTTGATCATTATACATGAAGAAATAACCAATTTCATCGTTTGGTTTATGTTTTACACGCGTTTTAAATTTTATTGCCGAAATCGCTTTTTCTCGCCGAGATAAGCACGTTTTCTGAAATGCCGCTCTCCCGTCACTCTGGTTAAAGTGTTATGAAAAAAAAGGCTGTTGGGGGCTAGGGAGTATCGAGTTGATCATTATACATGAAGAAATAACCAATTTCATCGTTTGGTTTATGTTTTACACGCGTTTTAAATTTTATTGCCGAAATCGCTTTTTCTCGCCGAGATAAGCACGTTTTCTGAAATGCCGCTCTCCCGTCACTCTGGTTAAAGTGTTATGAAAAAAAAGGCTGTTGGGGGCTAGGGAGTATCGAGTTGATCATTATACATGAAGAAATAACCAATTTCATCGTTTGGTTTATGTTTTACACGCGTTTTAAATTTTATTGCCGAAATCGCTTTTTCTCGCCGAGATAAGCACGTTTTCTGAAATGCCGCTCTCCCGTCACTCTGGTTAAAGTGTTATGAAAAAAAAGGCTGTTGGGGGCTAGGGAGTATCGAGTTGATCATTATACATGAAGAAATAACCAATTTCATCGTTTGGTTTATGTTTTACACGCGTTTTAAATTTTATTGCCGAAATCGCTTTTTCTCGCCGAGATAAGCACGTTTTCTGAAATGCCGCTCTCCCGTCACTCTGGTTAAAGTGTTATGAAAAAAAAGGCTGTTGGGGGCTAGGGAGTATCGAGTTGATCATTATACATGAAGAAATAACCAATTTCATCGTTTGGTTTATGTTTTACACGCGTTTTAAATTTTATTGCCGAAATCGCTTTTTCTCGCCGAGATAAGCACGTTTTCTGAAATGCCGCTCTCCCGTCACTATGGTTAAAGTGTTATGAAAAAAAAGGCTGTTGGGGGCTAGGGAGTATCGAGTTGATCATTATACATGAAGAAATAACCAATTTCATCGTTTGGTTTATGTTTTACACGCGTTTTAAATTTTATTGCCGAAATCGCTTTTTCTCGCCGAGATAAGCACGTTTTCTGAAATGCCGCTCTCCCGTCACTCTGGTTAAAGTGTTATGAAAAAAAAGGCTGTTGGGGGCTAGGGAGTATCGAGTTGATCATTATACATGAAGAAATAACCAATTTCATCGTTTGGTTTATGTTTTACACGCGTTTTAAATTTTATTGCCGAAATCGCTTTTTCTCGCCGAGATAAGCACGTTTTCTGAAATGCCGCTCTCCCGTCACTCTGGTTAAAGTGTTATGAAAAAAAAGGCTGTTGGGGGCTAGGGAGTATCGAGTTGATCATTATACATGAAGAAATAACCAATTTCATCGTTTGGTTAATGTTTTACACGCGTTTTAAATTTTATTGCCGAAATCGCTTTTTCTCGCCGAGATAAGCACGTTTTCTGAAATGCCGCTCTCCCGTCACTCTGGTTAAAGTGTTATGAAAAAAAAGGCTGTTGGGGGCTAGGGAGTATCGAGTTGATCATTATACATGAAGAAATAACCAATTTCATCGTTTGGTTTATGTTTTACACGCGTTTTAAATTTTATTGCCGAAATCGCTTTTTCTCGCCGAGATAAGCACGTTTTCTGAAATGCCGCTCTCCCGTCACTCTGGTTAAAGTGTTATGAAAAAAAAGGCTGTTGGGGGCTAGGGAGTATCGAGTTGATCATTATACATGAAGAAATAACCAATTTCATCGTTTGGTTTATGTTTTACACGCGTTTTAAATTTTATTGCCGAAATCGCTTTTTCTCGCCGAGATAAGCACGTTTTCTGAAATGCCGCTCTCCCGTCACTCTGGTTAAAGTGTTATGAAAAAAAAGGCTGTTGGGGGCTAGGGAGTATCGAGTTGATCATTATACATGAAGAAATAACCAATTTCATCGTTTGGTTTATGTTTTACACGCGTTTTAAATTTTATTGCCGAAATCGCTTTTTCTCGCCGAGATAAGCACGTTTTCTGAAATGCCGCTCTCCCGTCACTCTGGTTAAAGTGTTATGAAAAAAAAGGCTGTTGGGGGCTAGGGAGTATCGAGTTGATCATTATACATGAAGAAATAACCAATTTCATCGTTTGGTTTATGTTTTACACGCGTTTTAAATTTTATTGCCGAAATCGCTTTTTCTCGCCGAGATAAGCACGTTTTCTGAAATGCCGCTCTCCCGTCACTCTGGTTAAAGTGTTATGAAAAAAAAGGCTGTTGGGGGCTAGGGAGTATCGAGTTGATCATTATACATGAAGAAATAACCAATTTCATCGTTTGGTTTATGTTTTACACGATGCTGAGCTCCAGCTGGAAGTGTAAAAAGAACCGGGCTGGTTAAAAAAAGAACCGGGCGACCCGGTAAAATTGCTTAGCCGGGGCTCTGGAAGCCTAACACGGCGTGATCTTGTCCAAAAAGCCGCTGCTGAGCTCCAGCTGGAAGTGTAAAAAAAACCGGGCTGGTTAAAAAAAAGAACCGGGCGGCCCGGTAAAATTGCTTAGCCGGGGCTCTGGAAGCCTAACCCGGCGTGATACTGTGCAAAAAGCCGCTGCTGAGCTCCAGCTGGAAGTGTAAAAAAAACCGGGCTGGTTAAAAAAAAGAACCGGGCGACCCTGTAAAATTGCTTAGCCGGGGCTCTGGAAGCCTAACACGGCGTGATCTTGTCCAAAAACCCGCTGCTGAGCTCCAGCTGGAAGTGTAAAAAGAACCGGGCTGGTTAAAAAAAAGAACCGGGCGGGCCGGTAAAATTGCTTAGCCGGGGCTCTGGAAGCCTAACACGGCGTGATCTTGTCCAAAAAGCCGCTCGTGAGCTCCAGCTGGAAGTGTAAAAAGAACCGGGCTGGTTCAAAAAAAGAACCGGGCGGCCCGGTAGAATTGCTTAGCCGAGGTCCTGGAAGCCTAACCCGGCGTGATCTTGCGCAAAAAGCCGCTCGTGAGCTCCAGCTGGAAGTGTAAAAAGAACCAGGCTGGTTCAAAAAAAGAACCGGGCGGCCCGGTAAAATTGCTTAGCCGGGGTCCTGGAAGCCTAACACGGCGTGATCTTGCCCGAAAGTCGGCCTCTATACTTCCATATTAGGTACCAGGCGCTCAGAGCCAACTTGGCAAAAATTTTCTAAGTGCCCACGGCTCTGCGGGGATTGTGCGTCCGACCCGCGCCGGTTCTCCAGCCGGCCTAAAATAACGCAAAACCAGCCTCTCCCCCTGGAGCTCACAGCCAAAGGCGAAACTTTTCTAAGTGCCTACGGCTCTGCGGGCTTTTGAGTCCGCCCTGCGCCGGTTCGTCGGTCGGCCTCAAAAAGCGAAAAATCAGCCTCTCTCCCTGGAGCTCGACTCGAGTTGATCATTATACATGAAGAAATAACCAATTTCATCGTTTGGTTTATGTTTTACACGCGTTTTAAATTTTATTGCCGAAATCGCTTTTTCTCGCCGAGATAAGCACGTTTTCTGAAATGCCGCTCTCCCGTCACTCTGGTTAAAGTGTTATGAAAAAAAAGGCTGTTGGGGGCTAGGGAGTATCGAGTTGATCATTATGCATGAAGAAATAACCAATTTCATCGTTTGGTTTATGTTTTACACGCGTTTTAAATTTTATTGCCGAAATCGCTTTTTCTCGCCGAGATAAGCACGTTTTCTGAAATGCCGCTCTCCCGTCACTCTGGTTAAAGTGTTATGAAAAAAAAGGCTGTTGGGGGCTAGGGAGTATCGAGTTGATCATTATGCATGAAGAAATAACCAATTTCATCGTTTGGTTTATGTTTTACACGCCTTTTAAATTTTATTGCCGAAATCGCTTTTTCTCGCCGAGATAAGCACGTTTTCTGAAATGCCGCTCTCCCGTCACTCTGGTTAAAGTGTTATGGAAAAAAAAGGCTGTTGGGGGCTAGGGAGTATCGAGTTGATCATTATACATGAAGAAATAACCAATTTCATCGTTTGGTTTATGTTTTACACGCGTTTTAAATTTTATTGCCGAAATCGCTTTTTCTCGCCGAGATAAGCACGTTTTCTGAAATGCCGCTCTCCCGTCACTCTGGTTAAAGTGTTATGAAAAAAAAGGCTGTTGGGGGCTAGGGAGTATCGAGTTGATCATTATACATGAAAAAATAACCAATTTCATCGTTTGGTTTATGTTTTACACGCGTTTTAAATTTTATTGCCGAAATCGCTTTTTCTCGCCGAGATAAGCACGTTTTCTGAAATGCCGCTCTCCCGTCACTCTGGTTAAAGTGTTATGAAAAAAAAGGCTGTTGGGGGCTAGGGAGTATAGAGTTGATCATTATACATGAAGAAATAACCAATTTCATCGTTTGGTTTATGTTTTACACGCGTTTTAAATTTTATTGCCGAAATCGCTTTTTCTCGCCGAGATAAGCACGTTTTCTGAAATGCCGCTCTCCCGTCACTCTGGTTAAAGTGTTATGAAAAAAAAGGCTGTTGGGGGCTAGGGAGTATCGAGTTGATCATTATACATGAAGAAATAACCAATTTCATCGTTTGGTTTATGTTTTACACGCGTTTTAAATTTTATTGCCGAAATCGCTTTTTCTCGCCGAGATAAGCACGTTTTCTGAAATGCCGCTCTCCCGTCACTCTGGTTAAAGTGTTATGAAAAAAAAGGCTGTTGGGGGCTAGGGAGTATCGAGTTGATCATTATACATGAAGAAATAACCAATTTCATCGTTTGGTTTATGTTTTACACGCGTTTTAAATTTTATTGCCGAAATCGCTTTTTTCTCGCCGAGATAAGCACGTTTTCTGAAATGCCGCTCTCCCGTCACTCTGGTTAAAGTGTTATGAAAAAAAAGGCTGTTGGGGGCTAGGGAGTATCGAGTTGATCATTATACATGAAGAAATAACCAATTTCATCGTTTGGTTTATGTTTTACACGCGTTTTAAATTTTATTGCCGAAATCGCTTTTTCTCGCCGAGATAAGCACGTTTTCTGAAATGCCGCTCTCCCGTCACTCTGGTTAAAGTGTTATGAAAACAAAGGCTGTTGGGGGCTAGGGAGTATCGAGTTGATCATTATACATGAAGAAATAACCAATTTCATCGTTTGGTTTATGTTTTACACGCGTTTTAAATTTTATTGCCGAAATCGCTTTTTCTCGCCGAGATAAGCACGTTTTCTGAAATGCCGCTCTCCCGTCACTCTGGTTAAAGTGTTATGAAAAAAAAGGCTGTTGGGGGCTAGGGAGTATCGAGTTGATCATTATACATGAAGAAATAACCAATTTCATCGTTTGGTTTATGTTTTACACGCGTTTTAAATTTTATTGCCGAAATCGCTTTTTCTCGCCGAGATAAGCACGTTTTCTGAAATGCCGCTCTCCCGTCACTCTGGTTAAAGTGTTATGAAAAAAAAGGCTGTTGGGGGCTAGGGAGTATCGAGTTGATCATTATACATGAAGAAATAACCAATTTCATCGTTTGATTTATGTTTTACACGCGTTTTAAATTTTATTGCCGAAATCGCTTTTTCTCGCCGAGATAAGCACGTTTTCTGAAATGCCGCTCTCCCGTCACTCTGGTTAAAGTGTTATGAAAAAAAAGGCTGTTGGGGGCTAGGGAGTATCGAGTTGATCATTATACATGAAGAAATAACCAATTTCATCGTTTGGTTTATGTTTTACACGATGCTGAGCTCCAGCTGGAAGTGTAAAAAGAACCGGGCTGGTTAAAAAAAGAACCGGGCGACCCGGTAAAATAGCTTAGCCGGGGCTCTGGAAGCCTAACACGGCGTGATCTTGTCCAAAAAGCCGCTGCTGAGCTCCAGCTGGAAGTGTAAAAAGAACCGGGCTGGTTAAAAAAAAGAACCGGGCGACCCGGTAAAATTGCTTAGCCGGGGCTCTGGAAGCCTAACACGGCGTGATCTTGTCCAAAAAGCCGCTGCTGAGCTCCAGCTGGAAGTGTAAAAAGAACCGGGCTGGTTAAAAAAAAGAACCGGGCGGCCCGGTAAAATTGCTTAGCCGGGGCTCTGGAAGCCTAACCCGGCGTGATACTGTGCAAAAAGCCGCTGCTGAGCTCCAGCTGGAAGTGTAAAAAAAACCGGGCTGGTTAAAAAAAAGAACCGGGCGACCCTGTAAAATTGCTTAGCCGGGGCTCTGGAAGCCTAACACGGCGTGATCTTGTCCAAAAACCCGCTGCTGAGCTCCAGCTGGAAGTGTAAAAAGAACCGGGCTGGTTAAAAAAAAGAACCGGGCGGGCCGGTAAAATTGCTTAGCCGGGGCTCTGGAAGCCTAACACGGCGTGATCTTGTCCAAAAAGCCGCTCGTGAGCTCCAGCTGGAAGTGTAAAAAGAACCGGGCTGGTTCAAAAAAAGAACCGGGCGGCCCGGTAGAATTGCTTAGCCGAGGTCCTGGAAGCCTAACCCGGCGTGATCTTGCGCAAAAAGCCGCTGCTGAGCTCCAGCTGGAAGTGTAAAAAGAACCAGGCTGGTTCAAAAAAAGAACCGGGCGGCCCGGTAAAATTGCTTAGCCGGGGTCCTGGAAGCCTAACGCGGCGTGATCTTGCCCGAAAGTCGGCCTCTATACTTCCATATTAGGTACCAGGCGCTCAGAGCCAACTTGGCAAAAATTTTCTAAGTGCCCACGGCTCTGCGGGGATTGTGCGTCCGACCCGCGCCGGTTCTCCAGCCGGCCTAAAATAACGCAAAACCAGCCTCTCCCCCTGGAGCTCACAGCCAAAGGCGAAACTTTTCTAAGTGCCTACGGCTCTGCGGGCTTTTGAGTCCGCCCTGCGCCGGTTCGTCGGTCGGCCTCAAAAAGCGGAAAAATCAGCCTCTCTCCCTGGAGCTCGACTCGAGTTGATCATTATACATGAAGAAATAACCAATTTCATCGTTTGGTTTATGTTTTACACGCGTTTTAAATTTTATTGCCGAAATCGCTTTTTCTCGCCGAGATAAGCACGTTTTCTGAAATGCCGCTCTCCCGTCACTCTGGTTAAAGTGTTATGAAAAAAAAGGCTGTTGGGGGCTAGGGAGTATCGAGTTGATCATTATACATGAAGAAATAACCAATTTCATCATTTGGTTTATGTTTTACACGCGTTTTAAATTTTATTGCCGAAATCGCTTTTTCTCGCCGAGATAAGCACGTTTTCTGAAATGCCGCTCTCCCGTCACTCTGGTTAAAGTGTTATGAAAAAAAAGGCTGTTGGGGGCTAGGGAGTATCGAGTTGATCATTATACATGAAGAAATAACCAATTTCATCGTTTGGTTTATGTTTTACACGCGTTTTAAATTTTATTGCCGAAATCGCTTTTTCTCGCCGAGATCAGCACGTTTTCTGAAATGCCGCTCTCCCGTCACTCTGGTTAAAGTGTTATGAAAAAAAAGGCTGTTGGGGGCTAGGGAGTATCGAGTTGATCATTATACATGAAGAAATAACCAATTTCATCGTTTGGTTTATGTTTTACACGCGTTTTAAATTTTATTGCCGAAATCGCTTTTTCTCGCCGAGATAAGCACGTTTTCTGAAATGCCGCTCTCCCGTCACTCTGGTTAAAGTGTTATGAAAAAAAAGGCTGTTGGGGGCTAGGGAGTATCGAGTTGATCATTATACATGAAGAAATAACCAATTTCATCGTTTGGTTAATGTTTTACACGCGTTTTAAATTTTATTGCCGAAATCGCTTTTTCTCGCCGAGATAAGCACGTTTTCTGAAATGCCGCTCTCCCGTCACTCTGGTTAAAGTGTTATGAAAAAAAAGGCTGTTGGGGGCTAGGGAGTATCGAGTTGATCATTATACATGAAGAAATAACCAATTTCATGGTTTGGTTTATGTTTTACACGCGTTTTAAATTTTATTGCCGAAATCGCTTTTTCTCGCCGAGATAAGCACGTTTTCTGAAATGCCGCTCTCCCGTCACTCTGGTTAAAGTGTTATGAAAAAAAAGGCTGTTGGGGGCTAGGGAGTATCGAGTTGATCATTATACATGAAGAAATAACCAATTTCATCGTTTGGTTTATGTTTTACACGCGTTTTAAATTTTATTGCCGAAATCGCTTTTTCTCGCCGAGATAAGCACGTTTTCTGAAATGCCGCTCTCCCGTCACTCTGGTTAAAGTGTTATGAAAAAAAAGGCTGTTGGGGGCTAGGGAGTATCGAGTTGATCATTATACATGAAGAAATAACCAATTTCATCGTTTGGTTTATGTTTTACACGCGTTTTAAATTTTATTGCCGAAATCGCTTTTTCTCGCCGAGATAAGCACGTTTTCTGAAATGCCGCTCTCCCGTCACTCTGGTTAAAGTGTTATGAAAAAAAAAGGCTGTTGGGGGCTAGGGAGTATCGAGTTGATCATTATACATGAAGAAATAACCAATTTCATCGTTTGGTTTATGTTTTACACGCGTTTTAAATTTTATTGCCGAAATCGCTTTTTCTCGCCGAGATAAGCACGTTTTCTGAAATGCCGCTCTCCCGTCACTCTGGTTAAAGTGTTATGAAAAAAAAGGCTGTTGGGGGCTAGGGAGTATCGAGTTGATCATTATACATGAAGAAATAACCAATTTCATCGTTTGGTTTATGTTTTACACGCGTTTTAAATTTTATTGCCGAAATCGCTTTTTCTCGCCGAGATAAGCACGTTTTCTGAAATGCCGCTCTCCCGTCACTCTGGTTAAAGTGTTATGAAAAAAAAGGCTGTTGGGGGCTAGGGAGTATCGAGTTGATCATTATACATGAAGAAATAACCAATTTCATCGTTTGATTTATGTTTTACACGCGTTTTAAATTTTATTGCCGAAATCGCTTTTTCTCGCCGAGATAAGCACGTTTTCTGAAATGCCGCTCTCCCGTCACTCTGGTTAAAGTGTTATGAAAAAAAAGGCTGTTGGGGGCTAGGGAGTATCGAGTTGATCATTATACATGAAGAAATAACCAATTTCATCGTTTGGTTTATGTTTTACACGATGCTGAGCTCCAGCTGGAAGTGTAAAAAGAACCGGGCTGGTTAAAAAAAGAACCGGGCGACCCGGTAAAATTGCTTAGCCGGGGCTCTGGAAGCCTAACACGGCGTGATCTTGTCCAAAAAGCCGCTGCTGAGCTCCAGCTGGAAGTGTAAAAAGAACCGGGCTGGTTAAAAAAAAGAACCGGGCGACCCGGTAAAATTGCTTAGCCGGGGCTCTGGAAGCCTAACACGGCGTGATCTTGTCCAAAAAGCCGCTGCTGAGCTCCAGCTGGAAGTGTAAAAAGAACCGGGCTGGTTAAAAAAAAGAACCGGGCGGCCCGGTAAAATTGCTTAGCCGGGGCTCTGGAAGCCTAACCCGGCGTGATACTGTGCAAAAAGCCGCTGCTGAGCTCCAGCTGGAAGTGTAAAAAAAACCGGGCTGGTTAAAAAAAAGAACCGGGCGGGCCGGTAAAATTGCTTAGCCGGGGCTCTGGAAGCCTAACACGGCGTGATCTTGTCCAAAAAGCCGCTCGTGAGCTCCAGCTGGAAGTGTAAAAAGAACCGGGCTGGTTCAAAAAAAGAACCGGGCGGCCCGGTAGAATTGCTTAGCCGAGGTCCTGGAAGCCTAACCCGGCGTGATCTTGCGCAAAAAGCCGCTGCTGAGCTCCAGCTGGAAGTGTAAAAAGAACCAGGCTGGTTCAAAAAAAGAACCGGGCGGCCCGGTAAAATTGCTTAGCCGGGGTCCTGGAAGCCTAACACGGCGTGATCTTGCCCGAAAGTCGGCCTCTATACTTCCATATTAGGTACCAGGCGCTCAGAGCCAACTTGGCAAAAATTTTCTAAGTGCCCACGGCTCTGCGGGGATTGTGCGTCCGACCCGCGCCGGTTCTCCAGCCGGCCTAAAATAACGCAAAACCAGCCTCTCCCCCTGGAGCTCACAGCCAAAGGCGAAACTTTTCTAAGTGCCTACGGCTCTGCGGGCTTTTGAGTCCGCCCTGCGCCGGTTCGTCGGTCGGCCTCAAAAAGCGAAAAATCAGCCTCTCTCCCTGGAGCTCGACTCGAGTTGATCATTATACATGAAGAAATAACCAATTTCATCGTTTGGTTTATGTTTTACACGCGTTTTAAATTTTATTGCCGAAATCGCTTTTTCTCGCCGAGATAAGCACGTTTTCTGAAATGCCGCTCTCCCGTCACTCTGGTTAAAGTGTTATGAAAAAAAAGGCTGTTGGGGGCTAGGGAGTATCGAGTTGATCATTATACATGAAGAAATAACCAATTTCATCGTTTGGTTTATGTTTTACACGCGTTTTAAATTTTATTGCCGAAATCGCTTTTTCTCGCCGAGATAAGCACGTTTTCTGAAATGCCGCTCTCCCGTCACTCTGGTTAAAGTGTTATGAAAAAAAAGGCTGTTGGGGGCTAGGGAGTATCGAGTTGATCATTATACATGAAGAAATAACCAATTTCATCGTTTGGTTTATGTTTTACACGCGTTTTAAATTTTATTGCCGAAATCGCTTTTTCTCGCCGAGATCAGCACGTTTTCTGAAATGCCGCTCTCCCGTCACTCTGGTTAAAGTGTTATGAAAAAAAAGGCTGTTGGGGGCTAGGGAGTATCGAGTTGATCATTATACATGAAGAAATAACCAATTTCATCGTTTGGTTTATGTTTTACACGCGTTTTAAATTTTATTGCCGAAATCGCTTTTTCTCGCCGAGATAAGCACGTTTTCTGAAATGCCGCTCTCCCGTCACTCTGGTTAAAGTGTTATGAAAAAAAAGGCTGTTGGGGGCTAGGGAGTATCGAGTTGATCATTATACATGAAGAAATAACCAATTTCATCGTTTGATTTATGTTTTACACGCGTTTTAAATTTTATTGCCGAAATCGCTTTTTCTCGCCGAGATAAGCACGTTTTCTGAAATTCCGCTCTCCCGTCACTCTGGTTAAAGTGTTATGAAAAAAAAGGCTGTTGGGGGCTAGGGAGTATCGAGTTGATCATTATACATGAAGAAATAACCAATTTCATCGTTTGGTTTATGTTTTACACGCGTTTTAAATTTTATTGCCGAAATCGCTTTTTCTCGCCGAGATAAGCACGTTTTCTGAAATGCCGCTCTCCCGTCACTCTGGTTAAAGTGTTATGAAAAAAAAAGGCTGTTGGGGGCTAGGGAGTATCGAGTTGATCATTATACATGAAGAAATAACCAATTTCATCGTTTGGTTTATGTTTTACACGCGTTTTAAATTTTATTGCCGAAATCGCTTTTTCTCGCCGAGATAAGCACGTTTTCTGAAATGCCGCTCTCCCGTCACTCTGGTTAAAGTGTTATGAAAAAAAAGGCTGTTGGGGGCTAGGGAGTATCGAGTTGATCATTATACATGAAGAAATAACCAATTTCATCGTTTGGTTTATGTTTTACACGCGTTTTAAATTTTATTGCCGAAATCGCTTTTTCTCGCCGAGATAAGCACGTTTTCTGAAATGCCGCTCTCCCGTCACTCTGGTTAAAGTGTTATGAAAAAAAAAGGCTGTTGGGGGCTAGGGAGTATCGAGTTGATCATTATACATGAAGAAATAACCAATTTCATCGTTTGGTTTATGTTTTACACGCGTTTTAAATTTTATTGCCGAAATCGCTTTTTCTCGCCGAGATAAGCACGTTTTCTGAAATGCCGCTCTCCCGTCACTCTGGTTAAAGTGTTATGAAAAAAAAGGCTGTTGGGGGCTAGGGAGTATCGAGTTGATCATTATACATGAAGAAATAACCAATTTCATCGTTTGGTTTATGTTTTACACGCGTTTTAAATTTTATTGCCGAAATCGCTTTTTCTCGCCGAGATAAGCACGTTTTCTGAAATGCCGCTCTCCCGTCACTCTGGTTAAAGTGTTATGAAAAAAAAGGCTGTTGGGGGCTAGGGAGTATCGAGTTGATCATTATACATGAAGAAATAACCAATTTCATCGTTTGATTTATGTTTTACACGCGTTTTAAATTTTATTGCCGAAATCGCTTTTTCTCGCCGAGATAAGCACGTTTTCTGAAATGCCGCTCTCCCGTCACTCTGGTTAAAGTGTTATGAAAAAAAAGGCTGTTGGGGGCTAGGGAGTATCGAGTTGATCATTATACATGAAGAAATAACCAATTTCATCGTTTGGTTTATGTTTTACACGATGCTGAGCTCCAGCTGGAAGTGTAAAAAGAACCGGGCTGGTTAAAAAAAGAACCGGGCGACCCGGTAAAATTGCTTAGCCGGGGCTCTGGAAGCCTAACACGGCGTGATCTTGTCCAAAAAGCCGCTGCTGAGCTCCAGCTAGAAGTGTAAAAAGAACCGGGCTGGTTAAAAAAAAGAACCGGGCGACCCGGTAAAATTGCTTAGCCGGGGCTCTGGAAGCCTAACACGGCGTGATCTTGTCCAAAAAGCCGCTGCTGAGCTCCAGCTGGAAGTGTAAAAAGAACCGGGCTGGTTAAAAAAAAGAACCGGGCGGCCCGGTAAAATTGCTTAGCCGGGGCTCTGGAAGCCTAACCCGGCGTGATACTGTGCAAAAAGCCGCTGCTGAGCTCCAGCTGGAAGTGTAAAAAAAACCGGGCTGGTTAAAAAAAAGAACCGGGCGACCCTGTAAAATTGCTTAGCCGGGGCTCTGGAAGCCTAACACGGCGTGATCTTGTCCAAAAACCCGCTGCTGAGCTCCAGCTGGAAGTGTAAAAAGAACCGGGCTGGTTAAAAAAAAGAACCGGGCGGGCCGGTAAAATTGCTTAGCCGGGGCTCTGGAAGCCTAACACGGCGTGATCTTGTCCAAAAAGCCGCTCGTGAGCTCCAGCTGGAAGTGTAAAAAGAACCGGGCTGGTTCAAAAAAAGAACCGGGCGGCCCGGTAGAATTGCTTAGCCGAGGTCCTGGAAGCCTAACCCGGCGTGATCTTGCGCAAAAAGCCGCTGCTGAGCTCCAGCTGGAAGTGTAAAAAGAACCAGGCTGGTTCAAAAAAAGAACCGGGCGGCCCGGTAAAATTGCTTAGCCGGGGTCCTGGAAGCCTAACACGGCGTGATCTTGCCCGAAAGTCGGCCTCTATACTTCCATATTAGGTACCAGGCGCTCAGAGCCAACTTGGCAAAAATTTTCTAAGTGCCCACGGCTCTGCGGGGATTGTGCGTCCGACCCGCGCCGGTTCTCCAGCCGGCCTAAAATAACGCAAAACCAGCCTCTCCCCCTGGAGCTCACAGCCAAAGGCGAAACTTTTCTAAGTGCCTACGGCTCTGCGGGCTTTTGAGTCCGCCCTGCGCCGGTTCGTCGGTCGGCCTCAAAAAGCGAAAAATCAGCCTCTCTCCCTGGAGCTCGACTCGAGTTGATCATTATACATGAAGAAATAACCAATTTCATCGTTTGGTTTATGTTTTACACGCGTTTTAAATTTTATTGCCGAAATCGCTTTTTCTCGCCGAGATAAGCACGTTTTCTGAAATGCCGCTCTCCCGTCACTCTGGTTAAAGTGTTATGAAAAAAAAGGCTGTTGGGGGCTAGGGAGTATCGAGTTGATCATTATACATGAAGAAATAACCAATTTCATCGTTTGGTTTATGTTTTACACGCGTTTTAAATTTTATTGCCGAAATCGCTTTTTCTCGCCGAGATAAGCACGTTTTCTGAAATGCCGCTCTCCCGTCACTCTGGTTAAAGTGTTATGAAAAAAAAGGCTGTTGGGGGCTAGGGAGTATCGAGTTGATCATTATACATGAAGAAATAACCAATTTCATCGTTTGGTTTATGTTTTACACGCGTTTTAAATTTTATTGCCGAAATCGCTTTTTCTCGCCGAGATCAGCACGTTTTCTGAAATGCCGCTCTCCCGTCACTCTGGTTAAAGTGTTATGAAAAAAAAGGCTGTTGGGGGCTAGGGAGTATCGAGTTGATCATTATACATGAAGAAATAACCAATTTCATCGTTTGGTTTATGTTTTACACGCGTTTTAAATTTTATTGCCGAAATCGCTTTTTCTCGCCGAGATAAGCACGTTTTCTGAAATGCCGCTCTCCCGTCACTCTGGTTAAAGTGTTATGAAAAAAAAGGCTGTTGGGGGCTAGGGAGTATCGAGTTGATCATTATACATGAAGAAATAACCAATTTCATCGTTTGATTTATGTTTTACACGCGTTTTAAATTTTATTGCCGAAATCGCTTTTTCTCGCCGAGATAAGCACGTTTTCTGAAATTCCGCTCTCCCGTCACTCTGGTTAAAGTGTTATGAAAAAAAAGGCTGTTGGGGGCTAGGGAGTATCGAGTTGATCATTATACATGAAGAAATAACCAATTTCATCGTTTGGTTTATGTTTTACACGCGTTTTAAATTTTATTGCCGAAATCGCTTTTTCTCGCCGAGATAAGCACGTTTTCTGAAATGCCGCTCTCCCGTCACTCTGGTTAAAGTGTTATGAAAAAAAAGGCTGTTGGGGGCTAGGGAGTATCGAGTTGATCATTATACATGAAGAAATAACCAATTTCATCGTTTGGTTTATGTTTTACACGCGTTTTAAATTTTATTGCCGAAATCGCTTTTTCTCGCCGAGATAAGCACGTTTTCTGAAATGCCGCTCTCCCGTCACTCTGGTTAAAGTGTTATGAAAAAAAAAGGCTGTTGGGGGCTAGGGAGTATCGAGTTGATCATTATACATGAAGAAATAACCAATTTCATCGTTTGGTTTATGTTTTACACGCGTTTTAAATTTTATTGCCGAAATCGCTTTTTCTCGCCGAGATAAGCACGTTTTCTGAAATGCCGCTCTCCCGTCACTCTGGTTAAAGTGTTATGAAAAAAAAGGCTGTTGGGGGCTAGGGAGTATCGAGTTGATCATTATACATGAAGAAATAACCAATTTCATCGTTTGGTTTATGTTTTACACGCGTTTTAAATTTTATTGCCGAAATCGCTTTTTCTCGCCGAGATAAGCACGTTTTCTGAAATGCCGCTCTCCCGTCACTCTGGTTAAAGTGTTATGAAAAAAAAAGGCTGTTGGGGGCTAGGGAGTATCGAGTTGATCATTATACATGAAGAAATAACCAATTTCATCGTTTGGTTTATGTTTTACACGCGTTTTAAATTTTATTGCCGAAATCGCTTTTTCTCGCCGAGATAAGCACGTTTTCTGAAATGCCGCTCTCCCGTCACTCTGGTTAAAGTGTTATGAAGAAAAAGGCTGTTGGGGGCTAGGGAGTATCGAGTTGATCATTATACATGAAGAAATAACCAATTTCATCGTTTGGTTTATGTTTTACACGCGTTTTAAATTTTATTGCCGAAATCGCTTTTTCTCGCCGAGATAAGCACGTTTTCTGAAATGCCGCTCTCCCGTCACTCTGGTTAAAGTGTTATGAAAAAAAAGGCTGTTGGGGGCTAGGGAGTATCGAGTTGATCATTATACATGAAGAAATAACCAATTTCATCGTTTGGTTTATGTTTTACACGCGTTTTAAATTTTATTGCCGAAATCGCTTTTTCACGCCGAGATAAGCACGTTTTCTGAAATGCCGCTCTCCCGTCACTCTGGTTAAAGTGTTATGAAAAAAAAGGCTGTTGGGGGCTAGGGAGTATCGAGTTGATCATTATACATGAAGAAATAACCAATTTCATCGTTTGGTTTATGTTTTACACGCGTTTTAAATTTTATTGCCGAAATCGCTTTTTCTCGCCGAGATAAGCACGTTTTCTGAAATGCCGCTCTCCCGTCACTCTGGTTAAAGTGTTATGAAAAAAAAAGCTGTTGGGGGCTAGGGAGTATCGAGTTGATCATTATACATGAAGAAATAACCAATTTCATCGTTTGGTTTATGTTTTACACGCGTTTTAAATTTTATTGCCGAAATCGCTTTTTCTCGCCGAGATAAGCACGTTTTCTGAAATGCCGCTCTCCCGTCACTCTGGTTAAAGTGTTATGAAAAAAAAAGGCTGTTGGGGGCTAGGGAGTATCGAGTTGATCATTATACATGAAGAAATAACCAATTTCATCGTTTGGTTTATGTTTTACACGCGTTTTAAATTTTATTGCCGAAATCGCTTTTTCTCGCCGAGATAAGCACGTTTTCTGAAATGCCGCTCTCCCGTCACTCTGGTTAAAGTGTTATGAAAAAAAAGGCTGTTGGGGGCTAGGGAGTATCGAGTTGATCATTATACATGAAGAAATAACCAATTTCATCGTTTGGTTTATGTTTTACACGCGTTTTAAATTTTATTGCCGAAATCGCTTTTTCTCGCCGAGATAAGCACGTTTTCTGAAATGCCGCTCTCCCGTCACTCTGGTTAAAGTGTTATGAAAAAAAAGGCTGTTGGGGGCTAGGGAGTATCGAGTTGATCATTATACATGAAGAAATAACCAATTTCATCGTTTGGTTTATGTTTTACACGCGTTTTAAATTTTATTGCCGAAATCGCTTTTTCTCGCCGAGATAAGCACGTTTTCTGAAATGCCGCTCTCCCGTCACTCTGGTTAAAGTGTTATGAAAAAAAAGGCTGTTGGGGGCTAGGGAGTATCGAGTTGATCATTATACATGAAGA